>NC_141890.1:37238423-37546866 GCF_030686135.1 Camelina sativa
TAGTATAACATACAATTAAATAAGTAATGATTTATAGAAGAAATATACTGTTTGTTTTTTATTTATTTACAGATACTAGTATTTTTATTATTTAAATTTTTTTAAATATATGTACAGGAAAATTTTGTATTGTAGTTTTGTATGTTTTTGTAACAACTCGTCCCGTGGACCCCACTAGTCTTCTGCTAGCTGCCCCAACGGACCGTCCGTGGACCCTGCTAGCCCCCCGCTAGCCGTCCCAACGGACCCCAAGCTGGCCCTGTAGGGCATCGATCCTAACCCCTCACCATTGCAAATGGAACTACTCATCCAAATCCACCAGTAGGTTATTGGTGCGCCAGGCGTTCCTCGAACCCTGATCAATTGGTGACAGCTTGTCCTGTGGGAAGGTTGTTACCAATTGATCAGGGTTCGAGGAACGCCTGGCGCACCAATAACCTACTGTGGATTTGGATATCCACAGTGATGGGTTAGGATCGATGCCCTGCAGGGCCAGCTTGGGGTCCGTTGGGACGGCTAGCAGTAAGGCTAGTGGGGTCCACGGGACGGGTTGTTACAGTTTTATATATAAAGAATCAGTTAACTTTAGTATATATAGGTTTGTGGTGAAATGCAAATAAAAGTTGTTTACAGTTATTTGTTTGACATGAATTCCGCTTTGTTTTTCTTTTAATAATCTTTGGTTATTAAAATGGACCCAAGATGTGTATATATAATTTGTTAGAAATGGGAAAATAGCTATTTGAACAAAAATAATAATTCAGTATACTAATTACTTACAGATATATATATTACGTAATTGACTTTTGTTTTAAAATAAACTAATATTTTTTTTTTGTCTAGACCGACACAATTGTTATTGTTTTTATCTGACAAAATAATTATATCATCTTCTTGGTCTTTGTTTTATCCCGTCCATTGTGACATCTCTGCCCATCTTGATATTTAGTCAATTGATTTCATCATCTTTATTTGTCATAATTCATCTACGAAAGAGTGCTTCAGTTTTCTGATGAGAAAATAGGAGACATCATTATTAAGTTTCGATTTTTGGCATATATAGAACACGAAAGAGTGTTTAAGTTTTCTGGTAAGCTTTGTGTAATTGTGATTGCTGATGTACAATCAGGATTTAGGTGTAGAGTATTTATATACTGACCATTTAGGTCTACTAAACAAACCTGTGCACGCAAAAAATATTCAATTAAGCAACTTATTCGGGAGAAATGAGGTGTAATCTGTTTTATTTTTGGAATATTCTTGGGATATGATATATCTTAGCATTTAAATTTTATTTGTTTTGAACATATAGATTAGGGGAATATAATTAGATATCAATGCGTTGAGATCGAAAATCTTGGCCACGAATCCTCCTCCAAGATTGAAAATCAATTCATTTATTGATTAGGCCGATTGTTTAGGAAATGTCTATACGGAGAAAATATTGTTTTGAAAAATTAAAACTTAATATTAATTAAATTAATTATAAACTTAATACTTAAATTTAAAGACAGTGAAACCGATTGTTTTGGAAATTTTATTAGGATAGGAAATCTTGTTTTCAAAAATCAAAACTCAATATTAATTAATCAAATGAAAAACAAATTAATAATTAATCTCAATGGCATGCGTGTAAATAGGTTTGAACTTTATGATTTGTTTCATAAATGTCTCCAAATATATATATCTATAAAGCAGGAGTACTCATGGACCAACTTTTGGACCATGACTTTGTTTTGGTAGTTTTTAAATAAAATGGTTAGTAATCAATAATTATATATACATTAGTATATCATTGATATATAATTCTCTAACCTTTCAAATTAAATGGGATACCCACGGGTTATTTAATACCCAGTTAATGACCCAATTTTCACTAATAATATATTTATTATGTATTAAATCAACCATAATCTTGCTTAAATCTTAATCATTTAAAATATTTAATTAAGGAAAATATATACATCAGAATTAAATAAGGAAAACGTTTAAATACATAATAAATCAAATCTAAATTTCTGATTCTTTATAAATATTTTAGGAAAAACGAAGAAAAATAATAAGAAAAAAATTTACAGTTAATATTTGTGCATATTTTCCCCCACAGTTTTAGGAACAAATAAATAAATCCAGTTTAATTTTGAAAACAATTTAAAATAAAAATAAAATTAATTTAAAAGGTATTTTAAAATAGTAAAGTATTCATTATAGCCTTAATAATATAAAGTTAATTAATATATAAGATATGTGAAATTAATAAAAATCAATTCAAATTTATTTTAATGGATATATAAAATACATCTAAAATCAACTTATTTGTAAATACTCTCTAAAACACAAGATATGCAAGAAATATCTTTAAAAAGATCTTATGTAACTAATATATGATGTAATCATAAATAAAAATAATATATATTTATGAAAATAAACTATTTAATGGATAGCATTTGTTGTTTAAAAAAAATTATAAAATGTGCTAATCAAACTTCATTTAACCAACTAAACCGGGTTCGGTACAAAGTTTTTAAGGGCCTGCTTTGCTAAAGGATCGGCTTCTTTGTTTACTTTACATGATACAAACGAAAAGTGAATTTTGTGGAAACTAGTTGCTAGATCGAGGATATCATGGAGAATCCCGTGGATTCCTTCTGTAAAATCTCCGAGTTGATAGCTTCGATTGCCTGTTTGGAATCTGAAGCGATATGAAGGGTTACAACCCTCGGGTAGCAGCATTACTCAGAGCGAGGTAAATCGCAAAAACTTCAGCGAGGAGCGGGGATCTGATCTCTTGCGGTTGAGCTTGGCCTTCAATTCGATAATCCAGCTTGTCCTTATTGAAGATCCAGCCTAGTCCCGCACACCTCGACTCTGCCCGCCAGGCAGCATCTGTATTGCAGGTAGTCTCCGAGGCATCAGATCTAATCTGTCTTGCTACTTCTGTGGCTCCAGGTGTTGATTTGTTTAAAGTGTGGGTGGTGTTCCATTCACGACCTGCTACAAGAGCTTGGGTAAGCGTATCTGATGGGTTTAGAGTGCGTTCCTTGAAGATCAGTCTATTTCGAGCAATCCAGATTCCCCAGATAAGCCACGGGAAAACAGGTATGTCTCCTTTGCCGCATGGTGGCAAGAGGAGTAAGAATTTTGCCCTTTCCAGGAGGATTTGGATTGAGTCCATGTTATCTGGGTTAATTGGGGTATGGACGGGAAGCATTGACCATACTTTGGCTGCGAAGCGACAATGGAAGAACAAGTGGATCACCGTCTCTTCTTCTCCACAGAAGGGGCATTTAGCATCAGGATTTATCTTCCTCGTTCTCAGCTGGTCTCCTAGTGGTATTGCACCTCTCAACACCTTCCAAAGGAAAATATTAGTTTTGGGGGATGTTTTCACATTCCACACGTCTGACTTCCAGTTAGGTTCCTTTGGTGTATGGCTATTCAAGCTGTCTCTTGGGGGTCCCTTGAGGCTCTCGTAATAGCTTGACAGTGTAGATTCCTGTTTTTGAGGGGAGCCAGATGATGGAATCAGATGCACCATGGTTACTTGGTCGGATAGCAAGTATTTATTTCTCATATCCTGGTAAAATTCGTTGGATAGCCTCTTTATCCCAGTCTCGGGTGTAGACCTTGAGATATTGATTTGTTTCTTTTGGTGGGCCTGTAGGGAGGAGAGGACCATCTACAGACAACAAAGGATCGTACCAGATTGATGTCGTGGTTCCATCACCAATGGCATTGTCGAGTTGCTTCTTCAGAAGGTCCCTGCCTACATAGATAATTCTCCATCCATGGGATGAGTTCGAAGGTGGTTGATTGTTAAGAAAGGATGATGTTTGGCAGTACTTGCCCAGCAAAATTCGTGCTAGTAGGCTAGTGGGATTTGTGAGGATACGCCATTCTAATTTTGCTAGTAAAGCATCATTGAAGCATTGGAGATCTCTAAAACCAAGTCCTCCGGCTCCCTTTGACTTAGTAAGACTTTTCCAAGATATCCATGCTATTTTCCTTTTCTCATCAGTACCATCCCACCAAAATCTTGTAAGTACTGACTGGATACGTTTACAGGGGGATTGTGGTAGCTTGAAGCAAGACATGGCTTAGGTTGGCATTGCTACAAGAACCGAATTCAACATGATCAATTTTCCAGCTGAAGATAAGAACTTTGAGGTCCAGCTGCGGGCTCTTTGGCGTATTCTGTCCACAATGCTAGTGAAAAGATATTTCTTTTTCCTTTCAAAGAGTTCAGGGAGGCCAAAGTACTTTCCACAACCTCCTTCTTTTTGGATGCCCAGTTTGTTTTTTATTCTGACTTTTGCTGGTTCCGAAGTCTTGGATGAGAAAGTTATGGTAGACTTTTGCGGGTTAATACATTGTCATGATACCTTCTTATACATTTGCAGGATTTGGAGCAGACAAGCACAGGTTTCAGGATCGGATTTACAGAAAAACATTGTATCATCCGCAAAAAGTAGATGGTTTAGTCTAGGGATCTTCTTCCCTACTCTGATACCCATCAAGCTTCCTTCATCTTGAGCTTTAAGACAGAGGCCAGAGAGTACTTCGCTACAGAGGATAAACACAAAGGGTGAAACGGGGTCACCTTGTCCTCTCTGGGGCATCACGAGTCCTTGAGCTGAGCCATTCAACAGGTAAGAGTAAGTAACTGTAATTATACATTGCATGATCCAGTTGATCTATTTATGATGGAAGCCCATTCTCTGTATGACCTGTCTAATAAATTCTCATTCAACCCTATCATAAGCTTTGCTCATATCAGTTTTTACAGCCATAAACACTGACTTTTTAGCTTTGGATGTATGCAGATACTGAAGTGCTTCGTGGGTGATTAATACATTATCCGATATAGGTCGCTATGGGAAAAAACTCCGATTGGTTCTCCAAGATCAGGCCTGGTAGGACCGGTTGGAGTCGTTTGGTAAGGACTTTTGCTATGATTTTATAGTACACCGAACATAGAGCTATAGGTCTATAGTCCTTCATTGCTTGAGGGCTTTGGATCTTTGGAATGAGTCTAACGTGAGTGGCATTCATGTTTCGTGGCAGAACTCCCGAGGAGAAGAAGTTTTGAATCTCCAGTATGATTTGTTTTCCAATCGTTGCCCAGTTGGATTGGAAAAAAATTGTCGAGAAGCCATCGGGTCTCGGTGCCTTGTCCGCATGTATGGAGAAGCATGCTCTTTTAATCTCAATGGATGTTGGAATGGCAATAAGTTTTTTATTGGTTTCCTCCGAGATGCAAGGTTTGATAGCTTCAGTAACGATATCCTCATCCGATCCGCCTTCTGAGGTGAAAATCTTCTGGTAGTAGTCAATGATCACTTCCAGGATCTTTCCTTCCTCGAAGACTGTTTCCCCCAGGTTGTTTTCAATCACAGAAAATTTTTTTATTGCTTTTCTCCCCTTTGTGATTGCATGAAAGTAGCATGTGTTTTGTTCACCTAGGGTTAGCCACAATTGCCGGCTACGTTGTTTCTAGAAGTTTTCTTCATCCCTATATGCAGCTAAGAGCTCTGCATTTATCAGTGTGATAGATTCTGCTATGGAGTCGAGGGTGGACATGGCTCCCTCAAGTTTAGTCTGCCATTATTCAATCTTTTTTTGGCTGTTACGATGCTTTTCCTTACTCCATCTTATTATAGCTGCTCTAACCCTACTAATCTTTATGTCCACTTTTTCAAAACACGCAGGGTTCCAGTGCTCGGATAGCAGCTGGGTGACCTCCTCATTATCCTTAATCCTTCTATCATATCGGAAAAGCCCTTTTTGTCTACTTCTTTTCAAGTTAAAGTAGGTGACTAAAAGGTCTATGGTCGGATCCTTCAAATCACAGATATTCACACCTTCCAGTGGGGTAAGTTGGATCCTTCAAATCGCAGATATTCACTATTTGACATAGCTCTGTCCAACCTACATAACACCAAATGTTCATATCTTTTACCTCTCCAGGATAGAGGATTTCCAGAATGGCGTAGATCATATAGGTCATTCTCCGACATAAAGGTTCAAAGGTCGATAAAGAAACCTTTGGGACGTGGTGGCCCTCCAGATTTTTCAGATGCATCGATAATATCATTGAATTCGCCCGTACGAAGCCACAGTTCTGATCTGTTTTGGCCCACTGCAGATATTTGGTCCCAGATTTGTTTTCTCTTTGCTTTATCAGGTTCTCCATACACGAAGGTGACATAGAAGGTTTTGCCTTCAGCTACTATTCTTGTGTCAAGGAAATTTTGGCAGTCTGCTAGGATAAGGAGATCAATCTTGGTACCCGAGAATAAAGCTAAGCCTCCTCCACCAAAACTTTGAGGTGAGATCAATTTTCTCTTGGTGAATTTGAGGTCCTCTGTGGAGTTTAACACAATATCATCTTGGTTTTTTGTTTCCATGAGGAATAGGATGTCTGGAGATGTCTGGCGGTCATCTCCTTTAGTCGCCGGACTGTAGTGGGATTCCCCAACCCACAACAGTTCCAGCTAACAATTTTAAGGAAGATGTGGTGGGGGATTGTGAAAATCCCTCTTGTTCCTTACAATTGGTGGGATCAGAGTAACAGGAGGAGGATCGTTGGGTTGAGAGGGTCCCGCTTAATTTTCTCCAGTTGGGTTTGGCTGGTTCCTATTCCTGGTCGCAGCTTCACCACTCCTCTGCTGTTGTGGTCCAGTCGAGGTTGCTCGCCGGTTAGGTGAGCCCTGTATTAGCGTTTTATTCCTCTTGCTAGATTTTGCTCCTCTTAAGTTCAAAGGACTTCTATTGTTTGGTTTGGTGAGAATAGGTCGTCCTCGTTTCTTTTTTGTGGCAATGATATTACTGATTGGGATTTTAGATTGATCCAGGTGTCGACTAGGAATAGCGGTATGAGATATCACTGCGCTTGCAGAACGGATGTGGGTAGAGGTTGTTTCACCTGAAGCTGAAGCAATGATACCTAAAGCCGTTTCAACCGTTAATCCACGGGCTTCACCCTGAAGAACTCGCTGTTTTCGAGCTAAACTTTCTGTAGGGTCATCACACGAAGTGTATTGCATTGTTACCTCCCTGAGCTCTCCCATTACCTCTTCCATGGACGGGACTGGGATATCATTGGCAGGTAGGGGGTTTGGCTCATGTGTTCTTTCCAGCGGTGGTCGTCTATATCTCGGTGTTTTAGAGGATTCCGACCATAGTAGCTCTCGTGGAGTAGACTTTTCTTTCCATTGTAGGGTTCTTGAGTAGGATACCTCGTGGTTCCTGTTGTCATATCTGGAATAGTCTCTCCTTTGGTATCTTGAAGATCTCGCTCCTGTGTTCCTAGGGTCGTCAGATCTGGAACTATGGCTTCTAGGGATAGGCGGCAAAGATTTTAAATGGTCCCTTTTATCCCTTTTTCTTTTCCCAGAGAATTTAGGTTCATGGGAGTAGATACTTCTTGGTCTGGGTTGGGAAGCTGAATATGGTTTGTCCCCGTAGTCTATGAAACCCTTGCTACGATTAGGTTCCTGGGGAAGCGACCTCTCCCGTATTTGGTGTGAAGTAGATCTCACCGGAGCTCTAAAGTTATCCTGAGGGGTATAGTAGTTCCGTGGTTGGTCAGCCCGGGTATCTCCTGATAGTGGTATTGGAGCGGGAGGTATGGGGTTCTTGCTTTGAAAACCTGGGCATGCTTTCTCATCATGCGTCAGTCAGTGGCAATAGTAGCAATGATTCTTCAGATTAATGTATTCGAGGTTCACGAGAGCCTCTTCGCCATTTGCGAACTCTACCACCGTGTCTTTTATTAGAGGTTGGAGTCCATCAACAAGAACTTTAACTTTGGCAGCGGTGCTTGATATCTCGAGATCCATAACTTCTCCGAGTTCCTCCCCTATACGCTGGAGCATCTCCTGTTTCCAAAAGTGCTTAGGTAGCTATTGGATTTCAATCCAAAAGGGTATCTTTGACGGAAAAGTCTCTGATATTACAGGTTCCCATCTCTAAAGAATAACCATCCACTGGTCAAAGTGGTATGGGCGGTTGTCTAAGACTTTTTGGAGGTCTTCTTTAAAGTCAAACTTGAGCTGGAAGCAACCTCTGCCAAGATCTACTCCTATCGCTTTGCCTCTAAGGGTCCATCTGTTAGCAAGAAAAGAAAAGGGAAAAGAGTCCAAGGTCGTTGAAACACAGGATTAGTGAGTCTACCCTTGATGGTAGGCGAGTTTTCTGCGATGAGGTCAGAGGTATCCATTTCTGGGGCTCAGATTCTTTTTCTTGGTGGTGGGGAGAAGTCTCTGACTATCGCTTTTCCTTTTTCCAGGTAAGAAGGTTTTCGATCCATGCTACAAAGCGATTATGTCTAACACGACTTTGACTGGGGAGACGATGGTTTGCTTAGACTTTGGTGTAAACAAGGGTTAGAGGGTTGACAAGGTTTAAAAAAAAAACACACGCTTAGAGAGGAAATTCGTGCAGCTGGATAGGTTAGCAAAAGATGATACCAAGGTTTCTCTGGTGGATAGGAGGATGAGGGTGGCGGGATTAGGTTTGAGCGGAGGTTGCTGGAGGGAGATGCGACGTGAGGACACTGGTAACAAAGATCGGTTCGGTGGGTAGAGGCATGCTTCTTTTGGACCACTGGAAACTTACCTTCTTTAGTAAAGGAGAGTTGGTGAGATCCTGTTAATAGGAAGCCTCATACTTCTTTGGTTCGCATTGGGGTTTGTGTCTGGGAGCGATTTTTCAATAGAACTCATAACATAAAATAAATATATATATATATATATATATATATATATATATATTTTTAAAAAAACAAAAAAAAAAGCAAAGAAATTTCAATTTATATTTGTATTTCTAAATAGTAATTATCCTAAAATAAGTATTTAAAACTCTAAAATTCAATAATTACAATTAGTTGACTATATTGTATTACTATATATTTATGCAAAATTGAATATTAATAAGTAGCTTTTTAATTTATTTACTATGAACAAATTTTCTATTGCAGAAAGAAATAAATTATATGTTAAAAATGTGAGAAAGGCACAAATTTTAGTTGTGTTTTTACCAAAAATTTTTGGACGATAAAAATTATCTAATAGTTAATTAATTAAAAGAGAATAGTTATGAGACATAAAAAATTTACGGGTAGGGACGAGATGAAACAAGACGAGACAGGACAAAACGGGACAGGACAAGACGGGATGGGACGAGATGTTTTTGTCATTCTACAATAGTTATGCGTAGGTTATACACGTGCAATAGTCCAAACTAAAACTAAATAAAAATCTGATATTTGGAGTCAAAACGATCGTTGTATATTTGTTGCCGTGCAAAAGATTAACGATATCTAAACAACGTACTTGTCTAAATATGTTTTAATATTTATCATGTAAATAAACCAAATATACAACTCAACACTATTTAAAATTTCAAAATTATAAAAACATACATAAATCAAGAACATTTTATGCATTATTAATATACATAAATTAATTATAACATGTGTAATTCTGTGGTGTAGCATGGGGTATCACCTAGTATAGATTAAAATAGAGTTAGGTTGATGCAACATGTATTACTTTTATTTAAAAACTTTAGCATGAAAAGTTAAATATTTCTTTATGTTAACAGTTTTCACCTCTTGACTTGTTAAAAGAAATAACCCATCGGTCAACCACATTGACCGACTGGACGCGCCACAGATACACGAGAATATGTAGAGAGGAGCCAAGCAAGTTGAAAACGCATACAATGCCCATCGGCGACAACTCTTTTCTGAAGTGGACAGTCTGTTGAAGATGAACAAGTCCACATGTGTAGAGTGATTCTACTCCAATTATATTTACTTATCAAAATCTACTTATAAGTACATGTGTTTCACAATAAATCTTAACTTATAAGACTAGAGTACTATAGACTTTCGTTAGAAGTAGTGATAACTAACAGATAAGCAGAGGACCTAGAGAGGTCCCGTCATCATGCCAAAAAAGACATTCATCACCTGATATGAGTTGGCAAGAGAGGAGAAGAAGCGTTGCGGGAGGCCGGAGCTTAATAATGCATGCGTCTCCAAATCTAGCTACATATTCTCTCAAAATTAGCATCTCAAAATTACCTTCCGTTAATAACAAATACAGACAGTATGATACAAAGAGATTAGGAGAAGGCTTAAATAATAGATCATAAGGATGTGTCTTTTTTGATCAACCAAACTCTTATATTTCAAAAAACGACGTTTCACATACAAGAGAGAGAAAGAACGTTTTTAGCTAGAGTATCGGCATACCAATTATGCTCTCCAGGGATAAAGCAGAACGAAAAACTAAAACTCTTATATCTTAAGGAATTAAGGATGTGTCTATAAATCAGAATCCGAACAAAGTGTGGAAATGATGTCAAAGCCTTTCAGATTGATTCTCTATATATCACTTCTTCACTATAATTATACAATAACAGAGTAAGTAAATAAATAAATAAAAGTTAACCAAACGTTAAAATAATTGTGCAACGTGCATGTTCTATGTATTAATCTCTTGTTGGTGAGGCAAGAAATTTTTTTTTGACTCTGATGTGTAGAGACATATCCTGCGATTAAAAATGTCGTCTTTTAGATGAAAGGAATGTCGTCTTTTAGATAGAAGAAACATGTCCTTTCAAGATGAACGGGGAAAGAACTCAAAATTCATGGAAACATTAACTCGCGATTGAGTGGGAAATTTGCAAGTTGATATTTCGTGCAGAATTTTGAGTTGTGGAGTATTGTGACAGGCTTATTAGTTATTATTCATGGTTTTCACAATTTATCTTATCTATTTGCTTTGATATTAACCAACGTTGGAGTTATATGTCATTGACTTTAGTTTTACTATTTCAAGTCTAAATATTTCGGATCCACAAGGTAACTATGACCGGAAAGCACAATGATGATCATCCTATAGATTATTTGTGTGCATTTTCTTTCTTGGGTTAAAGAATTTTTAGAGGGTTGGATTCAAACTCTAAATTCTAACAGACGCATGTGCTATTAGAAACCCACATTAACATTTTCTTTCGAAAGAAGTAGTAGTCGATGGTGATGTGTTGTTTTCCATGTAAAACAGAGTTTTAGATGAACTTGATCTCATGGGCCTCCTAACACTTTAGCCCTTACAACTTGGTAATGTAAAGCACATCATTAGGCATTAGTTGCCCTAGAGATTGACTGGTTACACAACCACAATATTTTGAACCGGCTTTTTTATTACTCTATGAACATGATTTAGGCCATGTAATCCTCCAACTCACACCAAAATATAAACTACCCTTGAGAGAACTAGACACTACATCTTTATAAAATTATTTAAGTACTCCTATTGGAACTCCGAATTCAAAAGCTAGTAACTCTTCCCTTGCATGTGACTTGAAAAGAGATAAGATCAGACAGTTGCCTTGGAACATCGAGATGAGAAAATCATGTAAAAGACTGTTGCCAATCCTGCAAAAACAAGGACTTTGACTCAGTGAGGACGCTACAACCAGAACAGACCTTGTGTATACCACCTGGTCCACCTCTAATCTCATATCAGTATGAACTTGTCAACCAGCTACCAAATAAAACAAGATGAGTCCTTATATTTTGATTAGTATTTCACCATGTTGCTCACAAAAAAAGAAAACGGAATGGTGACAGAAAAAAAACAAGATTGGTTAATATGATGCTCTATTAATTTATTTCATCATTAGCGATTTACATCTTAGTGTTTTTTTTTTTCTTTAAAGATTTATTGCACATCATCTAGATTTAAATTATGTATTTTATATTTATAATATATAGATAATGATGTATAAAATTAAATTCTATATATATAACTAATGAGCGATTTGATCTAAGTTGATCCGGTGATCCGGTGACCCGGAAGATAATCGGAGTTGCAGCCCAAATCGGTTTTAAAAACAATATTGCTTAAAAACCATTTTTCTCTGCCAAAAAGAAATAACATTTTACTCCAAAATTGTCCACCAAAATACTTTTTTTTGTATAAGATCCACACAAAAGTTGTCCGACACATTTCAATTGCTTACGTAGTGAACGTAGACCCAAAGACCATCAAAATTCAAAAATTAATAAAATAATAATAATTGCAATGTTTGAAAGTCTTTCAATGCATCATTATCGTGACGTCGCATAACAAAGATGCCTCTGAAACTGGTAGACGACCACAGAATTAAACAAGATACAACAAACGTCACAAACCAAAACCAACCGTAATGATGATAATGTAATTTTCTGTTGGATTCGATAATGAAAATGAGATGTGTAATTACGACTTTGAGATAAAGACATGTTTCTAGTAAGAGAGAGCATTAATCAGTATTTTACAAGAAAATGAGTAAATGGAATATTGTTTATTCTTGTGTAGGAGCTGACAATAAAAGGACCAGAAAAGGTAGTTTTAGAATGAAAGAGTCAAAAAACAAGGAATGTTAAGACAGAAGCATTTTAGTTTATCTTTTCCATTTTCATGAAACTGTTGTTGTACCTTGCGCTTTGTGGTCCATTCTTTGTTTCTTCGTTATATTTATTACAAATAACGTTGAACACTTTAACCCATATATTAATTGGTAAGAAACAGTTTTATTCAGAGGCATTTATGAGTAGTTAACTGATGGTGACCTTATCACTATGGTCTATGGGGTACAATGTTGTTAAGTATGGGGTACCATGTTGTTGTTGTGGTAATTTACAAACAAGGCACAACAGCAAAAAATAAATTTGTCTTAATTATTTGAGAACGTAAAATCTTTTTGCTACATTTCTAAAACTTACAAAGCTAGTAAAATTCGGGTAAAAGATACAAATGTCTTCGCTTTGTGATGTTTCCATCTCATAATTAAGATTTTTTTGAGTTTCTTATTGATGACATAAGTTTTTGGTACTTTTGACATGTGTTTATTGAATATCTTATGTTTTTAACTCAATGTTTTTTATAGCGACATCTAACCAAATCGCAGGCTAATGTCAGAATGTGTACTGATGTGTATAGCTAGTGTTGCAATAAATTGAATACGATAGAGATTGTAACAGATCAAATTAATTCATGTTGTAATAAGATGAATTTGCATGAAAACAATCCGAAGTACTCAATTATATGGAAATATACTAGATCATATCACCATGTTTTGCCTCCGACAAGATATAATAGAGTCTCTCGATTCCACTACCAATGACTATATGTCCACTCAAGTTCTTCCATAGTTATATTTACTAAAAAAAAAACAAAAAAAAAATCCTCAAATTAATTAAAGAGGAAAAAAAAATAGTCAAAAAACATGAAAAATAAACTACGTACCTAACATGCATATAACTTAGGCTACCTCAAAATAAGATTGTAATATGCTTCGAAGAGCGAGAAAATGACTCATACTAATTATAAACGTAATTTAGACTAGAACCGAAAACATAATCTCATATGACGTTAGGGAATTAGCCTTGTTTGTGCTAGCCAGTTAACTCAAGAGGTTTCGGTCTGAGAAGTTATAACATGAGAATTCATAAATTCTTTTAAAAAGGTTCTCGCTAAGTCCAGAATAAATAAAATCACCGTGAGTTTGGTACTTTGTTCTGCTACTATATATACAGTTGCCCCCTCTACTAGTTGCACCTATGCTCATGCATAATGCATAAACTTAGAGATAAGCAATAATTAACTACATAGGTGAGATTCTAGTCACAACCGTTTCGTGGTCATTAGTTTTACCTCATCTCAAGCATACGTGTGAATGAACAAATCCATACATATTTATGTTGCATCAGATGTAGGCCAGTGTCCGAGTTACCTCAATCCTTAGAAAGTGGCACAGTGCTCCAAGATCCTTGAGACAAAATCAATTTGCAAAGTCATCGAGTAAATGCTGGATTATTACCATATTATTCCAAATAACATTTGAGACGAGTTTAAGATTCAAAAGTAATCTATTCTACAAGCTCTATAGTGTAAAAAAGAATTAAGATGCATAGCACATATGAACGAATAGTAATTTTGAATGTGATATTTAGCTCACTTAAAATAAATAAAAATATTTAACAAATGATTAAGTAAACATATAACCTACACAAATTGGCAAAACAAAGGAAGTATTTTAGAAAAAAGGTTAAAGACAAATCATTCCAGTTACGTATTGTAGACAATGTGCCCGTACATTTCTCCAATGCACTAATTAAAACAATTTCTTATAAAAATTGCAAAAGAAACAAAAAAAAATAAATTGCAATTAAGAGGAGCTCGAGCTAGCTGTGACAAGACAAACACATGGAATATGGAATAAAGAACAAACGCGATAGAGGAGAGAGATATGTTGACCGGATATTACACACAACCTTTTCGATACATCCAAGTAGATCAAAAAGGAATTATTCGATTAGTACCAATTTCAATTGTTAATTATAATTTATTGTCCCTCGTATTTGCTATTTCGATTTTTATATATAAGAAGTTAGAACTTGTCACATTTCCCAAAGAATCTAGAGCGCATTAGGCGCTGACCCTTGCTTCTTAATCTAAATTAATAATATGACTCTTAATAGCTAAAACAGAGTTAGGCTTTTTCCTTTTCTTTTAGATCTTTTCATATCAGTCTTATGTCTAGTAAAACCAAGTTTCCTTTGATTTTTCATTTACAGAACCAATAATGCAAATGCATCGTATAAGAGATAGATAAGAGGCTTTGTATCATTTTCTTATAAATATACTTTCCTTAATAAACCGTATTTTGTTGTAACGTTGGATCCAACAAGAAAACATCACGAAATCCTACGATATTTCTTACTAAAATTATTGGCTTTTGTTAAGATATATCCGTTGATCAGCTAAAATAATATATCCTCGTATTTTCTAAGATATCATATACAAAATAGACTATATATAATATAATTTAAGAATTCAAATGTGGCAGCTAAACTGACTAGACTACGATACATTTGTTAAGCCGATTTGATATCAAGTTAGTATTTTATATATATATATATATGTATTTTTTTAAATGAGTTGTTGTGGTATGGAAATGCTATAGTTAGACTGCTAAAGAGAATAGCTAAAGTTGATGTATTCGATCAACGACTTATTGGACAATATATCTTTTGAAAAAGTATCGGAGCATATGTTTGAAAGAAGGATCCGGCAATTACAATGTTAATCTATATAGAGTGCGTGTGGGATACACAAGAAGCATATGTAGATGTCGGAAAATGAAATTAACTAAGCAACCAAGAATTATAAACAAATGTCACGTGAGAGGGGATGCCATGTTGGCGCCGAGGAATGTGGGGCTCGACAGCTTCCTCCGAACAAAATATAAAACGTCAAACACATTAATATGGTAACATTAATACCATAGGTTATAGATGTAACAATGCATTTTTTAAATTTTAGTAAATATATATAAGAAAATTAATGAATAGAAAATTAATGTGGAGGGAATAATGGGGCTCTCATGCAGCATCTACGTGCCACGACAAAATGCTACCCGTTGAATAGAACGCCAATGCCTTCCCCTGCCCTCTCCTCTCTATCAACATTTTGTAATTAATGATTTCCCTATATATATATATATATTATATATATATTATATTTTGTAAGAATTTCCCTATTTATATTTACTACTATGTATATTGTAGTTTTATTTACTATTATTGGTTATTGCTATTACAATGTACTAAAATATTTTTTTTCAACAAAATTCTTTATACATTCCTAACTTAAGTTACATGTATTTAGATCATATATGGATATTTCAACTTATTTCTCTAATTAATTATATTAACACGATAAATTTTAGTTTGAAATTAAATTTTGGATGTTGTGAAGTGTAAAATTTAAAATATTGTACTTATGTCAATTAGTGTTAATTTGAAAGTTTGTGGAGTATAGTATGTGCTATAATTATGTATATAAAATTTCTTTACGTGTATTTTAACGTATTTTTCTAAGTTAATTGTGAAGTGTGTGTGTGTGAAACTAGCGGGTGAATAAAAAATGGGAGAAGGAAGTGCATGCATGTGGGTAAGACCAGCGACTCTAAAAATTCTTCCACTCTTAGTTACCCATAATTAGTATACTACTAATAACAACTCTTCTTTCTTGCCTCTCATTTTCTTAACCCTTCTGTAATCACAATACATGCAAGTTGTATTGACCACAGTTATTATATATTTAAGACAAATCAAAATTCGATGGGTCCAAGCACGTGTACAAGTTGGTCCATATTTGCTACGTACGTGCGCCCAGCTATAATACAGGACGTGTAGAAACTTTTATTTTGATTTCCATTCCATGACAAGATTATAAGTAGTGTTTTGTGTTTTTCTAAATCAATAAGTTATTAGTCTATCCATTAATCTTTCGCGTTATCTTTCGTATTTAACAGAAAATTAGTCCTCGGATGTTAGGTCGCGAGCGATAAAGGTAGTTTTAGGTTTCATATGGTTATTAGTGAGATTAGTTACATTTTTTTTTGGACATTTTTATACTTTAAATTTCAATGTTGAAAATAACATTGAATGTAAGTTGTAGAAAATGCTAATATATATAGGTGAGAGATTGGAAACTGACCATTAGAATGATAACTACTAGCTAGAATTATGATAGATACGAAACAAAAAAAATGTATTTTTTTCCGAATGTTAAATGGTTTTCTATAAGTGATGAGGGTCCGTGGGGTTATGCAAAAGCGATGTATGAGCTCGATGACGTACGTGGGAATGATACAAATCTTTCTAAAAAATGGAATATTTTGCATTCTCCAATACATGGTTTATTTATAAATAAAATGCGAGAAGAAACAAGATAAAATACAAAAGGGACATTTGACTATATCACACACCACATGGGTACACACATTTAAAATATTAGTGCATGTTTCTCTCCATGGTAAATCTTGATATATATGTATGATTATTTTGATTTAGTCTGTCAATATATTCCGTATACTTGCATCTCGTCCTTGCAATGCTTAAACAACAGTTGGAGTTAGGATACACATTCATCAATACATATCTTATTCATCTATATGACTATGATCTAACCCGTCGAATTATAAATTGAACATAATACAAAAATAATAAATGAAATAAGGAATAAGATATGATATGGAGTTAGGATACACATTCACAGCTCATGATTATCATCTTAAACCCTTTAAAAATAAAGAATAGGTGAAATTCTCAAGAGTTATAATACTACCATTTTGTGCATTTTAATGCCTACTTTTATATGTTTACTGATTAAAATCATCTTCGAACATGTTACATATATACCCATATAGTCAACAGTAATCAGTGTCACATTGCTACCAATCTTAGCTTGTTGAATGTTGAAATTCGTTTTCTTTATTATTTGTCTACTATGAGTATAATAAGAAATATATCATACTCCCCTTCAAATAAAGTCTAGTTCTCAAAACCAAAATTAGATAATAACAAATTACCATTCATTTATTCAATAATTAAGTAAAATATCTTATTGTTTTTGAATAGTAAAGCAAAGAGCAGCAAGAGCCTTGAGAGTTTCCAGTAATTTTACCTAAAAAGGAGCCTTGAGAGTGTCAACAAAAGAAGAGAGAACAAACAAACAAAAGGAAGCAGATAGAAATTATATGATTTAAAAAATGAAACAAGATACTACTAAATTTTTAAAAAGGTGTCCCCATCAATCAATAACAAAGCAAATTATCTTTCCAAATATTCCATCGTATATTACCACTTCGGCATTTTCGATGCCAAACCATTAATCTCGCGTCTTGAGACATGTAATATGTTATATGTATATACTAGCTATAAATGTGCTAAATAGTGATACTATTATATAAGTTCAATACCCAAAATGTGATTAAATGACTGAGTTCTTTTCCTTTTCTTTTTAGTGATAGTAATGAAGTTTTTTTTTTTTTTTTTTTTTGGCTGAATATTGAATTTACATATAAACTCTGTTTTTCGGTATCGTGGTATAATATTGGATGTATGCGAAAAATAACTCGTTGGTTATTGGTAAAAGAAAATATTAAATTTTCATAAGAAATTTTAGGTATACCAAACTTCAATGAGAGAAATAGGACATTTTTTGGCTTGCAAAACATGAAAAATAAGACTTTAGTAAACAAAAAAACACACACACACATACATAATAATAAGAATAAGATGCATGCTTTTGTAAAGTTGTAAACCAGAATTATTGGCGGAATGGAACCAAAACAATTCCGACTGTACGATTCTTTTTTTAATGGCCACGACCCAAGAAACATAGCATGAAATTTTAATAGATATAGAGGTAAATAAATAGAATGCAATTAATTCGATTGGGAGTAAATACTAATTAGTTGTCTCTGTCTCTCTCTTCAACTCTCAAAAGATAAAACAAATTTTTCTATTTGGAGCGACTTTGTGGTTCAAACAAGAATCCTCATGACAAAACCGCAGTTGCTTTCTCAGTCAACTTTTCAAATCTGTAGGTTTTGCAGTAGAAATATTAAATACAACCTCTGTTGTATTCTCTATCAAAACCCTAAAGAGGCAGACCTTTTAAAAGCCTATTGCATTGGAAATTTAAAGTTTTTGTTATTTATTTATTAAAAATATTAATCATAGGGTACTCATTATCTAATAATCTCACATCAGTCTCTCTTTCTCTCTCTCCTGGTTTTCACCTTTTTAACCACTAATCAAAATATACGTTGTTATAATGAGTCTTCCAATTCTTTGTTGTTTCTCTTAAATAATTATTGTTGAGGTAATATATATTATTATTAGTTGTTTCTTCAAGTGAACTTCATATCACTTTTGTGTCTAGCAATTGTGATAGTATTTCTGCTACTTCTTTTAGATGCTTTCACAATTCCAACTATATAGAAATATAACCACTCCTTTTACGTTCTTTTTTTAGATGCTTTCTTGGTGTTTGATGAGAGTTGAAAATTCGACTCCCTACTAATTGAGTTGAAACAAAAAAATTCCGAAAAAGCTAATGTTTGGTATGAAGAATTCCTACATAACAAATTGTATATGAACAACCATTTATAGACTTCATTACACAAACTCTGATCAAGAACAATGAAGCTTTAGTATGTTACTCCACTTATAACGAAGAAAAAAAAAACATTATTATTACGTCCAAAGAAAACTTTACAAAACTTGTAAAGTCAAAATAGTTGCTATTTAATATTTAAACATTAAGTCCAAAGATCCACGCTTCCGAAAAAAAAAATAAAAAAAAATAGAAACCACTATCGATCATTCGATCTTATAACTCTTCATTCATATTTTTACTCATAATGTTTTGTGGACGTGGGGACTAACATTTGGTAGAACTACGATAAAAGAGGTGTAACAAGAATTTTCAAAATACATTTTATAGTTAATATGTTGTACAAAATTGTTTGTGAAATATAATAAACACTTTTTTTTTAACAACTAATATAATAAACACTTAATAAATAAATAAAGAATATAATTTTGTTTAATGACATAGTGACAGGGATTGAGAAATACCCACTTTTTCTCTTTTTCTTATTTTTCTCCCTCCGTAAGTGTTGTTTTTTGCAGCTCTCTCTCCCTCTTTCTCTCTCCGCACATTCTTGATCTCCACTATTTAAGTAGAGAAGTTCTATAAAGAAAGTAGCGATATGATAATGTTAGAGTCAAGAAACAGTATCATGAGAGCTTCAAACTCAGTTCCAGATCTGTCCCTTCAGATCAGCCTTCTTCCTAACTCTCACGCCAGGAAACCTCTTCACGGCGGGGACCGGAGCTCCACAAGCAGTGACTCCGGAAGCAGCCTCAGTGAGTTGAGCCATGAGAACAACTTCTTCAACAAACCTCTCTTGAGCTTAGGCTTTGATCACCATCATCACCAACATCATCATCAAAGGCACTCAAACATGTTCCAACCCCAAATCTACGGCAGAGATTTCAAGAGAAGCTCATCATCAATGGTTGGTCTTAAACGAAGCATTCGAGCTCCAAGAATGAGATGGACTTCCACTCTTCATGCTCACTTTGTCCATGCTGTTCAACTTCTTGGCGGCCATGAAAGTATTGTTTTTTTTTACATTTTCCTTGTTTAAACAAAAATAAAATAAAGAGAGACATAACTAATCAAGTTTATGCTTTTGTCTTAGACTGTTACTTTAGTAAAACGTTTTGAAACCAAAGTATTAAGATTTGTTTCGTATTTCTTTTTTTTTGGTCTTAGGAGCAACGCCTAAATCAGTGTTGGAGCTGATGAATGTGAAGGATCTAACCCTAGCTCATGTCAAGAGTCACTTGCAGGTCCGTTTCTTTTTTTTCTTATGTTTTGTATTTTATATTAATCTTAATGGAATCTCATACGAATGCAATATAAGTATATGTAAATATTTATGAAAATGTATATAGTTGGGCCACTAGCTAACATATGATTGCACAGTTGAAATAAACTTAACCAACCATTTCTTTTATTCTTGTCTTCCTTTTATTTTTATTTTATTTTTCACGAATGTGTGTTTGTTGATGCAGATGTATAGAACAGTGAAATGCACTGATAAAGGATCATCAGGTATTGCATTCAAACTAGTTTCACTGATTTTTGTATTCCCGTTAGATATAAATGTTAATAGAATTTCTTTATTTTTTTTTTGTATAAAATTTGTCTTTTTATTCTTGGGAATAAACAGGACAAGGAAAGGTAGAGAAAGAGGCAGAGCAGAGGATAGAGGACAATAATAATAATGAAGAAGCTGATGAAGGAACTGACACAAATTCGACAAACTCATCATCTGTGCAAAAGACCCAAAGGTTACCTATATTATTTCTTTTATTTTTTTCTACAAAACTTTGCATTTAACCTCTTTTTGCCGTAGTTCTGCGTGAATGTTGATGAATATGACCCTCTCCTAGGGCTTTATGTAGAGTTACTTGGCCTTCTCCTGATCTTTAAGGTCTTAATATTGATTTTCTTAGGCAAACTGCATATATATTTATTGACGATTGTATAGAATTTAATTTGAGATCAAAAGAAAAACATTTTGAATATGTTTGATATTAGTGATATAACAAGAAGAGATAACTAATAGGGTCCAGCAATATAATACGAGTTATATAAATAGATTTGTCAAATGTATTTTTTATGTTAAAATTAAAATTTGGACAGGGCTTCTTGGTCATCCACAAACGGAGTATCTATGAGCATATCTAAGCATGCAGAGCCTCACTTGGGAACAACTCATCACACTAAGGTACATTCCTTCGTCCTCATCTCGTGTATTGATTGTGTAGTCACTAGAACCGGGAACCACAATGGTAAAAATGGTACACTTTCACACACACACACACACACACACACACACATATATATATATATATATACATATATATAACCTTATGTTCCTAAAAAGTGTAATCTTTTAAAAATAGGAAAACAAGGAGAAAGAGGCGACAAACGTTTATCTCAATTTGGAATTCACATTGGGGCGGCCGAGTTGGGGGATGGACTATGCGGAACCCTCCAACGATCTAACCTTTCTCAAGTGCTAACTGTTTAACGTGAAGAACTACAACAAATAAGTCAGCTTAGATTGCCAGTTTTAACATAATTTAACTTGTTAGATCATATGGACTTTGGAAGAACCATTATCGTCACATATGATCCTCTTCCAGTTATAATGTTCTATGATTTTTTTTGGGATGTATAAACAAGAGAATCAGATTAAGTAGTAGCTATGGTATTGTTGTACTAGATGAGAAGGGAATACAAGTTCAAGTCAAGTAGAGATAATTTTGTTGTTGCAATCTTCAAAAAAAAAAACATCTCAATCTTCAATTATCACACTTTAATATAAACTGGAAAAGATTCTCTGGTAACTAAAAAGTTTATACTGCCTCTTTCCTCTTTTGGTATGCACCACTGCTCCCACTTTGGTATATATGGAGAGATTTTTTGTAACATAGTCAATTGTGTTTTTACTTTTTTCTATAAACATAAAATCTATAGTTTTAAGTAAATCATTTGGTGAGATTGAATAATGGGTCAATAAAAATATATTGCAAGATGTGTGGTAGAAGTTGGTATCATGCTCATTGAAATGCTTATTTCTTTTTTAAAATATAGAAAAATAAGATATGATCTTTGGTCTTGATCGTTAGCTTTGTTACGTAAGGCCAACAGCGACCTTGACTTCTTCCTTCAGAACTTCGGGTTTCGTTCCCCATGGACGCTTGTGCTCATCAAATACCTTGGAGTAATCATAATGTTTAAAATAATTAAAAGGTGAAATTAAATATCTAGTTGGCAGCATAAAATCATTTTGTTTTATAACATCTTGAAATTTGAGTTTTGAATTCTCTAGTTTTCATTAGAAAAGGTGTCTTACTTTTCGATGATGAACGGAAATCAAAAAGATAATATATTTCTAGGCGACAACAAACAAAAAGTGGATTTCACTATAGCAAACATAAATAACCCTAACCATAAAAATTAGACATGTGAAACTCTATACACACCAAGATACGTCACCTAATTAAAATTATGTAATCAATGACATTATTTCAATTTAAATGTTATATCATCTAGATCCGATAATGAACAAGTAGGGTTAACATTAATATTCACTCCCTAAAGTATTTAGCTATTTCAATCTAGCAGCTAAGACTTTCAAAATTTCTTTCATCTAATTTTTCTACAAATAAGTTTGAAACTTCGTTTTCATTTCAAAGAATTTTTATTTATGCCGGCTCAGCTTGATAGGTCCAGGCCTCATCATTGGCCCATAACCCATCCGTAACATTGTAGAATACCGTAGAGGATTGATTCTTTAAGCACAAGAAAGAGGATCGTGGTGGCACCATATTGTTTGCTAAATTTCTACGATTATCGCAGAAAGAGGCTTTGACACGGCTGAATGTAACGGGGATTTGTGTGAACTGAGTTTGGTAGGCTTCAAGATAATAACAAAGAAAATAATACTTTCTTTCTCAATGGTGAAATAACTGTTCTCTCTTTCTTGGTGTGGTGTAAAAGAACAAGTATTAGGTTGTAGGCGAAAGAGGGATTATTGATCTGGGGATATGTAGGCAGAGTTCTTTGGCTGAAGCGTGGGATCACCGTTGCAGACGGAGACACCGGGGGACCAGCTTAATGCGGTAGTGATAAGATTGTGAGATACAGTTCTCACTCTCTTATCCTCTGAACAGAGATGCAGCTCTGAACCCTAACAAACACGCAGGTTTGTTACACACATTTACACAATGATCACAAACGATCATGTTCACAATCCGACTCTAATTCTATTTATACTCTAATTTTTTCTCTTTAGCTTCTGTCATGTGCCTATATTTCTCCCAAATTGCTCTCTTATCAATACTCCCCCGTTTTAAAATAGCTTGTCCTCAAGCTGTGTCTTCTCATTGACAAACTAAATGCAGCCTGCTGCAGACAAGGCACTACTTGAAATGTTCCATCTGATGGAACTTTCACCTGCAGAATGTAATTGAACACGTTCTTCTAATCTGCTCAAACACAGCTTGTACTTCATCTTTTGCGATGTCATGTAGCAAATCTTCAATGCATCCAAAC
The DNA here is from genome assembly GCF_030686135.1 of Camelina sativa. Taxonomy (NCBI): domain Eukaryota; kingdom Viridiplantae; phylum Streptophyta; class Magnoliopsida; order Brassicales; family Brassicaceae; genus Camelina; species Camelina sativa. The sequence continues at coordinate 37,261,976 of NC_141890.1, forward strand.
TTGAGAGTGTGAACGTATGTTGCATAGTCACTTCCGTTTCTCTGCAAGCACCCTTAGTTTTGTACTTGAAACGCCAAGATTTGATAAATTTTGGCTTCTTAAATCGGAGATGCATCTGTAGTGTATGCTGCAACTCGAACCCAATAGGACAAAACACTATAGTTACCAACCTTAACCATAAAATCCATGGAACTGACACTGGCCATTCACTTTCTCTCAAACAGGCATACATGTATGCTCTAGTCCATGATCTGGTCTTGATCTTGATAGCATCTGTGGCTGAATTTGGTAAAAGTGATTTTCGTATAGAGTGAGAAAGCACTCTGTTTCCATGCCTTATTGCAGTAGATTCCCCAAATCGAACAAGCAGTCTATGGTTCCGCTTGTACTTAAACATCCATGATTTAAGGAAGAAACTAAGCTTTCTCTTAGTTTGAAGTTTATGTCTTGTAATGAGTCTTTGCACATGATGCCTATGAGATTGTAGTGTACCACAAGTTGATATCCACAGCTTTGCAATCTCTCCTTCCAAAAGCTGATCACTTGACTTCTCAACACATTTAGCCATTTATGAAAAAGCTAATTGCTCCTTCTGATGTGGAAATGGTTCTTGTGGTTGAACGAACACTGTCTTTGGAACTGCAGACATTGTTTCACATAACTTTGATTGTGTAATCGACACAGTCCTCTTTGTTATCGCAATCAATTCTTATTCACGTATTGATTCTTGTTGTTGAACAAATTCCTTCACTCCAACAGATTCCACTTCCATCTGAACTCCATCTGTTGCCAAGTTTGAAGTTACTGATTCTTGTGATACCATTTGGAGACGAGAATCAATTATTGACAAGGTTAAAGTGGATTCTGCTTCACAAATCACTTCTTCATGCTCACATAATGTCTCCACTCCCACAAAGTCCTCAGTCAGAAGCAATTGCTTCTCTTTAGAGGAGTCCTTCTCCTTATGTGAACCTTCATTTAGACCTTCAAAGATTGGATTCTCAACATGATTCTCCCCAAGTTTCCCATTTGCCACAATCGAATCCATTCCAAAAAAATCCTAACTGATCAACTCTACGGCTAGGTTCCAAGTCAGAGATCAATACCTGATGTTGCTGGTTGAATTGATTATGGACCAACGATTATTTGTTAAGAATTGCTTCTTCACTGTGAATCGTAACCTTTTCTGCAGAAGATGTTGCTATTGATACACATTCATTGGAAACAGACGAAACAAATGTTTCTTGAATGGCTTTCTTCTCCTGACGCGAGGCTTCGTCACTGTGAATCATATCAGCCACCACAAATTCTGGTTCACCACTCCCGTTAGCCTCTGGATCGTCTCTTTGCTTCTTGATGAGCTGTTGTATCCTTCGTTCGTTCTCAAGCATCATCCTCATTTTTTAGGATCGTCTCTTTTTCCAAAACCTAGCACCAAAACATCTTTCAAATCTTCCCAGCTTTATAAAGGCATAAACAATTGTCGCCATTGAACATGAGCGTCTGCTTCACCTTTGAGACTATGTGCAAGATTCAGTTTCTCATCCGCCGTGAAATTCTCTTGAACAAAGAAATCCTCCAGCCATGAAATCCAATGTCGTAGTTCATCGGCAACACCATCGAAGATGAGAAATCCCTCAAGATACATTGCAATCAAAATCCCCAAATTGCAAAATCCCCAAATTGCTTGAAAACCTAACTTTCTTCAGCGTTCGATTCGATCGTAGATCACAAGCGCACCATTTGATAAGATTATGAGTTACAGTTCTCACTCTCTTATCCTCTGAACAGAAACGCAGCTCTGAATCCTAACAAACACGCAGGTTTGTTACACACATTTACACAATGATCACGCACGATCCTGTTCATAATCCTACTCTAATTCTATTTATACTCTAATTTCTTCTCTTTAGCTTTTGTCATGTGCCTCTATTTCTTCCAAATTGCTCTCTTATTAGGTAGAACATGTTTTGTACTCAATGAGGGATGCATGATTGGCGGTCAGGGATAAAGCTCTATGGCGGGGGAAGAATGATGTTTTTAGATCAAAGTTTTCCACAAAAGATATGTGGAACCATATTCAAACCACAACAAGTACGGTAGCATGGCATAAGGGGGTTTGGTTTACACATTGTACACCCAAATTCTCCTTTTGTGTGTGGCTCGCTATCCAGGACCGTCTTTCAGCAGGTGCTCGAATGATTATGTGGAATGGTGAGGCCGCGAGAACGTGTGTTATTTAAAGTGACACTTAAAATGTCTTTTTCAAGCCATAATATTTAGCATATGATTTAATTGCATAATATTTTATTAAATTTTTTGAAAAAAACAATCGCTTAAATTATATTTTATATAAAAATTACAATATAAATAAAATAAATTTCAACCCGTGCTCTAGCACGGATCTTAATCTAGTATATATATATATATTAACTTGTTGATATGCTTATCATTTGTACATTTGATATCTTGTTAGTATTTGCATGAATTAGTTGTTTAAATTGTATAGCAATAGTAGTTTATTTATACTCTCCGTGGAAAATGAATAGAACAACAAAAACATCTAAAGGAGAACTTTCATTTCGAAACCGTTGCAAAATATTGTATACACAAACAATATAAAGGAAAATTTTCATGTCAAGCAATTTCAAAAACCCTTTCAAAATTAAAACCATTTAGAGATTGTTTAGACCCGTGGAACACTATCGGAGTGCCCTAATCTTGCTCTGTTACCAAAATTGTCGAACATTTTTTTGTATCCAACAAGGTGGCAGATTCCAACATCTTATCCAGTAAATGCGTCTTAGAAACTTATAACTGAAAATTCTGAAATCCACCTCAAAACATAATTTAAAGAGAAACAAGTCTTAAACAAAAATTGAAATGAACTAAAAACTCATAAAACTACATCTCCGAACACCACTAGTTTCGCATCTAATCTTCTTCACCTGGATCTCTGAAAAGAGCCATGAGCAACAAGTTATTCGGTGACAACCATCATTCTGCCTACATAATTCAATAACATCCCAAAACAACATACAAACCAAATAACATGCTTTCAAGTCAGCAAGTAAACATCATCAATCACTCACAGAAATTATTCGGTATGTCATGTGCATGTCTTTCTCCTTACTTCAGACTCATCATCTGTTAAATATCTGTTAAATATGTACATAGAGCTACTCTTTCTCCTTACTTCAGACTCATCATCTGTTAAATATTCAAATTTTGACCCGTTACTCCGTAAATTTTTTTATTTCAATAGATATTATTTAAAAAAATAATATTACTTGAATATGTTATAGATTGAACAATTTATATTTGTTTTTAAAAATTCAGCTTATGGTATATTCATGTAACGCCCCGACCGTCACCTCTCAGTGGGCCTCATGTCCAATCCCAGTCCATGGATCCACTTTTATTAATGGGTCTCACGTCCTCTCACTAGGCCCGTGAGCCCATCAATATCTGACGGTCGGTTTGCTACGTCTGGGAGGCTTTAAAGACTTAGTACCGTCCCTACAAATCACCATATGATATTTCCCTGTGTTTTATCCTCACTCGCATAGTTCCGACAGTCACTTCCCGGAAGGTCACCCATCCTAAGACTACTCCAGCTCAAGCACGCTTAACTCTGGAGTTCTCTCAGGACTCTTGACCAAAAAGATAAGTGCACTTTGGTGACATAGGTGACCAAATCAATTCTTTTAAACCTCTCCGCAAGTCTCTGAAACCGGGGTGTCACAATCTGGAAATAAAACTCTTTTTTAATTATAATAAATAATATGATAATTTATTTGTTTCACAAAATAGACTCATATAAAAATGAGAGGTGAAATATAATGATAATTAACAAATTAATATGTTAAGTTAGACATCAAAATATTTTATTTGATGAATAATTTAATAAAGGAAATTAATATGGTAAGTTAGATGATATCAAATGATTCTTTAGAATATTCTCTTTAAGTTTTTTGGAAACAACGTGTTCTAATAATAAAATCTTAATTTAGAATATTCTCTTTAAATTAAGATTGCACTCACTATTTAACTTGTAACCAATTAATCTATTAATTACTACTAACTTATTTGTAACCAATTTATTAAAAATATATAGTTTACAAAACAATGTTTGTAATGCCATTTTGTTATTATAAAAAAGTTATATATCCTTTATCCTATAAAGCACAAGTCACATGTCCAATAAAATTGTGCCAAATCAGATTTTTTTTCAATTTAATTTGTTAAAAAAATAAAATAAAATTCAAACTAACAATGGAATAAAGCCACATCGGATTTTGTTTTCTTTTTAATTTAGAAAAAAAAATGTACACCAGATCGTGTCAAAAAAATAAGAAACTTTTTTACGAAACTGTAGCAAATTTCTGGACTATTAAATAGGGTTTTGATTTTCTGTATGTGTATATTTAACCCAAGTACAAGCTCATAAGCCCAATTTTTTGTGAACTTATAAGTGGGTTTTTGGCTTATGCACAATATATGAAGCCCACAAACATACCAATAAATAACCCTAAGCATCAAAACACGTGTGTTCACCTTTTCATATTCCTCTCCTCTGCTTGACGAGAAGCACAACTCCACTAACAGATCCACGTTCATGGTGGTTACAACAATTCTCATCTATATAAATGTAACATCCATGTTCCGGGAATAGAATTTGAGTTATGTTGAGTAAATCAAATTTAATTAATTTTGGTTTAATGAAATCTTGATTTAATCTAATTAAACCAAAAACCTCTAATCTTTTTCTCAAAGTCACGCCGCCTCTCCTCTTTTTGCTATTGTCGACATTATTATGAGAGAGAGAGGGAGAGAAAGGGAGAGAACTCTTAGTTGTTTAGTGTAAAGGAGGAAGAGAAGGAGATGAAGCTTTTTCTTTAGAGTAATGAGAGAAACAGAACTGTCAGAGTTTGGGAGAAGGAAGATCCGATTACTCAAAACGTTTCGAACGGAGTTATCAGCAGTTTAGTGGGACGTTTCGTCTCAGTCGCGGATTGATACCAGCAGGTGTTTCAGGATCGATTGCGGTTTCACCTGAGATCTGATCGTTCCGAAATTTTGTGGGAAGCTTCTGGACGTGTAGACCTTGCTTTTCACTGAAGGGATTAGAAAGTTATCGGAGCAAGTTTGGTTGTTCTTGGATATTGGAGAGCCTCTCATTTAGTTGTTGTTATTTTCGTGAATCACTTGTTAAGGTGAGTGCGTGACCATGAGCTTTTCTAAGCGATTGGGTTGTATGACTTGTTTTGTGTGATGATGTGTAGGTGTGGTGAAAGTGTTACTGGTTGTTCTGTTTAATGGTTGATTTGTTATAATTTATTTGGATTTGTACTCTTGATTTGCTTGTGTGTATAGCTCTTAGATGGGAGGATCGCCTCACTGGGTATTTCTAGTAATACTCACGCATCTCATTGTGTTTGTGGTGCAAGTAGAGGCAAAGTATGACCGTGGGATCATGACAATGAAGAGGAGGATGTTCTAGTGGCTCGCTTGGTTGTTGTCTGGCTTTTGTTTGATTGCTAGAGTTAAGTCCTAGAATGTTGTTTAGGATTGCTGGTTTTCTGGTTTATGTTGATTGGATCTTTAGTTTATGGTTTTGGAATTATTACGGTTTATTTGATATTGGTTATTGGTTTATTGGTTATTTATTGGTTTTATTATTTCCGCTTTTGGTGTGATCGTGGTTAGGTGGCTAGTGGGTATGTGACCACTAGCTTAGATGTTTATTACTATATTATATATTTATATATTTATTACTTATTAATTAAAAAAACGGGTCAGGTCGTTTCAATAAATGTTCTTTTAACTTTCTCTAACCACAAAAAAAACGCACCTCAAGACCTCTTCTATTTTGTTACCAAAAAAAAAAAATACCTCTCCTATTTTCAATTACCAATGCACCACCAGATCAAACACGAAAACCTCTTTCAACTTCAGAAAGCTAAATCCCTTTGAAAAAACAATTATCTTTGCAGGTAAGTTCTTTAGCTTTTGTTCATATCTATTACTTTTTTCTTCAATGCATATTATCTATGATTTCTATTGTTTCACCTTGAAGATGCCTCTCGATTTTACTTCTCTCTCAAATCTAAATTCTTTAAAAAAAGAATGGAATATCAGAGTTCTAATAGCCAGGACATGAAATTTTTATCCAAAAGACAAACCTGGAGTTATTCTAGGTATTGAATCAATTTTCGTGGATGCAAAAGTTAGTGTGCTTAATTTTATAAATTTCCCTTTACATTATAGTCTTTTCAAAATACAATCGAATAACTAAAAGTTAAACTATTCGATGACTCTTGCAGTGACACTATCATGAATGTACTTTATGGGAGAATCACGCTGAAGATGTACATTCTTATGTTACCAAAAAATCTGCAGGTCCTATAATATTACTTGGGAGTATTATGAGGATCAAAAAATTCAATGGTAACAAATTCAATCTTATTACTAATTTATAATATTAACTCTTCTCTATGCGACCTTTTAACAAAACATTTTTTTTATATATAGGTAAAGTATCTGTTCAAAATTCTAGATTTTCTACAAATTTGTTTCTTGATGGAGACCTATCTAAGGTTGCTGAATTTAAAATGCAGTAAGTCTTTTTTCTTTTAAATTTTATAAGCAAATTCATTGTTAAAAGGAATAATCTTGACAATATCTTCCTTTATTTTCAACAAAACATTGCAGGCTGGACAATAGGAACTCAGATAATGTTTTTAGAGTTTCTCAACTCATGACACCTGATTTGACCAACAAAGTTGAAGATTCTTTCCCATTAAGTAGCTGGGAATCTGTTGATCAGATTACTAAAACTTCTCACGTATTTGATTTCATATTAAGTCTTATTTAATATAAAGTTGATATATACTTATCTGATTTTTTATGTAGAAGTTGCAAGATATGGCCGTGAAGACATTGTTACACAGTTCTACTTCTTTCTTTTGAAGGTGTTGTAAATCTTCTTACCACATACCTAGCACCAATATGTACTGCCTACTTACCTCTCATTTGTTTACTCTTTTGAATTATTATTTTACACGGTCTGCTTAACAAAAATTACTCAGGTTGATCAAAAAGTAGATAATATGACATTAAAACAAATAAACTACTCAATCTAAATAAAGCATATAAATTTAAAGGTAGCCCTAATTTCTTTGTTTTGGCTCTTGATTTTTACATTATTAACTTAGTCATATGTGGTTTTTTTTTTTTTTTTTTGATGAAAGGCAATTAGAGTCATGATAATACACTACTCTGCTTGGATGTTAGAGTTGTCAATCTTCACAAGCCTATATGAAAATATGGAATCATGAGCAAGTGTACAAGTCAAAGGTGGTAAAGTACGGTTCGAAACGATGGGAAATCAACTAAATTAATCAATGACCATAGAAGCTTACTTCAGCGGTTCAGCCAGTACATGACCACACGCAAGTCTTGATTCTTTCTGGAATCTTACGTGTTCTCTACAAAGTGGTACAAAGGAGGCTTTTTAAGGAAGCGAAAAAGATATTTGATTGAAGGATTGGTATTTAAGCTTAGAATTTTGTTTGATAAAGTCTGTTATGCCTTTGAACCTTCTTCTTGTGTTCTCCAAATTCATACCGTCTAACAAGGTACAGACTTCTGACTTAGAATCTATAAATGAATTTGAATGGCTAATTATTCAATCATGTATTAATGTCTACCAAGAGAGATTGCACATGTTAAGAGTTTTATTCAATTTTGTTGTTCTGTTAAATTAATAATTCTTTTTCCTAGATTCGGTGTAATTGTAAAATTTGGAATGCAATTAAGATATAATAAAATATTTTCGGTGCATAGCACCGGGTGAATACTAGTAATTAATATAGATCACAAAAATCCGCTAAAGTTGGCCCACACAAGTTTTAAATGCGCAACATAGACTGCAAATATTCAAAATTTTGCCGACCAAGTGCCTCAATTAGAATTTTTGCGATATTATATTCTTGGTTGTTTTGTACATGTGTCGTGATAGTATTCATTCTTGAATAGTTTTAGCTTTGTGAACCATGTATTAATCAACCTCAATATGTTTAAGACAATCGTGCTTAATTATCCTGATCTGCAGTAAGTTGGCTATCCATTGTAGAGAAATCGTCTAGTGTGTATACCACGCGAAGATCACCAACTTCAACTCACACATAGCAGCTGATATCGATCTATACTTGGCATCCGTTGAAGATCACAAAATAAAGATTAGCAATATATTAAAGATTACAATTTTATCCTTTTCATCTTTTTATTTTCGTGTCTATGTTTTTTTACCTGACTGTAGTGTTTTAAACCCACATAAACTTTAACCTCAATTTCTTTTAATCGTGTGAATCAAATCAAGTTTCGATTATGTATCAAGTATGATCAACACATGTATATTTCTGCAGGTTGTCAAACATAGTATCATTATTACCAACTAACTAATAGTTATGTTTACCCGGCAATGCTAACATGCTTGCAATACATCCAAGCAAATCCGTTTCTGCAATTATATATTAGTAAACTAACACCTTTTCTACAATAAATATATCCAAAATTCATTATACCTTTTCTACACATTAGGAGAAGATCGACACAGATCCACACTCTAATGCACACAACATCACAAGAGAATGTAAACAAGTAGCCTCATATGATGATCGGGGCAGCTTAATCTAATGATTGTCGTTGGGGAATCGACTCCAAAGTGCACCTTTTGAACTTCTAGGGTCGAAACAAAAGAAAAATGAACTGGAGACACACAGAAAGAGTTACAAAGATGACAATCAAATAAATTTACTTTTTTTTTTTTTCTCATGGAAGGCCTTCGGCCTATATATCCCTTTTTATCTATAATATATATTCGAATACATATTGCATTTTCACTCGAAAGACAGACAAAGACAATCTAATTCACCTATGAGGGTGGGCTAAGGCAAGACCCCTAACTTAAACACGGATCTTTCCCCTCATAAACCCTAGAAAAAAATTACAGCTTGGAAAATAATACTCTGCCTCACTATCTACCTTGTACACACAAATCTTTCTTTCTCATCCACGAATTGTTCCTAGTTAACTTGCTACAAATCTACTCCACAAACGGCTAAACCATGGCGATATTATTTCGCCAGACCCCGTACATTCAGCATCCCCTTCTTCTGCGGTGCTGAAAAGGGTTTGATCAGAGCAGTCTAAAGAAGCCCCACACGCCATATTGTAGGACTGACATGCTGAATGGCATACCCGTAGTCTGTCGTCTCCGTCGACATCACACTTCTGGATCGATATCTGATTACAGAGGTCATAAAGAACAAATGTCAACTGTCAGAGAATGCTACTGTCTCACCTATAACCATGAGGAAACAAATAACAAAAGATTGCAGCTCACCCAACAGGCTAGTCTTTTAGCTGCCTCATCACAGTAGCTGTTACCGAAAATATTAAATAACTTTCGAGCCCCACCCGGAAAGAGCCGATTGTAGTTGGGCATGACCACGACTTCCTCAAGCTGTTGAAGAATGCTAGGCTCTCTTGGAGCACAATGTTGCCCTGATATGTCTCTTTCCAACACATCTTTGCACACCAATAAACTCGTAACTAGTTTAGAGCTGTTCTGACATGTGTAGCCAGCATAATCAGAGCAACGGAACTCACAAACCCCATTATCACAGACTCCTCCATGTAGGCTGCATTGTTCGTCACAAACAGCTGTATAGTTTAAAAGAAGTCTCTTGTCAGATATAATTGATAAATGTATTCTTGACAGTATATATATGGACATTTACCAGTGGAACAGTCGATTCCAGTAAATCCATTTTCACATATGCAAACACCCTGCGTAGTGCATTTTCCATGTCCATTGCAATTATTAGGGCATGAACCTGCATGGTGAAAAGCAAAACTTGTACGTTCAGATCTTACGGAAAGACAGAGACTTGACAAGTACGACAATTTGGTGTGGAAGATACAGTATACTTACGGTTTCTACAGTCATGACCGTGATAACCAAGGAGACAACGACACTTCCCATCAACACAATCTCCATTAAAGTTACAAGAGCTAGGACATTGGCCAAGCACAGAAACTACAGATGTACTGCAGAGTTCATGGTAAGCCGGACAAATTAATTCACCTACAAACCAAAACATTCATGGTTCAAAAGATTTGTTAACGATATGTTATTATTCTTTCAGGAAGATAAGAGCAATATTTACCATTAAAACCGGGAAATCGAATTGGTCCACCATCTTGAGGACAGTACTTCCATACTCCTTCCACAGCAACCTAGAATTCAACCAGGAAAACATGTGAAGACATTAATAACCGTAAAAGCAAGGATCAAAGTAGAAACAAGTTGAAACAGAACCGATGACTTATGACTTGTGTTGTTTCTGACTGCTGTTCAACTATAACAGCTTATGCCCAAAAGTAACAAAAAATTGAAACCCTTGGACGACGAAGAAGAAGATGAAGAAGGCATACCTCCAACAAATTATTTCTACATCTATGCTGATAACAACCATTCCCCTGTGTCATGGAGCCACGAACAAACCCAGTACGCACTAAAGATGAGGCCATACACCTATATATATGCAAAACTCTTTCATGAGCAATATTCCATGTGGATATTTACAAAAATTCAGCGAGACAGTTAACCAGCAATAACCTGGATTCACTCCCTCTCACTTCACCCAACATTCTATCAGGCGCACGTGCACTATTTATATCCGTACAAGACCCATCTGAATAGGCAACAAAATATGTACAATAATCTGCTAAGGAAGACTGGCCTCCTGAAATATGGTGTGTATGAGATTCATTAGTCTTTACCAAACAAGAAACAAATACCGGACTAGATTACAGGATAGCATACTTTTTTTCCCAATCCAGACATTACAACCAAGACAAGAAAAGTTATATTTTGCGAATCAAATCAACAGGTTGAAGCAGGTAACAACCTAAGTATATATATATAAATAAAACTGGAAGATTAAGATTTTTCGTATCAGCATGTTCCAGTTAGTCAACAGGATGTACCTCTGTTAGGCTGTGGAAAGTAACGAGCCCACTGAGGCAAGTCTCCATTATAGCTTAGAATTGGGCAGTAACCTTCGGCCTCTCTGTTGTATGTACAGCCAGATAGTTGGGATGTGTTACAATGGTAAGCACCTTTCCACATGTTACATGGAGATGTGACAAACTGGGTCCCCTGGTTCCGACCCCAATCAAGACGGTCTGCCATGCTATAATTAGCCTTATACCAGCCACTATCCTCTAATAGCGCTAGAGTCATTTTTGAAACGACTGATCGTGTGTCCACTGATCCAGTCATTATCTCATTCATAAGTAGTCTTTTTTCCCAGTGGGAACCCGATGTGCCACGTCCGCCTCCATCCTCAAGTTCTAGACCCGAGAAGTTTTGAGAAAATGCCTGTTGAAATATTGACATTATTTATGACAAAAGGACATAAAACTAAGGTCACAGGAATTACCTTTCAAAATAATTAAAAGCATTGAAACTTACTCCGTAGTGATGCCGCGAATGCATGACAACCCGTGGAAGCACTACGCGTGTCACTAACCGGCCAAGCTTTTCATCCATTTGTTGCTCAGTGACCTAAAACATGAAAAGAACGGCTTATTCCAAGGTGGCTCGTATAGAAAGTTTCATTCTAATCCATGTGAAGAAGCACGAAACACAAAGAAGAAAAAGCGAGGAATGTAAATCACAGCTAACTTTTTCTCTTGATTAGGCGGACATTAATAACTCATCGCATACCTCAGTGCGTCTTCTTTTCCTTTCATCTCTAAAATGAGCAAAGGCATGTGGATCGAAGCCAAGGACATGCATAACCTCATGAATGAGAGTTGCTGAAAGCAACGTCCCAGATTCTGAAGTCAAATGGCGGGGAGCAACATTGACATGCCCTGAAAAAGACCACAACCCTTGGCTTTAGTTCAAAACTCAAAGCAATGTCAGGGATTTCAAAATGTAACTGGAGGAAATGGCCAAATACCAGCAATCGCACGTCCCCATTGATCACGTTCGCAAGCTACAGCCCACGCAAGGGTATTACCAGTAGTGGGTCTTGTGGTTACCAATAGGACTAAATCAGTATTAGCAATACCCTCTGCTTGATTTAAATGAAACTGATTAGACCAAAATAAATCTAGCAGGACAAATTTAAATGGACAAGAAACTGCCAATCAGAAGCAAAACAGTAATGCAATTACCCTCTACATATTCACGAGGAAGCTGCACACCACCATCTTGTCCACAAGCAGAGTATCCACTTAAACGTAAATTTCCTTTCACAGGTTCAACAGCTAACGCTCTTCTGAACCAATCTGCAGTCTCCTCTAAAGCCTACATGTGCAATATATATATATATATATATATATATATATATTTATCAGTCTAACTGTGTGACAAGTGACACTCACTTATCTAAGAAACAAAAGATGAAGTAAACCTTGCGTAGGCGATGCTTTTTGTCCTCCCCAGATATGTCATCTAAAGTGCAGTTATACCAGCAATCCCCAGACACTGGAGGTTTTGCATTAGGATTACACGCAGGAACAGCACGGAAAGTACTTGAAGGAGGCTCACCCAACTGAGTTCAGTAAAAACAATTTAGTTCACTTACTTCCAAAAAAGCAAAAAGAAATCCCTATCTGTATTTCACACTACTGAAAGCTAGCAAGAATTGCCCCACCTTCACAATATCACCAACTCTTTGGCAATCTCGGTCAAGTGAGTGACCAACAGCATCATAATTTAAGTAAATCCTAATAGGTTGTTTCACATCCTTCTCCTCCTCCTCAGAAACACTAAGCAATACTCTCCCATTATGAGCTTTTGCAGCACTTGTTGGCTCATGATAAACCTGAGGAGTAACTGAATATACTTTCCTACCCGGTCTCTTTCTCTGCTCTATAATCTGATCATGGATACACGAATGAGAAGAGACTCCATCAACTCCACTTTCCACACCTTGCAAAGGCACTCGACGATGATGATGATGATGATGATGATGATGCCTGGCTTTCCCATCAGCAGCTCCACACCACAATAGAATCAACAAAACCTGAAACAAACATAAAAATGACTTTGAAGCTAAAAAACAAACGAAAGGGAGCAATTTTGCTGAAAAGGGAAAGTTTAACATTTACAACCTAAGCTCTACTGACTTTGTAGCTCAACATTTCAGAATACCCAAAAAAAAAAAAAAAAAAAAACCAAATCGATAAAAATCTAAAAGCTAAGCTACTTAAAAGAAACTTACCCAGGAAATGAAGAATCGAAACTGGAGATTAACAAAGAACCTAGAACAAAAAGAGCAATACTGAACTACAACAACCTCCATGAAATTCCCAGAAAATAAAGCTTCACTTCCATCAAATCTCCAACAAATCCCCGATCCAATCAAACACAGTGCATCTCATTCGATTGTACAGAGTTTTTTTTAGCTCACACAGAAAAAAAAAAAAATAGCAAATCGAAGCTTTTCAAGCTCTTTGAAAAATTCAATTAAGAATTAAATTGGAGAGAGAGAGAGAGAGAGAGTTAGGGTTTTTGGGTAAGACTGATTCAAAACAGGTGATCTAGATTCCAGCAACCTCAATAACAAAAAAAATTATCTCAGATTTTTTTATTTTTTTTACAATCTCTCTCTCTAGCAATGAAACAAGTGACACTAAAGAAAGAGAGAGAAGAAAAAAAGAGTCAAATGGATTGGGTAGGAATGATGTAGGGTAAGATATATAATGTATAATTATTATTACTGTTTTTCAAAAGTGGGAGTATCAATTTAAAAATTTTTGGGTTATTTTTTAGTATAATTATTATTTCTTTTTTGGTATTAAAATACACATATACATTTGTTGCATGATTATGTAATAAAACTGTTGGGGACATTCGCTGTCTGCGCTCCAACTCATCATCCTTATCTTAAAAATCAGTTTCTATGTTAAGAAATATAATCACAAACGTAAACAAATAACCTTGAGTTTTATGGATTAGTGATTACTACTGTAATTGGATAAAAAAGGTACAACCTAAAAATATCTCTTGTATTCACAACATTGTTTTATAAACTATATAATTTTAATAATTTAGTTACAAATAGATTATATATTAATTTTTATATTATTTGTATAGTCTGGATTTATTGTTTCTAAAAATCTTAAAGAGAATATTCTAAAAAATTATTTGATATCATCTAATTTACCATATTTTTTTTTAAATTATTCATCAAATAAAATCCTTTGATATCTAACCTAACATATTATTTTGTTAATTATTATTATACTTTACCTCTCATTTTTATTTTTTTATATATGAGTCTATTTTGTGAAACAAATAAATTTTCATATTATATATTATAATTAAAAAATAGTTTTATTTCCGGATATACCATAAGTTGAATTTAAAAAACAAATATAAATGATCCAATCTATAAAATATTCAATTTTATTAATATTATTCTTTTAAAATAATATCTATTGAATTAAAAAATTTACTGAGTAACGGGTCAAAATTTGAATATTTAAATTCAATTTCATACTTTTTGTTGAATTTTGTAATTTTATATAATATAATAAACTTTAAATAATTTATTTTGAAATATTTTTAAAATATTAAAACTTGATATTAAAGTTAGAAACTATAAACACTCTAAATTGGTTTGTTATAGCAATGTCAATAATATGTCACTATAATATGAAAGAATTTAAAAAAAATCAAGTATATTAAAACAAAAGTATAACAATATATTAAATTACTCATAATATAATAACTGACATTTTAAAAACCAAATTCACAAAATTATGTCTTATAATGACATTCAAGTCATGAAGTATAATATACATTATTGAAATAACTTCACGTACCTAAACTAATACAACATATTAAAATTTAATTTAAAATAGAAAATATACAAGATTTTGTATAAAATAAAATTTAACCAGTGTTATAACACATGTACTTATCTAGAATCATTAACAATATAAAACTTACAAAATAAGAAAAAATCATCATATTTTAGCATATGATTTTATTACATAATATTTTATCCAAAAAAAATTTAAAAATAATCAAATAAATTATATTTAATAAAAAAATTACAATGTAATTAAAATGAATTTCAACCCGTGCTCTAGCACGAATCTTAATCTAGTACATAGTATATTAATATATACATTTGGACACAAAAAGAAAAGTATATTAATATACTATACATGAAAGAAATCTTATAAGCTTAAATGTTATATATATATATATATATATTAAAAGTTATTGATCAGTACAGACTTAATTTAAAAAGAAGAAAAACAATTTGTATTTTTCTTTTTAAATTGTGTTGTTTGGGATTAAATTAGGGGTGTCAAAATAGGTCAAATTTAATGGATCAACTCAACTCAAATCAACCCATGAACTCTAACGATTTAAAAAAATTTACCCTAATGAGTTCATGGATAAAATGAGTTAGTGGGTCAATTGGTTTAGTGAATCAAATGAATTGAGTTGCAATGGGAAATGATTTAACCATTTAATTCATCAATTGTACTTTGAGTGAGTCAAATTAACTCAAAATGTTTAAACTGGTTGATTTTTTTTTTTGGCAACCAAACTGGTTTAATATAACAAAAAATCTGTAAACCAATCAAATGTATAAACCGATTAATGCTTCATGGTCTTCGCCGGAGTGAACCAAGCAGCTGGCTCGCTCCTCTCATCTTCGCCGGAGTTCAGGTTTGTTTCTTCTCTCTCTATCTCTCTCTCTCTCTCTCTCTCTCTCTCTCTCTCTCTCTCTCTCTCTCTCTCTCTCTCTCTCTCTCTCTCTCTCGTTGTGTCTCTTTGTGTCTCTCTCGGTCTCTCTATCTCATATGGTTCTATCTCATGGGTTTGATATTTTTTGGATTTTGATTTTCTGGGTTTTGATTTTTTTGGGTTTTGATTTTTTTGTGGGTTGTCGTGACACCCCGGTTTCAAAAACTTGCGGAGAGGTTTAAAAGAATTGTTTTAGCCACCTATGTCACTAAAGTGCACTTATCTTTTCGGTCAAGGGTCCTGCGAGAACTCCAGAGTTAAGCGTGTTTGAGCTGGAGTAGTTTCAGGATGGGTGACCTTCCGGGAAGTGATTGACGGAACTGTGCGAGTGAGGACAAAACACAGGGAAAGATCATGTGGTGATTTGTAAGGACGATAACAAGTCTTTAAAGCCTCCCGGACGTAGCAATCCGGTCGTCATATATTGATGGGCTCATGGGCCTAGTAAGAGGACATGAGGCCCATTAAGGAAGGTGGGCCCATGGACTGGGATTGGATATGGAGCCCACTAAAAGGTGGCGATCGGGGCGTTACAAGTGGTATCAGAGCCGAACCCAGACGAGTGTGGAGTCGAGTGGACTCACACCGTCAGGGGGTGACGATCTTGGTGCACAACGAGGACGTTGCGATTTGTTAGTGGGAGTGAATTGTGACACCCCGGTTTCAAAGACTTGCAGAGAGGTTTAAAAGAATTGATTTGGCCACCTATGTCACCAAAGTGTACTTATCTTTTCGGTCAAGGATCTTGAGAGAACTCCAGAGTTAAGCGTGCTTGAGCTGGAGTAGTCTTAGGATGGGTGACCTTCCGGGAAGTGATTGACGGAACTGTGCGAGTGAGAACAAAACACAAGGAAATATCATGTGGTGATTTATAGGAACGGTAATCCGTCTTTAAAGCCTCCCGGACGTAGCAATCCAGCCGTCAGATATTGATGGGCTCACGGGCCTAATGAGAGGACGTGAGGCCCATTAAGGAAGGTGGGCCCATGGACTAGGATTGGACATGGAGCCCACTAAAAGGTGGCGGTCGGAGCGTTACAATTGTATTTGATATCTTAGAAACAAGTTAACTTAAGTTTTTGACAAAAAAAAAAAAACAAGTTAACTTAAGTGACTTGTGTATTTATTTGCGATTCTAGGTGTTTGTGTATCTACGTGATTTGGGTCGTTAAACAAAAGATTAATAGTGACTGATTTGGGGATGTGAATAACTTAGATTATAATCTGATTTATTATAATCTGATTCTCGGTTAAAGTATATATGTGGCTTGTTCTCTTGATTTTGTGTATCTTTTGTTTAGAACCTCTAGGACTAGAACACTTTTTCATATTCATTTTAAAAAGAGTCTTATTTGTTTTGTCTATTTTTCTAGATCAATGGACAGTGAAGATGCATATACTCATGATGGGAGTGGTGGGCACACTTCAGCAGATACATCACAATCTAAAAGTCTACTATGATCATAGTCAATCTTTCTTGTTTTGTTTTGTGTGTGAGTGTATAAAGAACCAAGCATATGACATATATAATGTACTTCCAATTTAATTTTAATGTATAAACTCACTAACATGAGTTAATCATTTAACCATTTAACTCATTAGATTAAATGAGTTGGGTCAACCTATGAACTCATTTGTTCTAAATTCATTGGGTAATGAGTTTAACTGAGTTGAGTTAATCATTTTGACATCTCTTGATTAAATATAACAAGAGTATTTTAATATTAAACTTGAAATGTATTACATATGTTTTGGTCAAACTGAATATGCAAAAAAAAATTATAACTATAGTATATATATATATATATATGTATATATATATCTTACTATATTAATTGAGAAGTACAAATATGAAACTAAAGTTATAAAGTGTAAAAATTTACATTTTTTTCATGCCAGTACTATTAAGGTACATGGTTAATTTTTCAATAAGGATAAAAATATAATTTTTAATATTAGACTAATAAAATATTTTAAATAATTATTAATTTTCAAAAAAAAAAATTTCTCCCTCTAATTAATTATGAACGAAAATTACTAAATAATTTTAAAAAATTGTAAACCAATGAGAATTTTAAAAAGTAAGATTTCATATCTAAGTATCCAAATTACTATTTTAATAATTATATTTGGAAGATTTTGTTAAGATTTTAAATTATGATTCTCCTACCATATTTGTTTATGGCATTTACAATTTTTTTCGAATCATATACATAAAAGTAAGGTTCCACCCTTTCCTTATTGGTCCATTTAGCATTTATTTTTATTTTTAAAATAATATTTATTTTAATTAATGAAAATATAATAATGTACATTAATCTATACTTTAAATCCACACTTTACTACTAAATTGTCACTGCAATTACATAAATAATGAATTGACTATTTTTTCATTCAGTTTCATTCAAACACACTATAAATTATAATTATAACTCCTTTAATTAATTTGTTTTAGAAATATAACTTCCATCCCTTGAAATCGTATAAATAAACATTCTCACATCATCAACCACTATATCTCAAATTCTAAATATTTTCTTTGTTTTATTTATGTTCTTGCATGGGATCAAAACTCATGGTAAGAGTGTGATTATATATTTTGTTAAATTAATCTTATATTTTGTTCATTTTTATTTCTTTGTTTTTATGATTAATCTTATATTTTGTTCAATTTTATTTCTTTATTTTTATGTATTTCTTCCTTCATTCTTTGTCTTCTTATTAATTTTAATTTTCAATTATATATGTATAATAAAATATTTTAGAAATGTAACTTCCATCCCTTCAAATCCTATAAATAACCATGTGATTATATATTTTGTTAGATTTATCTCATATTTTGTTCAATATTTTTTAATGTATTCCTTCTTTATCTTCTTATTATTTTTAATATTCAATTAAATATGTATAATAAAATTTTGGTGACTGTAAAAAACAATTATCGATGCAGATTCAACAATATTAATTTCAATTAAAGCCCAATGAGGGAATCAAGCTAAATAAATCATCATCATTCATGTATATTTATTTTATTTTTAAAATTATAGAATGTTTAAACAAAATAAACTATTATAATAGACTTATTCAATCAAAATTTTTAACTCTCTCTTACCTCTAAAAAATTTGTAATACATTTTTTTGTATACTCATTATTAAATTTAGTTATTGTGAACTAAAATATAATTATATAAAGATCATTATAATGTCTATTTAATTCAAAATTTTGTAATTAAATAATTTTCTATGTAAAAAAACAATTTGATATTCCATTTCACAAAATTTTACTTCAAAGAGGAAATCATTAGAATTAAATCTAGCAATATAGCTTAAATTAAGGTGAATATAAAAGAGATTAAAAATAAAATTAATCTTGAAATTTTTTATTGTATTTCATATGATTTTATAAGGTTTCACCCTCTTCTTATTAGTCCATTTAGCATTTAATTTCTAAAAAAAATATTTATTTTTAATGAAATAAAAATGTAATAATGTACATTAATCTATATTTTAAATCAACATTTTACTACTAAATTGTAACTGAAATTACATAAATTTTGAATTAAGTATTTTTTCATTCATTTTTATTCAAACACACTATAAATTATAGATTTATTTTAGAAATGTAACTTTTATCCTCTAATTAATTCATTTTCAGGTATAGTTCTAAGAGTTTAGAACCAGTGCATGAGCGATCACAAGTATAACTTCTGAGACTCAGACTTGGTAAATTCAGTAGTTCAGATTTTATGTTTTTCCCCGTAATTGACTGTTAGGTTCCCAACACATGAAGTTTGTGTAGGGATCTTATTGGTGAGTGGGTTTACATCCCACTTCTTGTTTGATTATGGAGCAACTTATTGCTTCATTACCCCGGAGTGTGCCGAGAGCGCCAGTATCAGAGGAGATCTCGGTGAGCGAGTGGGGGTTGTCAGAGTAGTGGGAGGTAAGCTTCTGAGAGTCTTTGGTCGGGAGAGGGTTGTGGATATTCAGATCGTGGGGAATTCAAGGCCAGCAGATTTGATTATCAGTCTCGTGGATATCTTGGGGATGGATTGGTTGCATCTTCACAAGATACATCTGGATTGTTATCGGGATAGAGATATCTTTGAGCGTCTAGAAGGGAACTTGGATTTTTGAGGGAGTGAGACCGACTTCGGGAAGTCTCGTGATCTCGGCCGTGCAGGCCGAGAAGATGATCAAGAAGAGGCGCAAAGCCTATCTGGTTACCATTTCGATGATGGAGACAGTGGGGCTGTCTACGGTGGGAGGCATCCGCGTGGTAGAGGAGTTTGAGGATGTGTTTCAGTCGTTGCAAGGGTTACCACCATCTCGGTCTGATCCATTCACGGTTGAACTGAAACCAGGGACAACGTCGTTGTCCAAGGCGTCTTAAAGGATGGCTCTAGCAGATATGGCAGAGCTGAAGAAGCAGTTGGAGGATTGTTTGAGCAAGAGTTTCATTCGTCCTAGTTGTTCACCTTGGGGAGAGCCACTGTTGTTTGTTAAGAAGAAGGACGGAAGTTTCCGCCTGTGTATTAACTATCGGAGTCTGAACCGGGTCACTATGAAGAACAAATACCCTCTTTCGAGGACTCATGAGCTGTTGGATCAGTTGAGGGGTGCTACTTGGTTCTCCGTGATCGACTTGGCGTCGAGTTACCATCAGATCCCGATACATGAGGCAGATGTGAGGAAGACAACCTTCAAGATAAGGTATGGGCATTACGAGTATTGTGGTGATGCCGTTAGGTTTGACGAACGCGCCAAAAACGTTTATGAGATTGATGAACAATGTGTTTCAAAAGTTTTTGGACATGTCTATCATCATTTTCATCGATGATATCCTGGTACACTACAAGAGTCCTGAGGAGCATGCAGTGCATTTGAGAGCAGTTCTCGAGAAGCTGCGGGAGCAGAAGTTGTTTGCTAAGCTAAGTAAGTGCAGTTTATGGCAGTGGGAGATGGAATTCTTAGGTCATATTGTTTCTACAGAGGGAGTTTTAGTGGATCCAGAGAAGATTTAGGCCATCAGGGAGTGGCCAAGACTGTAGAGCGCCACTGAGATCATGAGTTTCCTGGGGTTGGCGGGATACTATAGGAGATTCATTCCGGGTTTTGCGAGTATAGCACAGCCGATGACCAAGCTCACAGGGAAGGAGTTTCCATTTTTGTGGTCACCAGAGTGTGAGGCGAGTTGTGCAAGCCTTAAGCAGATGTTGACTAGCACGTCGGTGTTGGCACTGCCAGAGAAAAATGAGCCTTATGTTGTGTATACAAATGCTTCCGGAGTTGGTTTGGGATGTGTGCTGATGTAGCAGGGAAAGGTTATTTCTTACGCTTTAATGCAGTTGCAGAAGCATGAGGCAAATTACCCTTACCATGATTTGGATATGGCGGCGGTGGTTTTCACCTTGAAGATTTGGAGATCCTATCTTTATGGCGGAAAGATTCATGCATTTAAAGATCATAAGAGCTTGAAGTACATCTTCACTCATCTCGAGCTGAATTTGAGGCAGAGGCGTTGGATGGAGTTGGTATAAGATTATGATATGGAGATAGCTTACCACCCTAGTAAAACTAACATGGTTGCAGATTCTTTGAGTCGGAAGCGGGCGGCTTCAGCTTAGGAGCATGACATGGAGGCGTTACTGGTGAAATTAGTGCATTGAGGCTGTGTGTTATGTCACAGGAGCCTTGGGACTTGGAGGCGGGTGACCGAGCAGACTTGTTGAGCAGGGTCCCGTTAGCTCAGGAGAGTGACGTGGGGCTGGTGAAAGCCTTGAAGGTTGAGGATTCGGAGTATCAGGTCTCTGCTAATGGGACTATCCTTGTGCATGGTCGGATTTGCGTACCCAGGGATGAGAGTTTGAGGCTGCAGATACTGAGAGAGGCTCATTCGAGCAAGTTCTATATTCATCCAGGAGCGACGAAGATGTACCGTGACCTCAAAAGGTATTATCATTAGGTCGTGATGAAGAAGGATGTAGCCGATTGGGTTGCGAAGTGCGACATTTGCCAGCTAGTGCAGGCTGAGCATCATGTTTTAGGTGGATTGTTCCATAGTTTACCCATTCCATAGTGGATGTGGGATATGATCACGACGGGCTTCGTGGTAGGATTGCCAGTGACACGGACGTTTGATGCGATTTGGGTCATAGTGGACCGGTTGACTAAGTCTGCACACTTTCTGGCCATCAAGAAAACCGATGGAGCAGCGGTGTTGGCTAGGAAGTATATGAGGGAGATAATCAGATTGCATGGTGTGCCTGGGAGTATCGTGTCTGACAGAGATCTCAAGTTCACTTTGGTGTTCTGGAGGATGTTTCATGCCGAGATGGGGACGAAGGTGCATATGAGTACAATCTATCACCCTCTGGTGGACGGTTAGTCAAAGAGGATAATCCAGACTTTAGAGGAATTACTGAGGATGTGCGTGCTGAATTGGAGTGGCCATTGGGCAGATCACTTGAGCTTGGTGGAATTTTTCTACAACAACAGTTACGAGGCGAGTATTGGATAGCTCCCTTTGAGGCGTTGTACGGGAGGCCATGTCGTACACCATTATGTTGGACTCAGGTGGGGGAGAGGAGCATATATGGTGCCGACTTTGTTCAGGAGACCTCAGAGAAGATCCAGGTTTTGAAGCTGAACATGAAGAAGG
The DNA here is from genome assembly GCF_030686135.1 of Camelina sativa. NCBI lineage: Eukaryota > Viridiplantae > Streptophyta > Magnoliopsida > Brassicales > Brassicaceae > Camelina > Camelina sativa. The sequence goes on from NC_141890.1 coordinate 37,284,490, forward strand.
CTCTGGATCGGTATAGGAGTTATGCTAATAGGAGGAGGAAGGATCTTGAGTTTCAGGTGGGTGATAGAGTATACCTCAAGATGACCATGTTGCGGGGTACGAACATGTCATTGTCAGAGACTAAACTGAGTCTAAGGTTTATGGGTCTGTTCAGAGTGGTTGAGCAGGTGGGACCTGTTGCATATAGGTTGGAGTTGTCTGATGTTATGTGCACGTTCTACAAGCTGTTCTATGTGTCGATGCTGAGGAAGTGTCTTCACAAGAATGATCAGTTGTTGGCTAAGATTCCTAAGGATCTTCAGCCTAACAATACTTTGGAGGCGAGGCCAGTGAGGGTTCTCGAGAGGAGAGTTAAGGAACTTTGGTGGACAAAGGTTCCTTTGATGAGAGTCCTGTGGGGCTGTTATGGTGTAGAGGAGTAGACTTGGGAGCCAAAGGCGATGATGAAGGCAAGGTTCAAGAAGTGGTTCGAGAAGTAGGTCGCAGCTTGAACTTGGCTAGCCTGGTCCCAATTGCGGTTGTAGTTGTTGGTGCGGTAAAGTCCGTGGCTGGAGCGAAATGGAGTATTCCAGCCCATCTCTCTTGATACTTGGTCGCTTAGGGGTGGTTGGTTCGACTAAGTACCAAGATAAGGTGGTGTTCGGGATACGTGATTCCGTGAAGTGAACTGCTAAAAGTGGAAAGTTTATAAAAATAGAAGTATCTAAAAATGTAAGTTTCCAAAAATGGATAGTGTTGAGGTAGATCTAGTCGGGAGATACTCGATGGCATCAGACTTGTTTGCTCAAGGTCGTGTGTGTCCAACTCATGTGATACCGATAGCTCGATGGACTTTGTGACCAGAGAGTGGGGATGAATTGTTAGCTTTGGATGACGATCCGAGTTTGCGCTCTTGGGTCGTCACCCAAAAGCGGCATTTTGATACTCCCTGATACCATAACTGTGGGCCGTGGCTCGGCAGTGAGCCGGAATATCTTGAAGGTTACGACCTAAGAGCGGGGGAGTGGGTGTGAGTGACTTCCTAGATGCCGTAGCTGAAGGCGGATGGCCTGATAGCGAGCCGGCATGATTCATTGGTTGCAACCGCGGACGGAGGAAGCTGACGGTGATCAGTCCGGTCAGAGGATATGTGGGCCATGGTGACAGTTGCACATAGATCCTTGGTGGATGGACGATACTGCAAGATTCAAGGACGAATCCTTGTCGGTGTGGGCGAATTGTAACGCCCGTAAACTAGAATCCCAGTTTAGGGAATGCATTGATCGATGCCGGCTTTGCATCGATCGATGCAAGCTTTGGTTTGGCGCAGAACAATTAAGTTAAATGCTCATTTTATTGCGTTGTGGTTTTTGGAAACCCAATATTCGAGTATAAAAGGGTGAGAAGTCGACTTGGGTGAAGGTTTGGCGGTTCTTGTCCTTCCTAAGAGTTAGAAAAGTTTCTGAGAGGTTCTGTGAGTTTTGGGGTTTTATGAGTTAGTTTTTGGTGTTCTGGGAGCGTGGGGAAGGAGATCGGAGCGTGGGTGTCGAGTAGGGGTCGTGGGAAAGCTTGTTTCTCGTTGTTCTTAATCAGATTCTTCATTTTCAAGGTGAGTGCATGACTATGGCTTATCTGAGCATGAGATTTCTGAGTTTATGAGTTTTCTCTGTGATTTGGTGAGTTGAATCCTTATTTATTGCGTTATTCGTGGTTCCTGTGACTTATTTTGGCCTTTGTGATGTTCTTGGTTGATTCACGGTGTTATGAGGACGATTTCGGGTCGAAGATGGCGTCGGGAAGCAACGCTAGGGCAACTGCATCGATCGATGCAAGGAGTGCATCGGTCGACGCATCTAGGTATTTGGAGAATTGGATCACTCGTTGCAAGGTGTGCATCGATCGATGCAAGGTGTGCATCGGTTGACACAAGGCGTGTGTCGGTAGCAGTTACCAATTGACGATGCTTGTGGTTCGGTTGTTTATGTTTGAAGTTCTTATTGCTTGTGTGTATTGTTCAGTTGATGGGAGTATTGTCTGAGTAAGTATGTATTTACAGTATTTCTGGTAATAGTTACCCCTCTCTTTTGTGTTGTGGCGCAGGTAAAGGCAAAGTGTGATCGTGGAATAAAGGCAGTGAAGAGGAGGATGTTCTAAAGGCTATATTGATTGTGGTATAGCTATTGTTAGGTTGCTAGAGTCGAGTCATTAGAACATTGTAAGATGTTGGTATTTGCTTCTTAACTTTGTTGGTTATGGATGAATTGAATGATAGATTTATTTGTTGGATTGGTATTGCTTATGTTATCTGCTGATATTGAGTGATGCTAGGTTGTTAGTGGGTATAGGAACACTAGAGATTTATGGAAAAAATGGGATGGGTTGTTTCAGCAAGTGCCCATAGTGTCCACAATGCTCATAGTGCCCACAATACCCATAGTGGACCAGAGTTCTGTTAGTATGAACTTTGAAAAGCAACATTCGAAGGATGATGAAATCACACCTAATGCCATTGTTGTCTACATAGACAAAGAACAAGAAAAGGCTATAGAGGGTGAAATTGTATCATATGATGAAGGTGATTAATATACTGAGCCATAACCTGTTGTAGAAAAGTGTAAGTTTATTAACCCATAGGATGATGGTTTGGGTCTGAGTAAACTTCAAGAATTTCCAAACAAGAAGGCATTGCAAGATGTGGTGGATAGAGCTTCATTTGGTAACTATGTTAGTTTTGCAATAGCAAAGTCGGACAAGGTGCGTTATGTGCTAAAATGTCCTTAAGAAGGATATATTTGGAGTTTACGAGCTGCTAGGATTCAGAGACAGAAATTTTCTCGATTAGAAGACGCAAAAGGATTCATACACGCTCTTAAGCTAGTAAAAGTTCAAGCAAAAGTAAGAGACAAGGCGCTCCACAATTAGTTGCATCTCTTTTGCATGATGATTATCCAGGGCAAATGGAAACTCCACCTCCTAAAATTATCATGAATCTTGTCAAGACGAAATTAGGTGTTAATATATCATATTCCACGGCATTGAGAAGAAAAATTCAAGCTGTTAGTGATTTGAAAGGTAGTCCAGAAAAAAACTACAAGATACTATCATGTTATCTGCAAATGTTAGAGAAGGTTAACCATGGTACGAGAACATATGTGCATTGCAATGAGAATAAATGTACTTGTTCATAGCTTTGGGAGCTAGCGTTGAAGGGTTTTAAGTCATGATGAAATTTATAACTATGATGCAACTTTTCTAAAGAATGGATATCCAAGTGTTCTTGTTTTTTCCTCGGCTCAAGATCCTAATCATCACCATTATCCCTTGGTGTTTGGTATTTTTGATGGTGAGAATGATGCAATTTGGAATTGGTTTTTGGAGATGTTGAAAACCGTTGTTGGATACTCTTCTGAAATAGTATTTATGACTGATAGAAATTCAAGTCTCATCAAAGCCATAACTAATGTGTATCATCGGGATCATCATGGGTATTTTATATGACATTTATCCCAAAATGTGAAAGGTTATGATTCTAACGTCAACAAAGATGTTGTTGCATTGAGATTCATGTCTTGTAGTAGGTTTTATACACTGGCTGAGTTCGACGTTGCTTATCCTTCTTTTCGGAAGAGATATCCTTCTGCTGCCAAGTATCTTGAAGAATCTACCAAGAAATAAAAATAGGCAAGATGTGGTTTTACAGGAGAAAGATACAACATAGACACAAGCAACTGTGTAGAATCGATGAACAACATATTTAAAGACGCAAGGAGGTACTCCTCAACACCCATGCTTGATGCGATACTTAAAAATCTCTAATTGGTTTAATGAACATCAGAAAGATGCCGTTTTTGGATTAGTAGCAAATAAATTGGTGCCTTTAGTGGATAACTACTTACCCGATTTATGGGAAATTGCTGAGAAACTAAAGGTGACCGAGCTAAATGGTTTCAAACTTGAATACAATGTCATTAACAGTGACGGAAAGCCTTATTTGGTGAATTTGCGATTGAGTAGTTGCAGTTGCAGGTTTTTTGATGTTCAAAAGTATCTTTTTGTGCATGCACTAACAGCTTTCATATTCCAAAGTTATGGAGGTAAGGATATCCAGTTACATGAGTTGTGTTCAAAGTATTATTGGACATAGCTGTGGGAAAATTGCATATTACAGGACAATTATTTAATACCAGATAGGTCTCGGTGGGATGTCCCGAATGACGTTAAAGATGTGCTCCGCCGAATCGGAAAACAAAGAGGGGAAGAAAGAGCGTAAAAATGTTTGCATTTACTAGGAAAAAGCGACCAAAAACTTGACCTACAACTCAGAAGCTGTGGAGACAAGCACTCCAATGGCTGTTATTTGGAGATTCTTTTGATTTTCATGTTTGATTAATGTATGAATTATGTTTGGTTAATGTAGTACTACATATTTATGGCATAACTCTATCTTGAAACTTAATGTGAAGTCTATTAATGTTTTTTTTCTCACCAGATGTGTATATAAGAGAGTAAAACTGGCATAACTAAGATAAAACTGGTAAAACTGGTACTACAATATAAAAAGTAGAAAATAATAAAATTAAGAATGAATTAATAAAACCAAAAAACAGTGTTAATATTACATAATGCTTAAATGTTCTATACTATAAATGAATAAGATTTTTAAATATATCAATTTTGAATTGTTATGAAAGAACCTAAACTGTGACACAACGGTTTCAGAGACTTGCAGAGAGGTTTAAAATAATTGATTTGGCCACCTATGTCACCAAAATGCACTTATCTTTTCGATCAAAGGTCCTGAGAGAACTTCACAGTTAAGTGTGCTTATGCTGGAGTAGTCTTAGGATGGGTGACCTTTCGGGAGGTGACTGTTGGAACTGTGCGATTGAGGACAAAGCAAATGGAAAGATCATGTGGTGATTTGTAGGGACGATAACAAGTCTTTAAAAATCTCCCAGACGTAGCAAACCGGCTATCTGATAGAGATGAGCTCAAAGGCCTAGTGAGAGGATGTGAGGCCCATTAAAGAAGGTGGGCCCATGGACTGGGATTGGACATGGGGCCCACTAAGAGATCGCGGTTGAGGCGTTACACTAAACAAGTGTTTCCTTTTACTTTTATGGTCACTTTGTAAATAATAACCAAGTTAGAATGACAAAGTTATAGAACTAAATTTTTTAACATATGAATGCATAAAACACTTGTAATTATAGGTTAATTAAGTTTAATCAATTGTAAAACTTAAAAAAATAATTTTAAGGTTTGGTAAAACTAATTAAATGAAAAAACCCAAAAACACAACTATTTGCAAGTTTGGTGCAACTAATATACTTGGTACAACTATATGTGAACACTAAGTGTGAACGCACACATATTGTACACATGGCAATATAACCCTAATTTTTTTTCCCAATACAAAGAGGGAATCTATTTGTGAAATGCCGGTTTCAAGGACATCCGGAGTGGTTTAAAGGTGGCGGTCAACGGAGAAATAACATCTTTGACTCTTCTCCTGTATCGCCTCTCTCGTCTCCATTAATTTGTTCTCCGTCTCTTCAAAAAAAAAAAATCTGACCGACACTGACAGTCAAACTTTCTCTCACCATCATCGAATCGAATTCAGAGCACACATTTCGCCATGGATAACTCAGCTCCAGATTCGTTATCCAGATCAGAAACCACCATAACCTACAATTCGTCTTATCCACTGTACGCCATGGCCTTCTCATCTCTCTGCGCCGCCAACACTTCCTTCGGCCACTTGCCTCAGATTCGTCGACTGAAAATACAGGAACAAAGGCGCAAACCAAGGCTACAACAAGGAATAGTATAGCAATTTGAGAGGTAAATTTAGCCTAATGTGCTTATACGTGAAATTTACCGAGTATTATTTCTTATATAAAAGAATGTAATGAAGTGTGTTTTGTATTTGATATTATAGACACAAGGCTACATAAGCTATTTATATGTAATTATATATAATTAATAAGAAAGAGTTTATTTTCTTGGTAAATAAATACACTATGAGCGTTTAAATTTCTCTTTTCAATTATTGTTTTTGAAATTATAATGAGAAATTTAATACAAGTAAAAATGTTTAAATGGAGAATTTTGTAATTTTGTTTTAAATCATGCAAACTTCTAAGCCAAATTATTGTATATGAGGTTATATACTAACTGAAATATATAGCGTTTTAAATATATTAAACTGTTTTAAATATATTAAACTATTTTTAGTAGTTTGACATATAAATATATTTTAATTTTAATGTATAAAAACTCTAAGTCAAACTAATAAAGTTCTTATCTAAATGACAAAGAAATGCAACTAGTATGTTTCTATTACAACATTTCAATATAAAAATTTTCAAAAAACTAATCTGAGATTTACTAAAGCTGTATATATAAAATGTGCACCATTCTTTTTTTCTAACATCAATAAAAATGTTGAAACCTTATTGATAAGTTTGTAAAAAATGAATATATTATAGGTCGATAACTAATAATTACAAAGAAGAATTTTTTGTAAACTAGAGAAAATATTTCCTTAAAATAGATGTAAAACAATGTTTAAAGGATCCCTTATTAAAGAAAATAGAAACAAAATTTGTAAACCAAATTGATGTTCACATATTTTACCCTGTTTTCCCTTAATATATTCACATCTTTTGCATCCTTTGCTATCCTTTTTGACCATTATTGCATAGTTTTAGGATTGTTATTGCATTAGAGTGTAGTTGCATTGCATTTACATCTTTTCTTGCATAAACAGGTGATTTTGGAGCCTAAGGAGCATGGAAGCAATGCTGAGGAGAAGTGAAGCAATCATGAGGAGAAGTGAAACAATCATGAGGAGAAAGCAAAGGAGTTAAGTCTGGAGAACCAAGGTCCGGAGTCCAACTCGACTGCCCACTCGACCAGACACTCGACCGTGTGCTGAGAGTGACTCGACCGAGTGGAAGGAGCACATGAAAACCCAACTCGACCGAGCACCGGGTCGAGTTGGTCGAGCCGCCTGGCTATTTTGTCTTTTAGCATTTTTAGGGCTTCCCCTCCTTTTTCCTATTTAAGGACCTTGTACCCTGCAGCCACAAAAGGAGAGAGTTTTTTGAGATATTCTCAAACCTAGTATTTTACCCCTTTTGGGATTTATGCTTTTTGCACTTTTATTTTCTTAGATCTTGTACCTCTTTTGAAGGAGAAAACACAAGATTCTTCATACTTGTTTGTTTCATAACTTTCAAAGTATCAAGAATTCGAGTTTGATTCCTTCTCCAATATTGTAGATCTTTGTTTTATCTTTCTAATCATGCAAGTTTCGTGTTTTTCTGGGTTTATGAATTGGCTGTTCATCATATGTGATTGTGAGTAGTTTCCTTAGCTCTTAGAGATGGTTTAGGCTGGATGGATGTTGTGGTTATTTGATTTGGTCAAGCTTGATTGTTGTAGATCTCTTCTAGGCTAGATGTTCTTAATGCTGATCCTATAACTGAGAGGGTAGGGTTTGATCTCAAGCTTCTTAGCATCACACCAATGTCTAAGGTGCATAGATAAGGCTAGATCTAGAGATTATCATTAGGCTTGCTAAGAGATTAGAAGTCTTGTTTGATTCTTGACATATTGCTTAATGCTTCCTTGTATAGATTCTTTACTTTGTGAGAACAAGTCTAGAAATATATGAGCTTGATTGTTTTTGCCATGAGAGTGGATTAACATGTTCTTAGAGATTAATGTCTAGAGATTAGCTCATGTTGATTGAGGTTTGTTGATCAAGTTAGATAACCACAATCTAAGTTCAGCCCATGAATCCATCCCTAAGACCTTCCTTTTCTATTGATTTCTTAGTATAAAACCTGTTGTTTGATCGTTGTTTGATTTACTTTTGTCTTGCTCTGTTTTGTTTGCATTGCTCTGTTTTACGTTTTGTCCCGCTCGACCCTGCACTCGATCTACACTCGATCGAGTGCTTGCTCGAGTTCATTCCCAGAACTCTTGTTTATGATTTGTGTCTGTCCTGTCTTGTTTCTTGTTTCATTCTAGTTGTATTTTTGTTGCATTCATTTAGTTTCCTGTTCATTACTTTCCTTGCATTAGTTCATTACCTGCATTACTATAGTTTGATATCTGTTCTAGTTTCATTACTGCCATAATCATTCTGTTCCATTACATTTAGTATCTTGTCCATTCAGCTATTACATTCTGCATTTTACATTCTGCAATAGGTTGTTAGTGACAAACACCCTCTATAATTGGCTTAACTTAGACAAGTATTGCACACCCTGATTGCTTGCATTCACTCATTTAGGATTGATACCTCTTATACTACAATTGCATAAGGGGAATTGAAACACCTTGCTTTCACCATTGTTCATCATCATATCATTCATTCACATTCCATTTCACACACACACAAGAAAGATACTAGTTTCACAAATTAAGAAATTAATAAACATAGATATATAGAATAAAATCATGCCATAAAGAGAAACAAATTAAATTAGAGTGAGGTTAATGGTTATGTGGACTTTATTTTCATTGTCAACGTAATCCACTTGTGGGTAAGGACTCTAATCAAATTTTTGCCCAACTAATATATGGTTAAAATACTACTATACAAATACCGTTCTTACATGATTCGATATACAGTTTATTCTAATGTTCCAAACCTCTTTAAGTTCCTGTTTTTGTTTAGAATTTAAAATATTTTTTTTTTACGATTTTCTAATAAATATTTGTAATTTTTATAATAATTTTATTTGAGGAATTGGAGCTTATCATTAAGATAAAATTTTTTTATTTACCTGTCTCTGGAAATTGACCCAAATAATATGTTATTATTTAGATAAAAAAGTAGGAAACTTGGTAGGATTATACAGCTGTTGTAAATTTAATATATTTCTATATATATATATATATTAAAAATTGAATTCAGTAAACAAAAATATATGTCCTATTAATATTTGAATTTTGGATTAAAAATCATATGAGATGATTTTTTTTTGTTAGAAATACAAAGTTGTGTTTTTTATCATCAAAGAGATTTACTTCGCTTTATTTTTTTGTAAAAGTATTGAAACGGATATTTTGGATAAAAACAAAAGTTACAACAAAACTATAAAGTTTTTAATCAAAATAATTTAAGCAGTTTTTGAGATTGCAACGCAATGATTCCACATGTCGTCCCTCTTCTTCAAGTATAGTGTTTCACGGGCAATTAGGGCTGGTCTGTCAGCAATATATTTAATGAGAGTATTGTGACACACTTTTCCTTCTTGAACAAGATTGTGGCAGCAAGAATCATTGATGGTTGCATTTCCAAAAACAACTACGATTATATTCAAGGCACAGTGAGGAGAGATTTTAACAAGACAAGTATCCCATAACGATTTTGCTTCAGATTCGTCGACTGAAAATACAGGAACAAAGGCGCAAACCAAGGCTAGAACAATGAATAGCATAGCAATCTGAGAGGTAAATTTAGCCATATGTGCTTATACGTGAAATTTACCGACTATTATTTCTTATATAAAAGAATGTAATGAAGTGTGTTTTGTATTTGATATTATAGACACAAAGCTACATAAGCTATTTATATGTAATTGTAAACCCAACATAATTATCATAACATATTTTCAGAGATCCAAGGGTCATCACAATCTTCAGAGACTCCTTGATCACATCAACCGACCACCAAGGGACCTGAGACAGCAGAGAACAAGAATCAATCAGGAACAAGAACAACAAGTGTTAATGGAGCAACAAGATCAACAAGCTCCAAGGGCAAGGAACATTGGTGTTGGGGATGCAGCTAACACACACAACCAAAGAGCTGGTATTGTGCCTCCTGCAGTTGCCAATAATAATTATGAAATCAAGAGTGGATTGATCTCCATGATACAAGAGAACAAATTTCATGGGTTGCCAATGGAGGATCCTCTAGATCACCTTGATGAGTTTGACAGGATATGTGGACTCACAAAAATCAATGGAGTGAGTGAAGATGGCTTCAAGTTAAGGCTATTCCCATTTTCCCTTGGAGACAAAGCTCATCTCTGGCAGAAGACTCTTCCTACTGGAGCGATAACCACATGGGATGCATGCAAGAAAGCTTTTCTGGCCAAGTTCTTCTCTAATGCAAGGATTGCTAGGTTGAGGAATGAAATCTCAGGTTTTGCACAGAGAAATAATGAAAGTTTTTGTGAGGCATGGGAGAGATTTAAAGGATTCCAAACTCAGTGTCCCCACCTCAGCAATGAGTCTTTGCTCAGCACTTTGTACAGAGGAGTTCTACCCAAGATTAGAATGCTACTTGATACAACCTCCAATGGAAACTTTATCAACAAGAATATGGAAGAAGGCTGGGAGTTGGTAGAGAATCTTGCTCAATCAGATGGTAATTATAATGAAGATTATGATAGAACCATAAGGATCACCTCCACTGATCAAGAGGACAAATACAAGCAGGATTTAAAGATGGTCAATGTGAAGCTTGACAAGATTCTCCTAAGCCAATCAAAAACCATTCACTTCATTGGTGAAGAAAGCTTTTCTGGCCAAGTTCTTCTCTAATGCAAGGACTGCTAGGTTGAGGAATGAAATCTCAGGTTTTGCACAGAGAAATAATGAAAGTTTTTGTGAGGCATGGGAGAGATTTAAAGGATTCCAAACTCAGTGTCCCCACCTCAGCAATGAGTCTTTGCTCAGCACTTTGTATAGAGGAGTTCTACCCAAGATTAGAATGCTACTTGATACAACCTCCAATGGAAACTTTATCAACAAGAATATGGAAGAAGGCTGGGAGTTGGTAGAGAATCTTGCTCAATCAGATGGTGATTATAATGAAGATTATGATAGAACCATAAGGATCACCTCCACTGATCAAGAGGACAAATACAAGCAGGATTTAAAGATGGTCAATGTGAAGCTTGACAAGATTCTCCTAAGCCAATCAAAAACCATTCACTTCATTGGTGAAGAAGAAGCTCCAGTCCAAGAAGGAGATAGGGAGTTTCCTGAGTTGTGCTACATGCAAAACCAGGGAGGATTCAAAAGTTACAACCAAGGAGGATTCAAGAATAACAATCTCTCTTATAGGAGTAACAATGTGGCTAACCCACAAGGTCAATTCTACCCCCCTCAACAACCTCAACAACCTCAACAACAACAAAACTATATACCCAAGCAGCAACAACAGGTGTTCCAGCCCCAATTGTGTCCAGACTAACCAGGGTTTCAGACTAACCAAGGCCAGGAACAAGACCTAAGAGCAATGATATAACAGCTGTTGATTGGGCAAACCAATGGAAAGATTGAGGAAGCCAAACAGTTTGCTGAGTTGAACCAAAGGCTCACATCCCAGTACAATGATCTGAACATGAAGTTTGAAGGTTTGAACTTTAGAGTGAAGTTTATGGAGAGCAACCTTGCCTCTACTTCAGCTCCTAAGCCCAACCAACTCCCTGGAAAAGCAGTTCAAAACCCAAGGGAGTTTACTGCCAAAGCCATTCATATATTTGAAGAAGAAGTCACTGAGGACAGTGAAGTTCAAGTTGGGGAGGATTGGTCATTTCTTGAAGCTCAGAGTGAAGTTTGTGCAAAGCAGACTGAATCCGGTATTGCACTCGACCAGGTGCTCGAGCAAGCACTCGACCGAGTGAGTGTTCGAGTGGTCGATCGAGCTGAAGAGTCAGAAGCTGTCAAGCCTGCTAAGTACATCCCTCCTGCTTACAAGCCTCCACTACCATTCCCAGGGCGTTTCAAGGCACAGAAGCTTAATGAACTAAGGGAGATCATTGAGAAAAAAGAAATGATGGCTTTGCAATAAGAGGAAGTGCAAGCTTTGAAGGAAGAAGTTGTGATTGAGAAAAAGGAAGTGATGGCCATAAAAGAGGTTATCATTGCTTACCAAGAAGGAGAGAGAGGACCTGCCTTGGAACAATATGATCCATATCCTCTCTATAAGGATTTTTTGCTTGATTTGTCAAAGAAGAAGGCTCAAGCTCAAGATGAGAAGGATCTTGAAGACCTTGGAGGAGTTATCATCCCAATTAAGCTTAAGGATCCACGTCCATTCTATTTGCCTTGCACACTTAGCTATCTTCACTACAACCAATGCTTATGTGACTTGGGAGCATCTATCAGTGTGATGTCCTATTCTATAGCACAAAAGCTTGGGCACACTGACTTCAAGTCCACCAACCTTCATATATGCCTAGCTGATGGTTCAAACAGAGATGTGGTTGGCAAGTTGGAGAATATTTCAGTCAAGATAGGAAGAGTAAGGGTTCATACAGATTTTGTGGTATTGGAGATGGACAAGGAACCTGAAGATCCTATCATTCTTGGGAGGTCATTCGTAGCCACAATTGGAGCTGTTATTGATGTTAAGGAAGGTCTTGTGACCTTGAACATTGCTGAGGGTATAGCTATGAAGTTTAACATCTATAAACCAACCAAACTTCCTACCATTTATGATCAACCTTTTACTATCAAGGAAAAAGGTGGTCATGAAGGTTTAAGTGAAGTGGCAACTCCAAAGGACAATCTCTCTCTTCAAGAAGATTCTGTGGAAAAGCTTAAGAGGTCAGTTCAAGAGTTGACTGGTATGGTTAAGGATCTCCAAGTCAAGCTAAACAATAGGTCTTTGAGGAAAGCAAGACCAAAGCTCAAAATCAAGAAGAAATATGGTTTGTGTGTTATGGGTGAGGTGATCAAGGATCAGACTCACAGTGATCAAGAAGTGCTAGGGAGGATTTCATCACCTCCTTGGTATCTAAACAAAGCCTAAGAAGGCAACCAAAGTCAAGCTTAGTGACTCTAAACAAGCTCACTAGGGAGGAAGTCCCTAAGCCATCCTTTGTAAATAAGCTTTATTTTCCTTGTAGTTTTGATGTGTTTTCTTTTATGTTTGTGTTGGACAGGCCTTTCAATGAAAGTGTAGATGGGTATGGAGAGATTTGGACTTGGGGAAGTAGACTCGCAGGCCCACTCGACCAGCCCACGAGAGGTACTCGACCGAGTTGGCAAAGAACTAAGGCCCACTCGATTCCCATTTCTCTAGAATGATCGAGTGGAGGGAAGAAAAAGAAGAAAAATTTGAATTTTCAAACTTTGGTCAAAGAGCTCGACCACGTGCTGGTCGAGTGTGGGGTCGAGTGGCAGCAAAAAGCAGGTCAAAGATTCCCATTTCAAATTTTGAATGGTATGGACGCTCCACTCTTGTCTCCTTGTCCCCTTAGCTTCTTTAAAAAGAGCTTGATTCGATCATGTATCTCTCACACTCTCTCCTTTGCTCAAAACAATTAAATTCAAGTTTAAAATCTCTCTCAAAGTTCATCTTTTTGCTCAAGCTTAGCTCTTTTAGTTTTTGGGTCACTAACCTATTAACTTTAAGCTTTGAGTCTATTCCTCTCAGTTCTATTCGAAAATGTCTTCAAGGATTACTAGGAAGTCTCAACAAGCGGCTGAAAGCTACATGGATCGTCGTGATGCTAGTCTTGAATCAAGAGGAGAAACTGGAAGAACCACTCGACAACCCACTCGAGCAAGCGCTCGACCGAGTGGTTGTCCGAGTGGTAGGTCGAGTCAGATGCCGAGTTCAAGGAACTAGTCAGCTGAGGAAGATCCTGAGAGGACTGAAAGTGAATAACAAAGAGAGCCAACTCTTATGGAATTCATGAGGAGAAAAAAGACCAAAGGGAAGAGGCCAGCAGTTGAGATTGAACAAGAGGAGGTTGAGAGTGAGAGTGAAGAAGAAGATGAAGAAGAAGAGGGAGAGGATGATGGAGAAGCAGAATCTTGTGGTTTGACAAAGAGGCAACTTTATGAAGCCTTCATGAGAATGGAGTTCCTGGGGACTAGATATCCACACAAGGAAACCATGGAGAAGCTAGCCATTGATGGAGATGTGGAGTATCTTTTTGAAAAGAGCAACTTAACCAAGTTCATGGGGCTTTGCATGGAGGGTTACAAGGAAGAAAGTTGTGAGTTTCTAGCCACAGTCAAGCTGCACACACATGCAAGGAAGGATGATGAGTTGGGAGCTGGTCATATTGCCTTTACTATCAAGGGGAAGAAGTATGAGCTTCCAATGAAGAAGATAGCCAATATCTTTGGCTTTGAAGTTGGGAGTAATAGGAGCTTAATGATACCAAGAGAAGAGCTTTTTGCTGTTTGGGAAACCATTGGAGACAACATCACTTACTCATCCTCCAAGACCAAGAGTTCAAAGATAAGAACCCCAGTCCTAAGGTACTTCCACAAGACCTTAGCAAACACCTTCTTTGCTAGGAAAGAAACTGGAAATCTCAATGAGGGTGAGCTCAAGATGATTGATATGGCTCTCAATGGAATCATCCTTAAGGGAAGAGGTGGAACCATCATTCTTGGGACCACTGTGGAGACTGACCTTGCAATGGTGCTCATTGACCACATGATATATTTGAGAAGTTGGGTAGGCAAGCTACAAAACAAAGGGTCAGGAGGAGCCTTAGCCATTGGAGGCATCATCACTCCAATACTACAAGCTGCCAAGGTCCCACTTAGAGGAGAGAAGGTTTTGCCAAGATGGATTGACTCAAGCTACCTCACCTCTACTCTCATATTGGCCAAGGAAATGCATCAAGGAAATCACATTTTCAACTTGGAGCTTCCAACATTTGGGAAAAAACAGTTGATCTTACCTAACCAAGAGCTCACCACCATTCAAGAAGGAGCAAACATTGACTTTTGGCCAGCTGATGAGTTCTTGTTTGATGGGATAGTTCAATTTAGAGTTGATGAAGCCGGAGATGTGCAAATGGCTGATGGGGAGGAGCAGTTTTACTTTGAGGATTATGAGCCCAACCCAAGAGATAGTAGAGGAGTGAGGGAGACTAGCAAGAGGTTGACACTCCTACAAAGGTGGAACAAGTGGCATGGGAAGAAGTTTTATAAGCTAAAGAAGAAGGTGGGCAATATGGCTAAGTCCATCAAGAGCCTAAAGAAGGAGATTTCTGAGTTGAAAAGTGGAAATTCTTCACCAACACCATCTAGCCCTTTGAGGAGGAGTAGCTCAACTAGAGCCCTTTCAAGAGTTGAAAACCCTGTGGAACCAGCTAGAGCCTCCATGTACGAGTCAATTAAGAGGAAGAGGAGTTCAAGTAGCTGAGAACAACAATTTTCAAGGCACTCGACCGGGTCACTCGAGCACCCACTCGACCGAGCACCCCAAATGCACTCGGCCGAGTTCCAGCCCAGAACACCTTATGGCTTCCCAGCTCCAGCTGCTTATCCAAACTATCCAGGTTACCCTCCCTTCCCATCCCAGTACTTCATAGATCCAGCACTCTTGCACCAGTTCTACCAGCAGCAAGGTCAAAGTTTTGGCACTCGCAGTACAGCTCGACCCCCCCCCCCACTCGAGCACGTACTCGACCGAGTCCCAGTCGGTTGCCATCATCGAGCTGCCCCAATCACCTTCTCCAAGTCACCAACCAGACCCCAACTACACATTTGACAGCATGAATGAGGATGTGGACATCTTCTTCTCCAATCCTTGAGGTACCACTATCACCTTCACTTGTAAATATCATAGCATTTGATGTTGTGTTTTGTTTTCTGTCTTGAATCCTCTTACAAATTTCTTTCACACAGAGGACTGTGTGATTTAAGTTTGGGGGAGGGTTTGAGATAGCATTTGATGTTGTGTTTTGTTTTCTTATTTCAAATTTTTAGCATCATCATGTTAGTATTTGCATAGCATCTAAGGCATAGAAAACCCCTAAAAATTTGAAAATTTTTGCAAAAATCTTTATAAAAAAAGAGTGTTCATGTAGTTTGCATTTCATAATAGCATCTTGTTTAGCATGTTTCATGTAGGACTGTTAATTATTTGCATTAGGGATCTATGATGAGTTTTGCCTTGATTAGCTTGTTTAATTCACTAAACAAGGATCAATGCCCAAGTTAATAGTACTTTGATGCTAGTTGAGTAGTTAGAAGCATAAGATTGAACCAAGCCTTGAATTCCTGCATTGCATTTGGTCTAAATTGAAGCATGTTGTGATTTGATGCCATTTCCTATTTATATGAATCTAATATTGACTTGTAATTATCAGTTTGTGCATTGCTTTAAACTCATGGATACCATATACATATTTGGATCATCTTTCTCCTTTTTACCACTCTTGTTGATCCAAGTAGCTGATTGAATCATTAAAATCAGTTTCCAATACCCTTAACCAACCCTTCTTTCAAGCCATGTTTATTCTTGAGTGTGTAAGGCCTATTTTGGGATTGAGCTTGGTAGAAAGTGTTAGGTTTGAACTGACAAGAATAATGCCTTGTGTAGTTCTAGTTTGCATTTTCCAAACTAGATAGGACTAGGTGATTTCATTGTTGGGTTTGGGATTTGGTTGTTTGAAAAAGAAAGAAAAGAAAAGAGGAAAATAGAAAGAAAAGGTTAGAGTCTTTAGGAGGGGAATGTGTTTAAGTAAAATCAAAGTCTAGTGAAAGAATGGGAAGTATGACATTGTTTAAAGATGGTTTCATTCAAAAAAAAAATAAGAAAGAAAGAAAAAGAAGAGTATAGCAAAATGCTTTTATGTCTTAAGAATAAGAAGAAAAGAGAACCATAGCAAATAAGTAAGAATCTCCCATTCCACTAGAAAGATCAAATAAGAAACCTCTCCTAAGGCTTGAAAACAAAAGAGAAAAGGGTATTTGAGAAGAGAAGAAGATAAAGGGTAGAACTAGGATCATTTGGGCTTAGAATGATAGGATCAAACACTTGGGTTACTTTTGGGTAGACAAGATTTTGTTCTTGTATGTGTCTAAGTGTTCTTACCTTTAGCATTCTTCTAAAGCTCAATCCATTTTTTATGAGAGAACCTTGATATTGATAAGCCCCACTCTAAACAGAGACCATCATTATCTCTAAACCTTTATTTCCAAGCCAAATGAGTTTAAAACATTGCATAAGATTGATCCATGTTCTTGATTAAATTAATGTTAAAGGAAATGTTTGATTTGAATGCATGTGGACATCTAAGGCTCAAATCAGTAAAGGTTGTGATAGGTTTGTCTAAAGTCTTTAAGTACAGCTCATTCAACTTGCATCATAGTACTAGTAACTTGGACATTGATTCTAGCTGGTTTATTTGCAAGCTTTAGGAGTTGAGATCCCACTTTCAACCCTCATGTACCTTCTTATGTCTTGTTTATTTGCTTGAGGGCAAGCAAAGACTAAGTTTGGGGGTGTTGATGTTCACATATTTTACCCTGTTTTCCCTTAATATATTCACATCTTTTGCATCATTTGCTATCCTTTTTGACCATTATTGCATAGTTTTAGGATTGTTCTTGCATTATAGTGTAGTTGCATTGCATTTGCATATTTTCTTGCATAAATAGGTGATTTTGGAGCCTAAGGAGCATGGAAGCAATGCTGAGGAGAAGTGAAGCAATCATGAGGAGAAAGCAAAGGAGTTAAGGCTGGAGAACCAAGGTCCGGAGTCCAACTCGACTGCCCACTCGACCAGACACTCGACCGTGTGCTGAGAGTGACTCGACCGAGTGGAAGGAGCACAAGAAAACTCAACTCGACCGGTCACTCGACCGAGCATCGGGTCGAGTTGGCCGAGCCGCCTGGCTAATTTGTCTTTTAGCATTTTTAGGGCTTCCCCTCCTTTTTCCTATTTAAGGACCTTGTACCCTGCAGCCACAAAAGAAGAGAGTTTTTTGAGATATTCTCAAACCTAGTATTTTCCCTTTTTGGGATTTATGCTTTTTGCACTTTTATTTTCTTAGATCTTGTACCTCTTTTGAACGAGAAAACACAAGATTCTTCATACTTGTTTGTTTCATAACTTTCAAAGTATCAAGAATTCGAGTTTGATTCCTTCTCCAATATTGTAGATCTTTGTTTTATCTTTATAATCATGCAAGTTTCGTGTTTTTCTGGGTTTATGACTTTACTGTTCATCATGTGTGATTGTGAGTAGTTTCCTTAGCTCTTAGGGATGGTTTAGGCTGGATGGATGTTGTGGTTATTTGATTTGGTCAAGCTTGATTGTTGTAAATCTCTTCTAGGCTAGATGTTCTTAATGCTAATCCTATAACTGAGAGGGTAGGGTTTGATCTCAAGCTTCTTAGCATCACACCAATGTCTAAGGTGCATAGATAAGGCTAGATCTAGAGATTATCATCAGGCTTGCTAAGAGATTAGAAGTCTTGTTTGATTCTTGACATATTGCTTAATGCTTCCTTGTATAGATTCTTTACTTTGTGAGAACAAGTCTAGAAATATATGAGCTTGATTGTTTTTGCCATGAGAGTGGATTAACATGTTCTTAGAGATTAATGTCTAGAGATTAGCTCATGTTGATTGAGGTTTGTTGATCAAGTTAGATAACTACAATCTAAGTTCAGCCCATGAATCCATCCCTAAGACCTTCCTTGTCTATTGATTTCTTAGTATAAATCATGTTGTTTGATCGTTGTTTGATTTACTTTTGTCTTGCTCTGTTTTGTCTGCATTGCTCTGTTTTACGTTTTTGTCCAGCTCGACCCTGCACTCGATCTACACTCGATCGAGTGATTGCTCGAGTTCATTCCCAGAACTCTTGTTTATGATTTGTGTCTGTCCTGTCTTGTTTCTTGTTTCATTCTAGTTGCATTTCTGTTGCATTCATTTAGTTTCCTGTTCATTACTTTCCTTGCATTAGTTCATTACCTGCATTACTGTAGTTTGATATCTGTTCTAGTTTCATTACTGCCATAATCATTCTGTTCCATTACATTTAGTATCTTGTCCATTCAGCTATTACATTCTGCAATAGGTTGTTAGTGACAAACACCCTCTATAATTGGCTTAACTTAGACAAGTATTGCACACCCTGATTGCTTGCATTCACTCATTTAGGATTGATACCTCTTATACTACAATTGCATAAGGGGAATTGAAACACCTTGCTTTCACCATTGTTCATCATCATATCATTCATTCACATTCCATTTCACACACACACAAGAAAGATACTAGTTTCACAAATTAAGAAATTAATAAACATAGATATATAGAATAAAATCATGCCATAAAGAGAAACAAATTAAATTAGAGTGAGGTTAATGGTTATGTGGACTTTATTTTCATTGTCAATGTAATCCACTTGTGGGTAAGGACTCTAATCAAATTTTTGCCCAACTAATATATGGTTAAAATACTAGTATACAAATACCGTTCTTACATGATTCAATATACAGTTTATTCGAATGTTCCAAACCTCTTTAAGTTCCTGTTTTTGTTTAGAATTTAAAATATATTTTTTTACGATTTTCTAATAAATATTTGTTATTTTTATAATATTTTTATTTGAGGAATTGGAGCTTATACATAATGATAAAAAATTTATATTTACCTGTCTCTGGAAATTGACCCAAATAATATGTTATTATTTAGATAAAAAAGTAGGAAACTTGGTAGGATTATACAGCTGTTGTAAATTTAATATATATATATATATTAAAAATTGAATTCAGTAAACAAAAATATATGTCCTATTAATGTTTGAATTTTGGATTAAAAATCATATGAGATGATTTTTTTTTTTTTTGGAAATACAAAGTTGTGTTATTTATCATCAAAGAGATTTACTTTGCTTTATTTTTTTGTAAAAGTATTGAAACGGATATTTTGGGTAAAAACAAAAGTTACAACAAAACTATAAAGTTTTTAATCAAAATAATTTAAGCAGTTTTCGAGATTGCAACGCAATGATTCCACATGTCGTCCCTCTTCTTCAAGTATAGTGTTTCACGGGCAATTAGGGCTGGTCTGTCAGCAATATATTTAATGAGAGTATTGTGACACACTTTTCCTTCTTGAACAAGATCGTGGCAGCAAGAATCATTGATGGTTGCATTTCGAAAAACAACGGCGATTATATTCAAGGCACAGTGAGGAGAGATTTTAACAAGACAAGTATCCCATAACGATTTTGCCTCAGATTCGTCGACTGAAAATACAGGAACAAAGGCGCAAACCAAGGCTACAACAATGAATAGCATAGCAATCTGAGAGGTAAATTTAGCCATATGTGCTTATACGTGAAATTTACCGACTATTATTTCTTATATAAAAGAATGTAATGAAGTGTGTTTTGTATTTGATATTATAGACACAAAGCTACATAAGCTATTTATATGTAATTGTAAACCCAACATAACTATCATAACATATTACAAAACTAAAATAATTAATGAGAAAGAGTTTATTTTCTTGGTAAGTAAATACACTATGAGCGTTTAAATTTTTCTTTTCAATTATTGTTTTTGAAAATATAATGAGAAATTTAATACAAGTAAAAATGTTTAAATGGAGAATTTTGTAATTTTGTTTTAAATCATGCAAACTTCTAAGCCAACTTTTGGATATGAGGTTATATACTAACTGAAATATATAGCGTTTTAAATATATTAAACTATTTTTAGTAGTTTGACATATAAATATATTTTAATTTTAATGTATAAAAACTGTAAGTCAAACTAATAAAGTTCTTATCTAAATGACAAAGAAATGCAACTAGTATGTTTCTATTACAATATTTCAATATAAAAATTTTCAAAAAAATAATCTGAGATTTACTAAAGCTGTATATATAAAATGTGCACCATTATTTTTTTCTAACATCAATAAAAATGTTGAAACTTTATTGATAAGTTTGTAAAAAATGATTATATTGTAGGTCGATAACTAATAATTACAAAGAAGGATTTTTTGTAAACTAGAGAAAATATTTCCTTAAAACAGATGTAAAAAAATGTTTAAAGGATCCCTTATTAAAGAAAATAGAAACAAAATTTGTAAACCAAATCAAGAAATTAATAAACATAGATATATAGAATAAAATCATGCCATAAAGAGAAAACAAATTAAATTAGAGTGAGGTTAATGGTTATGTGGACTTTATTTTCATTGTCAACGTAATCCACTTGTGGTTAATGACTCTAATCAAATTTTAGCCCAACTAATATATGGTTAAAATAATAATATACAAATACCGTTCTTACATGATTCAGTATACAGTTTATTCGAATGTTCCAAACATCTTTAAGTTCCTGTTTTTGTTTAGAATTTAAAAAAAAAATTTTTTTTACGCTTTTCTAATAAATATTTGTTATTTTTATAATATTTTTATTTGAGGAATTGGAGCTTATGCATAAAGATAAAAAATTTATATTTACCTGTCTCTGGAAATTGACCCAAAAAATATGTTATTATTTAGATAAAAAAGTAGGAAACTTGGTAGGATTATACAGCTGTTGTAAATTTAATATATTTATATATATATATATATATATATATATTAAAAATTGAATTCAGTAAACAAAAATATATGTCCTATTAATATTTGAATTTTGGATTAAAAATCATATGAGATAATTTTTTTTTTGTTAGAAATACAAAGTTGTGTTATTTATCATCAAAGAGATTTACTTTGCTTTATTTTTTTGTAAAAGTATTGAAACGGATATTTTGGATAAAAACAAAAGTTACAACAAAACTACAAAGGTTTTAATCAAAATAATTTAAGCAGTTTTCGAGATTGCAACGCAATGATTCCACATGTCGTCCCTCTTCTTCAAGTATAGTGTTTCACGGGCAATTAGGGCTGGTCTGTCAGCAATATATTTAATGAGAGTATTGTGACACACTTTTCCTTCTTGAACAAGATCGTGGCAGCAAGAATCATTGATGGTTGCATTTCCAAAAACAACGGCGATTATATTCAAGGCACAGTGAGGAGAGATTTTAACAAGACAAGTATCCCATAACGATTTTGCTTCAGATTCGTCGACTGAAAATACAGGAACAAAGGCGCAAACCAAGGCTACAACAATGAATAGCATAGCAATCTGAGAGGTAAATTTAGCCATATGTGCTTATACGTGAAATTTACCGACTATTATTCTTATATAAAAGAATGTAATGAAGTGTGTTTTGTATTTGATATTATAGACACAAAGCTACATAAGCTATTTATATGTAATTGTAAACCCAACATAACATATTACAAAACTAAAATAATTAATGAGAAAGAGTTTATTTTCTTGGTAAGTAAATACACTATGAGCGTTTAAATTTTTCTTTTCAATTATTGTTTTTGAAAATATAATGAGAAATTTAATACAAGTAAAAATGTTTAAATGGAGAATTTTGTAATTTTGTTTTAAATCATGCAAACTTCTAAGCCAACTTTTGGATATGAGGTTATATACTAACTGAAATATATAGCGTTTTAAATATATTAAACTATTTTTAGTAGTTTGACATATAAATATATTTTAATTTTAATGTATAAAAACTGTAAGTCAAACTAATAAAGTTCTTATCTAAATGACAAAGAAATGCAACTAGTATGTTTCTATTACAATATTTCAATATAAAAATTTTCAATAAAATAATCTGAGATTTACTAAAGCTGTATATATAAGATGTGCAACATTATTTTTTTCTAACATCAATAAAAATGTTGAAACTTTATTGATAAGTTTGTAAAAAATGAATATATTGTAGGTCGATAACTAATAATTACAAAGAAGAATTTTTTGTAACCTAGAGAAAATATTTCCTTAAAATAGATGTAAAAAAATGTTTAAAGGATCCCTTATTAAAGAAAATAGAAACAAAGTATGTAAACCAAATTAAGAAATTAATAAACATAGATATATAGAATAAAATCATGCCATAAAGAGAAACAAATTAAATTAGAGTGAGGTTAATGGTTATGTGGACTTTATTTTCATTGTCAACGTAATCCACTTGTGGTTAAGGACTCTAATCAAATTTTAGCCCAACTAATATATGGTTAAAATAATAATATACAAATACCGTTCTTACATGATTCAGTATACAGTTTATTCGAATGTTCCAAACATCTTTAAGTTCCTGTTTTTGTTTAGAATTTAAAATAATTTTTTTTTACGCTTTTCTAATAAATATTTGTTATTTTTATAATATTTTTATTTGAGGAATTGGAGCTTATGCATAAAGATAAAAAATTTATATTTACCTGTCTCTGGAAATTGACCCAAAAAATATGTTATTATTTAGATAAAAAAGTAGGAAACTTGGTAGGATTATACAGCTGTTGTAAATTTAATATATTTATATATATATATATATATTAAAAATTGAATTCAGTAAACAAAAATATATGTCCTATTAATATTTGAATTTTGGATTAAAAATCATATGAGATAATTTTTTTTTGTTAGAAATACAAAGTTGTGTTATTTATCATCAAAGAGATTTACTTTGCTTTATTTTTTTGTAAAAGTATTGAAACGGATATTTTGGATAAAAACAAAAGTTACAACAAAACTACAAAGGTTTTAATCAAAATAATTTAAGCAGTTTTCAAGATTGCAACGCAATGATTCCACATGTCGTCCCTCTTCTTCAAGTATAGTGTTTCACGGGCAATTAGGGCTGGTCTGTCAGCAATATATTTAATGAGAGTATTGTGACACACTTTTCCTTCTTGAACAAGATCGTGGCAGCAAGAATCATTGATGGTTGCATTTCGAAAAACAACGGCGATTATATTCAAGGCACAGTGAGGAGAGACTTTAACAAGACAAGTATCCCATAACGATTTTGCTTCAGATTCGTCGACTGAAAATACAGGAACAAAGGCGCAAACCAAGGCTACAACAATGAATAGCATAGCAATCTGAGAGGTAAATTTAGCCATATGTGCTTATACGTGAAATTTACCGACTATTATTTCTTATATAAAAGAATGTAATGAAGTGTGTTTTGTATTTGATATTATAGACACAAAGCTACATAAGCTATTTATATGTAATTGTAAACCCAACATAACATATTACAAATCTAAAATAATTAATGAGAAAGAGTTTATTTTCTTGGTAAATAAATACACTATGAGCGTTTAAATTTTTCTTTTCAATTATTGTTTTTGAAAATATAATGAGAAATTTAATAAAAGTAAAAATGTTTAAATGGAGAATTTTGTAATTTTTTTTTAAATCATGCAACCTTCTAAACCAACTTTTTGTATATGAGGTTATATACTAACTGAAATATATAGCGTTTTAAATATATTAAACTATTTTTAGTAGTTTGACATATAAATATATTTTAATTTTAATGTATAAAAACTGTAAGTCAAACTAATAAAGTTCTTATCTAAATGACAAAGAAATGCAACTAGTATGTTTCTATTACAATATTTCAATATAAAAATTTTCAAAAAAATAATCTGAGATTTACTAAAGCTGTATATATAAAATGTGCACCATTATTTTTTTCTAACATCAATAAAAATGTTGAAACTTTATTGATAAGTTTGTAAAAAATGATTATATTGTAGGTCGATAACTAATAATTACAAAGAAGAATTTTTTGTAAACTAGAGAAAATATTTCCTTAAAACAGATGTAAAAAAATGTTTAAAGGATCCCTTATTAAAGAAAATAGAAACAAAATTTGTAAACCAAATCAAGAAATTAATAAACATAGATATATAGAATAAAATCATGCCATAAAGAGAAACAAATTAAATTAGAGTGAGGTTAATGGTTATGTGGACTTTATTTTCATTGTCAACGTAATCCACTTGTGGTTAAGGACTCTAATCAAATTTTAGCCCAACTAATATATGGTTAAAATAATAATATACAAATACCGTTCTTACATGATTCAGTATACAGTTTATTCGAATGTTCCAAACATCTTTAAGTTCCTGTTTTTGTTTAGAATTTAAAATAATTTTTTTTTACGCTTTTCTAATAAATATTTGTTATTTTTATAATATTTTTATTTGAGGAATTGGAGCTTATGCATAAAGATAAAAAATTTATATTTACCTGTCTCTGGAAATTGACCCAAAAAATATGTTATTATTTAGATAAAAAAGTAGGAAACTTGGTAGGATTATACAGCTGTTGTAAATTTAATATATTTATATATATATATATATATTAAAAATTGAATTCAGTAAACAAAAATATATGTCCTATTAATATTTGAATTTTGGATTAAAAATCATATGAGATAATTTTTTTTTTGTTAGAAATACAAAGTTGTGTTATTTATCATCAAAGAGATTTACTTTGCTTTATTTTTTTGTAAAAGTATTGAAACGGATATTTTGGATAAAAACAAAAGTTACAACAAAACTACAAAGGTTTTAATCAAAATAATTTAAGCAGTTTTCGAGATTGCAACGCAATGATTCCACATGTCGTCCCTCTTCTTCAAGTATAGTGTTTCACGGGCAATTAGGGCTGGTCTGTCAGCAATATATTTAATGAGAGTATTGTGACACACTTTTCCTTCTTGAACAAGATCGTGGCAGCAAGAATCATTGATGGTTGCATTTCCAAAAACAACGGCGATTATATTCAAGGCACAGTGAGGAGAGATTTTAACAAGACAAGTATCCCATAACGATTTTGCTTCAGATTCGTCGACTGAAAATACAGGAACAAAGGCGCAAACCAAGGCTACAACAATGAATAGCATAGCAATCTGAGAGGTAAATTTAGCCATATGTGCTTATACGTGAAATTTACCGACTATTATTTCTTATATAAAAGAATGTAATGAGGTGTGTTTTGTATTTGATATTATAGACACAAAGCTACATAAGCTATTTATATGTAATTGTAAACCCAACATAACATATTACAAAACTAAAATAATTAATGAGAAATAGTTTATTTTCTTGGTAAATAAATACACTATGAGCGTTTAAATTTTTCTTTTCAGTTATTGTTTTTGAAAATATAATGAGAAATTTAATACAAGTAAAAAAGTTTAAATGGAGAATTTTGTAATTTTGTTTTAAATCATGCAACCTTCTAAACCAACTTTTTGTATATGAGGTTATATACTAACTGAAATATATAGCGTTTTAAATATATTAAACTATTTTTAGTAGTTTGACATATAAATATATTTTAATTTTAATGTATAAAAACTGTAAGTCAAACTAATAAAGTTCTTATCTAAATGACAAAGAAATGCAACTAGTATGTTTCTATTACAATATTTCAATATAAAAATTTTCAAAAAAATAATCTGAGATTTACTAAAGCTGTATATATAAAATGTGCACCATTATTTTTTTCTAACATCAATAAAAATGTTGAAACTTTATTGATAAGTTTGTAAAAAATGATTATATTGTAGGTCGATAACTAATAATTACAAAGAAGGATTTTTTGTAAACTAGAGAAAATATTTCCTTAAAACAGATGTAAAAAAATGTTTAAAGGATCCCTTATTAAAGAAAATAGAAACAAAATTTGTAAACCAAATCAAGAAATTAATAAACATAGATATATAGAATAAAATCATGCCATAAAGAGAAACAAATTAAATTAGAGTGAGGTTAATGGTTATGTGGACATTATTTTCATTCTCAACATAATCCACTTGTGGTTAAGGACTCTAATCAAATTTTAGCCCAACTAATATATGGTTAAAATACTAATATACAAATACCGTTCTTACATGATTCAATATACAGTTTATTCGAATGTTCCAAACCTCTTTAAGTTCCTGTTTTTGTTAAGAATTTAAAATATTTTTTTTTACGCTTTTCTAATAAATATTTTTTATTTTTATAATATTTTTATTTGAGGAATTGGAGCTTATGCATAAAGATAAAAATTTTATATTTACCTGTCTCTGGAAATTGACCCAAATAATATGTTATTATTTAGATAAAAAAGTAGGAAACTTGGTAGGATTATACAGCTGTTGTAATTTAATATATTTATATATATATATTAAAAATTGAATTCAGTAAACAAAAATATATGTCCTATTAATATTTGAATTTTGGATTAAAAATCATATGGGATAATTTTTTTTTTGTTAGAAATACAAAGTTGTGTTATTTATCATCAAAGAGATTTACTTTGCTTTATTTTTTTGTAAAAGTATTGAAACGGATATTTTGGATAAAAACAAAAGTTACAACAAAACTAAAAAGTTTTTAATCAAAATAATTTAAGCAGTTTTCGAGATTGCAACGCAATGATTCCACATGTCGTCCCTCTTTTTCAAGTATAATGTTTCACGGGCAATTAGGGCTGGTCTGTCAGCAATATATTTAATAAGAGTATTGTGACACACTTTTTCTTCTTGAAAAAGATCGTGGCAGCAAGAATCATTGATGGTTGCATTTCCAAAAACAACGGCGATTATATTCAAGGCACAGTGAGGAGAGATTTTAACAAGACAAGTATCCCATAACGATTTTTCCTCAGATTCGTCGACTGAAAATACAGGAACAAAGGCGCAAACCAAGGCTACAACAATGAATAGCATAGCAATCTGAGAGGTAAATTTAGCCATATGTGCTTATACGTGAAATTTACCGACTATTATTTCTAATATAAAAGAATGTAATGAAGTGTGTTTTGTATTTGATATTATAGACACAAAGCTACATAAGTTATTTATATGTAATTGTAAACCCAACATAACTATCATAACATATTACAAAACTAAAATAATTAATGAGAAAGAGTTTATTTTCTTGGTAAGTAAATACACTATGAGCGTTTAAATTTTTCTTTTCAATTATTGTTTTTGATATTATAATGAGAAATTTAATACAAGTAAAAATATTTTGTTTAAATGGAGAATTTTGTAATTTTGTTTTAAATCATGCATACATTCTCAGGTCGCAACCTTCGACCTGCACTGCTTGCACTCTCAGACCGTCGTCCTCGAGCCATACCGTCTTACTCTTGGATCGTCAACCTTGAGATCTCGGTACCAGGGGAAATACTCATCCCCTCCGGAGAACTAATCATCCCCTAGGAGAACTAATCATCTCCTCTGCCGCTCTCTGGGTCGCAACCCGTCAAGCCCGCGGTGCACCAGGAGAACTAATCATCTCCCTAGGAGAACTAATCATCTCTCCATGAGAACTAATCATCTCCTCATGAGCAAACAAGTCCTAACGTCTATAATCATCTCTTAACTGGAGCCACCTCTCGTGGTTCACATAAAACATCGCAATGTCCTACCAACCACCATATTTCCTCAATATCACCACCCTCATGACCACTCTTCAGGCCAACCCTAAATGTCTCAACCATTCGGGTGTTTACTCACGCCCTTTCCAAAATTAGACAAGTTCTAACTATTCATAGATCTTTCTATTTTTATGCAACCGCACTTTCCATAAATAGACAAACTTTAACTATTCATAACACTTCCAATTTTAAAACTCGCATATCTCGTAACACCGTGAAATCACCAATCAAAAATCCATGAGAACTGATCATCTCATCTGTGACCACTCTTCAAATCATTCATTAAACATTCCCGCCACTCCAGCATTTCACATCTCTTTTCCAAAAACGACAAGTCCTAACTATTCTTAGAACTTTCCATTTTTCGAAACTTTTTATTTATGAAAACTTTCCATTTCTAGAATCACATAATCCCTTAACCCATTCCACATCAAGATTTCATTAGAACTACTCATCTTATTAAATCTTCACCAACAACAATGACAATAAATCCGCAATACAATCATCACGGTATGAGCAAAACCTGTTACCACACTCACAACACCCATTGGACCTCTAGAACACCAATAAGAACATCGGCCACAACCTCAGACCCCCCACCTGACCAGCATGTGAACTACTATCTTGCTAAACAGTGACACTCCAGACCACATGCAAATTGACTAACTAATCATAATCAATTTCATCACACAACATCACACATCACCCAACAGGAAAATAGTTCAACCAATTAAATTCCTAAACCACTCTAAACCAATCCACTTGACCGCCCTAGAACCATAAGGGCTCTGATACCAAACTGAAACGATCGCACCCGAATTCCCAATCCTCACACAGGATCCACAGGAAACTATCTCATTGGAACCCCATAATTCCGACGAGACAACCGGCGTAGAAATCGCTCCTTACAAAAACTCTCACAATTACACCAAACACCACCTCATCTTGTTACTGAATCGCAAAACCAACCACCCCTAGCGACCGAGTAATAAGAGAGGTGGGCTGGAATACTTTATTCCGTCCAGCCACGGAAACACTTCTCCGATAAACCCTCTAATTCACCGACTTAACTTTATTCCTACACTCTTGAGCTCCACCTTAGTTCTCTAACAACCAAGACCTAACTCCATAAGCCATGGAAGCCCCTTCTAGGTTCCAGCACAAACCGAACTTGTTGGCACAACCAACGATACAATTTACCACAATTCAGACCATACAAAACCTCCAAAACAATACTCGAATAAAACACAAACTAACCGTTCAAATCGCAACTCCACCGTTGGATATGGAGCCAGTACTATCAAAAATCTCTCCACCAAATTTCGTCTCGATCAGACTAGTTTTTGTCCTCCAAACGATGCCTACAAATAACCATCTCGGAACTGTTTTCTAGGGTTTATACTTAACCCAGATTCCACAGTTTGCAGCAATTACTTGGCCAAGAAGCTATCTCAGCTTCTGTCGACAATTGGCTTGATGGAGATTACGCCATTATCATTAGATTCCCGTAACAATATCAGATATGGCCCTCGCGAGCCTCCAAAGTCGACTCCTCCACACTACCTTTATCTCTAACCTTCTTTTACTTTCTTTCTCCTCTTCACCTCTGTTCACTCCAGCTCTGTTCTCCCACCACTAACAAAGCTTCCAAAGCCACGACATGACTAACCAGACCCACGAGAGACTTCTCCACCTCCGTCGCGTCTCGTTCTCACTCTCCTCCCCACGACCCGTTCTCTCTCTCCTCACGGCTTTCTCTCCTCTCACCGTCTCTCTCTTTCCTGATAACAGCACAAGCACGCTGGCTCTAAGACTCTGGTTGCTTCTCCTCTTCATGCGTCGGAAGACAACACGAACACATCTTAACCCCCTCGCTCTCTCTCCTTGTCCCAGATCCGAAGTCGCACACGTACAGACAGAAACGACACCCCAACTCTACACGGAACCACAACAATACGTTGACCACCTCTCACTCTCTCCACCTTCACCTCTTTCTCTTTCGACGTCCATTAGGGTTTCCTCTCCCTCGTACGTGACGGCCAACAAACTCGTCCCTCTCTTTTAAAAGAGAAACTTAGGGCTTTTGGTTTAGGCTGGTCTAGTTTCGTTTTAATAAACAAAACTCAATTAAACCATATGATCACATATATAATTGACCTTGGTTTAATTAACAACTCCTCCTAAACCAACCAGACTAAACCGATTCAACTTCAGTTCCCGAAATAAACTCAAATCATTTATATATTAATTTTTGGGATACGGGCGTTACAATTCTCCCCACCAATAAAGATTCGTCCTCGAATCCCGCAACATCGTGCATCCGCCAAGGACCTGTGTGCAATCATTACCATAGCCCGCACATCCTCCGACCGGACTGAACACCGTCAACCAAAACTTTGCGTGCCACTGCTGCAACAGCCCGCACATCAACGTGAACCAACGGTCCACATAACCCCTGACCCCACTGGTCACCATAACCCAAAACCCGACATCACTCCCGACCTTTGAGGTCTACATCCAGTCACTATGCTCATATCCACGTCCTAGACATTGTTTGCTCCCTCACTCATACATTCTTAGGTCGCAACCTTCGAACTGCACTGCTTGCACTCTCAAACCGTCGTCCTCGAGCCATGCCGTCTTACTCTCGGATCGTCAACCTTGAGATCTCGGTACCAAGGGAAATACTCATCCCCTCCGGGAAACTAATCATCCCCTAGGAGAACTAATCATCTCCTCTGCCGCTCTCAGGGTCGCAACCCGTCAAGCCTGCGGTGCACCAGGAGAACTAATCATCTCCCCAGGAGAACTAATCATCTCCTCCGGAGAACTAATCATCTCCCCATGAGAACTATTCATCTCCTCATGAGCAAACAAGTCCTAACGTCTATAATCATCTCTTGACCGGAACCACCTCTCGTGGTTCGCATAAAACATCGCAATATCCTACCCACCACCATATTTCCTCAATATCACCACCCTTATGACCACTCTTCAGACCAACCCTAAATGTCTCAACCATTCGGGTGTTTACTCATGCCCTTTCCAAAATTAGACAAGTTTTAACTATTCATAGAGCTTTCAATTTTCTGCAACCGCACTTTCCATAAATAGACAAACTTTAACTATTCATAAAACTTCCCATTTTAGAACCCGCATATCTCGTAACACCGTGAAATCACCAATCAAAAATCCATGAGAACTGATCATCTCATCTCCGACCACTCTTCAGGTCATCCATTAAACATTCCCGCCACTCCGGCATTTCACATCTCCTTTCCAAAAAAGACAAGTCCTAACTATTCATAGAACTTTCCATGTTTAGAAACTTTTTATTTATGGAAACTTTCCATTTCTAGAATCACATAATCCCTTAACCCATTCCACATCAAGATTTCATTAGAACTACTCATCTTATTAAATCTTCACCAACAACAATGTCAGTAAATCCGCAATACGATCATCACGATCTGAGCAAAACCTGTTACCACACTCACAACACCCACTGGACCTCCAGCAACACCAGTAAGCACATTGGCCACAACCTCAGACCCCCCCCTCTTGACCATCATGTGAACTACTATCTTGCTAAACAGTGGCACTCTAGCCACCCTGGACGAAGTAAGTCTCCAACTTAACTTCTCGGAAATCCATTTCGAACATATCCACTTTCACAAACCACCGCCAACGGTATTTGCCGATACTGGCATGATCCACCACTTTCCAACAACTTTTTAATAGCCAATTGCACCTCCCGTACAGAAGCTAAAAACTCTACACAACTACAACATGGAAAACAACTTACCGTGGAATCTCATTGAATGCTCGAAGAGGATGATACTAGGACTCCAAACCACATGCAAATTGACTAACTACTCATAATCAATTCCATCACACAACATCACACATCACCCAACATCACACATCACCCAACAAGAAAATAAGTAAACTAATTAAATTCCTAAACCACTCTAAACCAATCTACTTGACCGCCCTAGAACCATAAGGGCTCTGATACCAAACTGAAACGACCGGACCCGGATTCTCAATCCTCACACAGGATTTACAGGAAAAGATCTCATTGGAACCCCATAATTCCGACGAGACAACCGGCGTAGAAATCGCTCCTTACAAAAACTCTCACAATTACACCAAACACCACCTCATCTTGTTACTGAATCGCAAAACCAACCATCCCTAGCGACCGAGTAATAAGAGAGGTGGGCTGGAATACTTTATTCCGTCCAGCCACAGAAACACTTCTCCGATAAACCCTCTAATTCACCGACTTAACTTTATTCCTACACTCTTGAGCTCCACCTTAGTTCTCTAACAACCAAGACCTAACACCATAAGCCATGGAAGCCCCTTCAAGGTTCCAGCACAAACCGAACTTGTTGGCACAACCAACGATACAATTTACCACAATTCAGACCATACAAAACCTCCAAAACAATACTCGAATAAAACACAAACTAACCGTTCAAATCGCAACTCCACCGTTGGATATGGAGCCAGTACTATCACGAATCTCTCCACCAATTTCGTCTCGATCAGACTAGTTTTTGTCCTCCAAACGATGCCTACAAAGAACCATCTCGGAACTGTTTTCTAGGGTTTATACTTAACCCAGATTCCACAGTTTGCAGCAATTACTTGGCCAAGAAGCAACGCACATAACTCTTTGATATTAATTCCAAATGATGCTATCTCAGCTTCTGTCGACTATTGGCTTGATGGAAATTACGCCACTATCATTAGATTCCCGTAACAATATCAGATATGGCCCTGGCGAGCATCCAAAGTCGACTCCTCCACACTACCTTTATCTCTAACCTTCTTTTACTTTCTTTCTCCTCTTCACCTCTGTTCACTCCAGCTCTGTTCTCCCACCACTAACAAAGCTTCCAAAGCCACGACATGACTAACCAGACCCACGAGAGACTTCTCCACCTCCGTCGCGTCTCGTTCTCTCTCTCCTCCCCACGACCCGTTCTCTCTCTCCTCACGGCTTTCTCTTCTCTCACCGTCTCTCTCTTTCCTGATAACAGCACAAGCACGCTGGCTCTAATACTCTGGTTGCTTCTCCTCCTCATGCGTCGGAAGACAACACGAACACATCTTAACCGTACCCCCTCGCTCTCTCTCCTTGTCCCAGATCCGAAGTCGCACACGTACACACAAAAACGACACCCCAACTCTACACGGAACCACAACAATACGTTGACCACCTCCCACTCTCTCCACCTTCACCACTTTCTCTTTCGACGTCCATTAGGGTTTCCTCTCCCTCGTACGTGAGGGCCAACAAACTCGTCCCTCTCTTTTAAAAGAGAAACTTAGGGCTTTTGGTTTAGGCTGATCTAGTTTCGGTTTAATAAACAAAACTCAATTAAACCATATGATCACATATATAATTGAGCTTGGTTTAATTAACAACTCCTCATAAACCAACCAGACTAAATCGATTCAACTTCAGTTCCCGAAATAAACTCAAATCATTTATATATTAATTTTTGGAACACGGGCGTTACAGGAACGAAGACCCATTGCCTTGCACGAAACTCTCTCGGGGCTTTCCAAAAATGTATAATGGCTCGCGTGGTTCTTCACGGTGTCAAAGTTACGACGTTCTGTTTGTACTATCGAGGCTTGCGAAAAAAAAAAGAAAAAAAAGAGGGAGAGATGCAACACAAAGACTTCCCGGGAAGTCACCCATCCTAGTACTACTCTCGCCAATGCACGCTTAACTGCGGAGTTCTTATAGAATCCGGTGCATTAGTGCTACTATGATCACAGCCTTTAGTATATCCCTTGTATTCGCATATATCCTTTTCAAAAACTCCGGTGCATTAGTGCTACTATGATCACAGCCGTTAGTATATCCCTTGCAATCGCATATATCCTTTTCGAAAACTCAAGGGATCATTCAATGTAGGTCCCACTTGATATGTGGACCGGTTTAGTCACCTTGGACGTGCTTCGAAGTTCGAAAAACAAGCGATAACTATGTCCAAACATAGTTTTGTATACGAAACAAATTATGTCAGGATCACAAAACATCCAAAATGCCTTTAAACGTCAAAATTTGTCCTCCAAAATGGTCCAATGGAACGAAGACCCATTGCCTTGCCCTAAACTCTCTCGGGGCTTTCCAAAAAGCTATTATGGCTCGCGTGGTTCTTCACGGTGTCAAAGTTACGACGTTCTATTTGTACTATCGAGGCTTGCGAAAAAAAAAAGAGGGAGGGATGCAACACGAGGACTTCCCGGGAGGTCACCCATCCTAGTACCACTCTCGCCCACGCACGCTTAACTGCGGATTTCTGATGGGATCCGGTGCATTAGTGCTGGTATGATCGCATCCGTTAGTATATCCCTTGCAATCGCATATATCCTTTTTCGAAAACTCAAGGGATCATTCAATGTAGGCCCCACTTGATATGTGGACCGGTTTAGTCACCTTGGACGTGCTTCCAACTTTGAAAAACAAGCGATAACCATGTCCAAACATAGTTTTGTATACGCAACAAATTATGTCGGGATCACAAAAAACATCCAAAATGCCTTTAAACGTCAAAATTTGTCCTCCAAAATGGTCCAATGGAACAAAGACCCATTGCCTTGCTCGAAACTCTCTCAGGGCTTTCCAGAAAGGTATTATGGCTCGCGTGGTTCTTCACGGTGTCAAAGTTACGACGTTCTGTTTGTACTATCGAGGCTTGCGAAAAAAAAAAAAAGGAGGGATGCAACACGAGGACTTCCTGGGAGGTCACCCATCCTAGTACCACTCTCGCCCACGCACGCTTAACTGCGGAGTTCTGATGGGATCCGGTGCATTAGTGCTGGTATGATCGCATTCGTTAGTATATACCATGCAGTCGTATATATCCTTTTTCGAAAACTCAAGGGATCATTCAATGTAGACCCACTTGATATGTGGACCGGTTTAGTCACCTTGGACGTGCTTCCAACTTCGAATAACAAGCGATAACCATGTCCAGACATAGTGTTGTATACGCAACAAATTATGTCGGGATCACAAAAAACATCCAAAATGCCTTTAAACGTCAAAATTTGTCCTCCAAAATGGTCCAATGGAACAAAGACCCATTGCCTTGCTCAAAACTCTCTCAGGGCTTTCCAGAAAGGTATGGCTCGCGTGGTTCTTCACGGTGTCAAAGTTACGACGTTCTGTTTAAACTATCGAGTCTTGCGAAGAAAAAAAAAGAGGGAGGGATGCAACACGAGGACTTCCCGGGAGGTCACCCATCCTAGTACTACTCTCACCCACACACGCTTAACTGCGGAGTTCTGTTGGGATCTGGTGCATTAGTGCTGGTATGATCGCATCTGTTAATATGTCCCTTGTAATCGCATATATCTTTTTTCGAAACCTCAAGAGATCATTCAATGTAGGTCCCACTTGATATGTGGAGCGGTTTAGTCACCTTGGACGTGCTTCCACCTTCGAAAAACAAGCAATAACCATATCCAAACATAGTTTTGTATACGCAACAAATAATGTCGGGATCACAAAAAAAACATCTGAAATGCCTTTAAACGTCAAAATTTGTCCTCCAAAATGGTTCAATGGGACGTAGACCCATTGTCTTGCTGGAAACTCTCTTGGAGCTTTCAAGAAAGGTATTATGGCTTGCGTGGTTTTTCACGGTGTCAAAGTTACGACCATCTGTTTGTACTATCGAGGCTTGCGAAAAAAAAAAAAAAAAGAAAGAGAGAAGGATGCAACAGAAAAACTTCGCGGGAGGTCACCAATCCTAGTACGACTTTGTCCCATAAAAACAGCTAATATTAATAAATTAAGATTTAACTTTCGCTTAACAACAGTCTTATCTCCTTGCCATAACACGAAGCACATTTAAAATCACAGCATAGACAACTTTAAAAAATCAAATGTTATATTCAAGTATATACGTAACCTACCCAGGCATCGTGTAGACAACTACCTAGTTTTTTATAAACTCGAGAGATTTTTTTTTTTGGAAAATATAAAATAAATATAAATGATGATCTGTTTTAATTATAAATATAATTCTTATAATTCTTAAAGTTAATGAAATTATTGTTAATTTGGTATAAACATATCACATAAGAAAAAGGTAAAAAATATTAGACAAGTGACAAGTGATCCAAAAAGAAAATAGAGTAATTCCGATTTTTTTGTTTTTTTTTTGCAAAATATTAAATATATATATATATATATATATATATATATTTAAAATATGTTTCAAATATATAAAAAATAATTCTCAAAGTTAATGAAAGTATTATTAATTTGGTAAAAAACATACCACAAAAGAAAAATTAGTAAAAACACACAAGTGAACCGAACCGGAGTTAACCAAGATGAAAATATAGTTATTCCGATTTTTTTTCCTTTTTTTTTTGCAAAACATTAAATAAATATATAGAATCTGTTTTAAGTATAAGAAAAAATCATCTTAAAGTT
This sequence comes from Camelina sativa, assembly GCF_030686135.1. NCBI lineage: Eukaryota > Viridiplantae > Streptophyta > Magnoliopsida > Brassicales > Brassicaceae > Camelina > Camelina sativa. The sequence goes on from NC_141890.1 coordinate 37,321,004, forward strand.
AATGAAAGTATTATTAATTTGGTAAAAACATATGTACGGGTGACCTTAGTGCAGTTTACCATTAACCATTGCACTAAACCGGAGTCCTACCAAAAAAATGCACTAAACCGGAGTTAACCCAATATGAAAATAGATTTATTCGGATTTTTTGGTTTTTGATAAAATTACTCGTCCAAACTTTTCAAACATCTTTCAGTTTGTTGTCACTCCCAATGTCCAATTCAAGAAGATAAGACCAGAATCCTCATCTAAATTTTCGTTGTAGTTTGCTGTTTTAGGTATTTTTTTCTCTTCTTCTTTGTCTTAATTCAGCAAACCGGGTAATTTGTTTTTGCTCGCTGTTTTTTTTTTTTTTTTTGGTAAAATCGCTGTTGTTGTTTGCAACGTATACGAAAGTGGATTTTGTCTAATGGGTATCTCAAAGATTCATGCTTTACTTGTGAATTTTCTTTCCAGAATCATTTCACTGTTTGTATCTCTACTGGGTTTGTGATCTTATACCCCCCACCCAATTAGCTGATTTTTGAAGTGTTTTAGTAACTTAGATCTTACTGCTAGACACATCAAGAATCTCTACTTTTTTTTTGGTATAGATCACATATGTTTTGCCCCCTTGTCCCACTAATTCGAACAATGTAGTCTTTTCGTTGCCAAATCAAAATTGTGATTCGAGATTCCGAAACTTTTAACAAGATCTTTTAGCCTTTTAGTTCCTAATTTTAAAAATTGTTCTTGTTTCATAGTTTCAGTTAAATGATATGTTTTTTTTTTGTATGGGTGTTATGTAGATTTCTCTTGATTTGATTATTCTTTCATCTTTCATAGTGTATATCTTTCTTGTTTGTTTGAATTGGGTTTATTAATGTGGTGGATTCATTTGACATATCAACGGGCAGTTTGTCGTGGCAAGCCATGGCTGTGGCAATAGTGCTGTTGCTGCTGTCAGTGCAGTGGTTTGCACAAGGGTACCCGGAAGAAGATTTGGTGGTGAGGCTACCAGGTCAACCAACAGTTGCGTTCAAACAATACGCAGGTTATGTCGATGTCGACGTGAAAGCTGGTCGGAGTCTCTTCTATTACTACGTGGAGGCTGTGAAACAACCAGATACAAAACCATTAACCCTTTGGCTCAATGGAGGTCCGTGTTTCCCTGCTCAGTTTTTTTCTACATAGTTCATATGTTTAAAGAATTTTTGAATTAAAATTTCATGTTTGAGGTTTGTATTGCAGGTCCAGGTTGTTCTTCGATTGGTGGAGGAGCTTTCACTGAGTTAGGTCCATTTTACCCCACAGGCGATGGCCGTGGCCTCCGCGTTAACTCCATGTCTTGGAACAAAGGTTTGTTTTTTACAGTTTTATGCAAGAGAGCACACAACTCTCTGGTTCTACATTTGATGTTATTGTCTCTTGTTGTAATACGTGTAGCCTCGAACTTGCTATTTGTGGAGTCACCGGCTGGAGTAGGATGGTCTTACTCCAACCGAAGCTCTGATTACAACGCTGGAGACAGATCTACTGGTACAATCTAAATTCCACTCTTCAAACTAGATTAGTAGATTGTTGCTTCTTTAAATGTGTTATATGTTTGAACAGCTAGCGATATGCTCGTGTTCTTGTTGAGATGGTTGGACAAGTTCCCAAAGTTGAAGTCTCGCGACCTCTTTCTCACTGGCGAAAGTTATGCAGGTGTGTGTCTTTGATAATCGATGAAATATATTGAATGTTGTTGACCTTAAAAACATCAATATTCTCATATCTATATATTTTGCAGGACATTACATACCTCAACTGGCTGATGCGATTCTCAGCTACAATTCACGGTCAAGTGGTTTCAAGTTCAACATCAAAGGCATTGCAGTAAGCAAAAGAACCCTTCTTGACGTTCCATCAGCTCTTTTGGTTCTCTTCTGAATCCTTCTGTTTTTTTTTTCTTTTGCTGTTTGATCAGATTGGCAATCCACTTCTGAAGCTTGACAGGGACAGTCCAGCTATGTACGAGTTCTTCTGGTCTCATGGGATGATCTCTGATGAACTCAAACTCACAATCACGAGCCAATGTGACTTTGAAGATTACACATTTGCCAGCCCTCATAACGTAAGCACGGCCTGCAATGAGGCTCTCGGTGAAACCGAAAACATCATCACTGAGTACGTCAACAACTATGATGTTCTCCTTGACGTATGCTATCCGTCTATCGTCCAACAAGAGCTGAGGCTCAAGAAAATGGTCAGCCCTTTTTCACCTTTTGGTCCTACCAACAAAACTTTTAATTGTTGAATTGTCTGTTAATTTTTTAAAATGGTTTCAGGCAACTAAGATGAGCCTGGGAGTGGATGTTTGTATGACATACGAAAGACGGTTCTATTTTAACCTTCCAGAGGTACAGATAGCCCTTCATGCGAACCGCACTCACCTGCCTTATGAATGGTCAATGTGCAGCAGGTAAATTAGCATACCCTCTCCTAGTTTCATTGATCACAAAATTAAATAAGCTGTTTATAACTAAAGTTATTGGCTTTTTTACTTTGCCTGTCACAGTGTGTTAAACTACTCTGGCATCGATGGGAACATTGACATGCTTCCGGTTCTGAAGAGAATTATACTGAACAAAATTCCTGTTTGGATCTTCAGGTAAATAATTCCATTAAAAACCTCTTTTATCTCCTTCTTCTCCTGTCTTTTGCAGCTTAACACCCAGCTTGTCGAAATTGCAGTGGAGATCAAGATTCCGTAGTTCCATTCCTGGGTTCAAGAACTCTCGTAAGAGAACTTGCTCAAGATCTCAACTTCGCGACCACAGTTCCATATGGAGCCTGGTTTCACAAAAGACAAGTAGGTTCTGAGACGGTGAAACAATTTTAAAGTTAGCAAAAGCCAAGTTTGCTCCCTGCAAAAAGTTCTCAAACTGACTGCAAACTTTTCAATGTAACTAGGTTGGAGGCTGGGCCATCGAGTATGGAAAGCTACTGACTTTTGCTACAGTGAGAGGAGCGGCTCATATGGTGCCTTACGCGCAGCCCTCACGAGCTCTGCATTTCTTCAGTAGCTTTGTGAGTGGCCGGAGATTGCCCAACCAAACACATTCTTCTACAGATGAATGAAAGACCAGAGATATCTTTTGTAAGACACTGTAGTTTGTATTTAATTCATCTTTCTCAGGCCTTAGATTGAGTAGAGAGATATAGAAAACACACAAGGGCTTCTGTTGTGGTTTGGTTAGATCTTCAAGTGCATTTGTTTTAGTTATCTTAATTTTCATTTCATTATTAGGAACATAACTTAGTCTCTTGATAATGATAATTAATTTGTGATGACAACGTTTCATAATGTATTACCCGAACCAAGAATAGTAATATCAATAATTTTATCACCATATTATTTGTTTTACAAAATTATGTCAATATGTTTTAGCAAGAGTACTCGCATATGCACATCCTATAACCAACATAGTCGACACAACCCCCACCTCCATTTTTGTACTTTATTGCGCATAGTCTATCACAGCAACGCAGAGGACAAGTGTCAGTGCACATATCAATCGCGCCGACGCACACTTTGGCTTGTAAAAGTGGCGCACATTCGTAGGTGCACATGCACATCCCATCCCCACCGTTACATTTGCTTACGCTCAATGGCCCGTGTTTGGCCTTGCATCTTTCGTCGCATGTATGAGCTCTTATTTGATTCAAAGCTGAAACATTATATGCTTTAGTAAACTTAACATTAAAAAAAAAGTATTTGTACCATAGTCCATATAGAAAGAACAAGTAAACTAAGAAAATAATAATGAAACATATATACTATTTAAATTGTGAGGAAATATGTGATTGTTTTCCGTAACTATGTTATTTTCTATGGACATCTAATTTATTAAATTTAGATTACAGTTTAGGATTTGAAATTTTTTGTTTTGATATATAGAGCATCCATTTTGATAAACTAGTTGTACACATAACAAAATAGCTTGTTATGTAGAAAGAAAAAAAATACGCATTTCATAAATGAAAATTAAAATTCGGAAAATTTTGAAAAAAAAACTCTGGAAGATATATAATACCTGAGGCAAATATGATAAGTAAGCTAACAAGAAATACAAGTGAGGTTGTCCTCTCCATACTTTCACCTTTTCTAGTTTTCTTCTAAACTTTTCTTTCTATGAGAATTGTATGTTCTTGGGGTAATTAGTTAAATCTATATATAAGCAAGCTAAAGACACTCTATTAGATAAAAATAATAATTAAAAGTTGAACATGAGGATAATAACTATCTGCCCATTAATAAGTAAATCATGAATTGTTTCATGTACATAAAATTTTGCTTGTTATGGCCAATAAAGTTCATTGTGTTAGTAATTTTCTTCTCATAACAATGTTCCTCAAAATTGGTTATTTTGAGTCAATCAATTAAAGTTGTTGACAAAAAAAAAGTTCTTTCAGTTACAAAATCTATATATTTGTTAAAAAAAAGTTATGAAAGAGAGAGCTAGTCACCCATATGCTTATCTTTCCATGAAATCTAAATATCTCAAAATTAATTTTAAAAAAGATCTCATACTATCTTTAGCAGTATTTTATCAAAGATTTAACTACTCTTTTTCCATTTAATTATTAGATACTATTGACCAAAATAATACCTTTAAAGATGTATTTTCTAAATATTTAAAGATATACTTTGAAGTCTTTTCAGCAGTTTTCCTTGTCCTTTCTTTTGCATTTTTTCATGGCCTTCAAAGTATACTAGATTAAGACCCGTGCTAGAGCACGGGTTGAAATTCATTTTATTTATATTATAGTTTTAGAATAAAATATAATTTATATGATTAATTTAAAAAGTTTTTTTGGATAAAACATTATGCAATAAAATCATATGCTAAATATAATTATTTGAAAAATATATCTATTTTGTAAGTTTTATATTGTTAATTTTGTAATTTTATGTATGAGAAATGATTATGTTTGTTGTTTGTTTTTATTTTAATTTTTGAACATATTTGGTGAAAGTTTTTTAATATGACATGTGCTTAGGTAAGATTTTATTTTCAGTTGCACAATAAGATCTCGGAAATCACGATTAAGTGTGATAAATTGCCAAGATTTTATTCCTTTTTACGCCTAAGAATATATTTTTATCCCTAACAGTATATATTTTGTAACGATACATGGAATACTAAAGATTTTATTTAGGAAATTATATAAATCATTGGAATATTCTCTTGAAGAAGATTCTTTAGGATATTCTTAAGTGTATTCATATAGCCCATGGATTGACCAATTAATCTATAACGTTTTTTTATAACCAACCTATATTTAATGTATAACCTATTTTGTAACCAACTTATAAAAATTATATAGTTTACAAAAAAAAGTTGTGTACTTCCGTTTTATTATATAGGGTATTTTGAATGACTCTATATTTTTTCCGACATCAGTTAAATGAAAAAAAAAATAGTTTCACACGCTTGCATATATATATATATATATATATATATATATATATAGTTACGCCTAGTCTTGCGCATTCTGTTTATTCGGGTTAAACATTTCGATTAATTTTGGTTTTCAGTTTTTGGAAATCCCCAAATCTTACCAAATGAATCAAATAAAAATTTAATTTATAGTACATTTGTTATTAACTGAGCTGATATCAATTTTTTTGGAATATCCGCATCGATTTTATTCGTAAATATCTCCTATATATTAAAAGAGAAGCATTCTCTAAAAAAAAGTGGATGTGTCGTCGCGAGAGAGTTTTGTCCCTAATTTATTATTTGCCCTTAATATTCCATAATATTACATAAAATTGCCACTGCTATTTTTTTTTTGTCAATTGCCACTGCTATTCAATTTATTTATTACATAATATTTTAGATTTATTAATTTAGCCTCATTTTGATTTATTATTTACAGCTATATACCATTGTGTTTTTAACAAAAAAATAAACAAATGTGTTATTCTTAAAAAATTTATCACATAACTTTATTAATATAAATTAAGTTTAAGGTTAAATATATTTTATATATTATAAAATATGATTTATTGAAATGCATGTGGATTACCCGCGGATCTCACGAACTCAAGCGGGACAGATGCAAAGACATTTTGCGGCTCAAATATTCAAACCTGTTGCGTGATGCCTTAGAGGACGGGTTTGATCGGGTTAACAATTTTATTTAAATCATTTGGTTCATAAAATTTTAGTTTTTGTGGTTTTTATCTGATTTGATAGTTCAAGAATTTGATAAAAATCTAACTGATCACTAATTTCGGTTCACATTCAATCCTGATCTGCCATCATGTCAATCTAAAATTTATGGTGAAAAGATTAATATTTTAAACTTTCATTAACTTGATGAATTTAAACAAATAAAAGTTGTTGTCAAAAAAAAAAAAAGACCAATATAAGTTTGTATTATAAATGTTACACTAAATAAATATATTTACAAATATAAAATCTCAAACAAAAATTTGATCCCGTGTAACAGCACACATTATTACCTAGTTATATGTATATGTATCTAAAAATTTCAAATATCCGTTAAAAAAAATCTTTCTCTCATACTGTTTCATGTACACAAAATTCCGGATTACTTACTTTGCGGAAGGCTGAGATGAATGAGTAACTTCTTCAGTTCTTTGTAAGCTCGCTGAACAAAAGAGGAACACGCTTACCCTTTCTCGAATCTCAAAATTGGAGTTGCTTATCTCATATTTGAAGAACAATGAGCCTAGCTTAGCTGAGACCGTGGCGGAGTGGAGCATTTCTAAGAGCTGGTACGTGAACTGAAGCCATAATATGTTCCCAAATTACAAAACCATCAAAAATTTGCGAACAGAAGACAATCTTAAAATTAATCGTAAAACTAATTTTTAATATATTTCCAACTATATATTATGCAAAATTATATCATTAATAAGAAAACTTATATTATAAGAAAAATATGATAGCCTAAAACTAAGTGACACATCTCAAGGTTGGTGGTGTGTTTGTATAAAGAAAGTTTCAAATACACCGAATGTACAATTACACAAATACAGATATATAGTTTATAATAGTAAAAATGACAAAAATACTACAGTAGTAATCTAAATTAGACATATATATAGTGAGAGAAATACATTAATACAGAGATAAGAACAAATCTGTGACTCTCATAATCAAAACACACACACCAAAAAAAACAAAAAAAAACAAAAAACACAAGAACTTGAGATGGAAAACGGAAGCTCCTCCGGAGACAACAAGTCTTCACCAAAACGGATCCGATGCAAAGGTTAGTGAAAATGAAAGGTTCTCAAAATATGTTTTATTCGTTGACCGGTGGATGGTACAAACGACGTTGACTTCATGTTTTCTAATGGCAGCTGCGGTTTGTAGGAAGGCCGGAGAGCCGTTGGTGATGGAAGAGATAATGGTTGCGCCGCCGCAGGCTTACGAAGTTCGGATCCGAATCATCTGCACCACGCTATGTCACAGTGACGTCACTTTCTGGAAACTCCAAGTAGTGTACTCTTCTCCTCTTCTTCTCTTCTTCTCTTCATCGCTTTAGGCATTTACAAATTAAACTGGTTTCAATATTTTACGTAAAAATCTATCGTATATGATATTTATTAGATAGATCCAACATTATTAATTTCTTTATCAAAGACACAAGTATTGACTCAATACTATTCTGGGGATTACCCAAAAACGTACTTATTATTTATTTTCTACGTGGATTCAAAATGTTGAAAATATATTTATAATATAGTCCATTGTTCTTGGTAAAAGAAACGAAACAGACTCCAATGTCCAATATTGCCAGGCAGGTTTTTTGTATTTTTGCCAATACGCTATGTCATATCGGATTTAGATATTTTTTTATATTTGTGGTCGTTGATACTGAACACTCGGAGATTTATATAAAAAAGTTTGGTATAAGCATTTACACTTTACAAAACTGGTTTCAATAGCCGACGATTTTAGATAGATCCAACATTATTATATCTTAACTTGACACAAAGATTGACCCAATTAGTTCACGGGTTGACCCAGAAAAAAACTTAACAAATGTTAACTTGTGACTTGTTCTTTTTTCCTACACAAAGTTCTCGAATTCAAATATTTTATATAGCAAAAATGTATATATCAATGTTTTTAGTAAAAGAAACAAAAGACACCAAAAGGGTAGTGTCCCGTAGAGAGTTCTTTCTTTTGTGGCCAAGATTCAACATCTTCTTCGGTAGGAAAAAAATCTCTTTAAAATCACAGTACATAAAATCTGATTTCTAGTATGGTGGAAAAAAAAAATCCAGTGTCCAATATTAATGCTAGTCATGTTTTGTTTTTTCTTTTTGTTTTTGAACTACTGACTGAACCAAGATAGATATTTTAATTATACGACACCTGATTTACATATTTAGTAATTTGTGGTCGTTAATACTTTTTTTTGGTAGGGATTTGTGGTCGTTAATACTAAACGTAACAGTCAGATTTACAAATTTTTGTCATGTTTCCGCAGGTTCCTCCAGCCTGCTTTCCGAGGATTCTAGGCCACGAGGCAATAGGGTAAGTCTATAGCTACTACGTCTATTCAATTTTTCGCATCCTCTTAACCTTTTCTTCTTAATTATTCTATTAAATATTTTGCTTAAATAATAAATAGATAATGTCTTTAGCGTTAGCCTGCCTGACAAATAAACAGATTTTTTACACAATGAAAAAATAATTTTCCGCTTTTTGGTGCTAATTTCTCCATTCATTCCAAACCTCAAGTGGAAAAGAGCTTTGTTGGACATTTTTTTAGTGGTCTAACGTGACTTTCATAAGATTAAATGTATAGAGACATCCATTATCGTTGGTCAGTCGACGTAAACATTCATGAAATTTTATTGGGATCTTTTTGTTCACTAACTAATTTAGCTATAGATGTCCATGTAAATGTTATTGAGAAATAGTAGAATGAAGGTTTTTAAAAAGTTAATTAAAAAAAACTATATGAGGATATTTACTGATTAAGGTTTTTATTAGGCTAAATCTTTTAAATTAGGTACTATTGTTCATCCTTTCAGTTTTAGGTATCTTTTATTTAGGGTAAAAGTCACTTTTTTTTTTGTCAAAAGGGTAAAAGACACTTATATCTCTATCTTCTTCTTTATTCTCCCGATGAAAAAAACCATGACTTCTCATAATTGTGCTCCATCAACACCATCTATATCACTTTTAACATCAATCCTTGGCCTCTGAAACACAAAACCCTTTACTACCAACACACTCTCCAATCAGATAATTTCAATGGACTTAATCTATTTTGTTTTGGATGAAGGAAGCTAAACACTAAGGAAATACTATCTAGAGAACCCAAAGACTTATTCATTCACAAACATTAATTAATTTAATCATTCCAGTCTTATCATCAAAATTTACACCAAATTAGGTAACCAATCTCCTTATTGCCATCATCTCATTCACCATATCTCTCCTCATAACCATATTCACAAACCATCATTGGTTTGTATTATTCCACCACAACACCATCTCGGAGAAATTTAAGAATCAGAAAAAATGAAAACAGAAGAATAATAAGAGAATTATGATAACGGAAAACAGAGAACTCAAATCAAAACACACAATCAATAAAATTTGATATAACATTAAAAAAAACGCAACATCAACTTCTCATCTACAAAAGTCTCAAGAGAGAAGCTCCAGCATGACGATGAGGAACATTGTCACCGAACCATAAAAGATAAAAGTTGAAACTTGATTTCTATGGGTGATGATGATGGATGATATGATATGATGATGAATATAGAGATGGATGCAAGGTGTTTCAATTACCCTTATGTAGTTGTAGCATAAAGGATGTCAAACCATAATGAGTGTGATGCAAGCAATCAGGATATGAATACTCATTTAAGTTAAGCGAAATATGAAGGATGTTTGTCACTAACAACCTAATGATGATTATGAAATGCATAATGTAATCATACTAAAATAGGATACTAAATGCAAAGTAAACAGAATGATCAAAGCAATAATGAAATGAAGCAAGAACAAGAATTATAGTAAGCAAACTAAGCAATGACACATGATTAAACAAAAACTAAATGAAATGCAAAAGGACAATGCAACTAGAATGAAACAGGAAGATGCAGAACATAAAACAGGAACTCTGGAAGGAGCTCGAGCAAGCACTCGATCGGATGCTCGATCGAGTGGATGGTCGAGTTGATGAGTGAATGCCACAAATAGAGCAAATATTGAAACATAGCAAGCAACAATCAATTAACAGTACTTAAAAAGGAAATCAATAAACAAAGAAAGGTCTTAAGGATGGATTCATGGGATGGACTCAAGCTATGACTATCTAAATTGGTCAACAAACCTCAATCAACAATGAGCTATCTCTAGACAATGATCTTCTAATACATGTTAATCCATTCTCATGACAATAACAAGCAAGCTAAGATATTCCCAGTCTAGCTCTCACTAGCAAAGATCATATAAAAGCAAGCATTAAACAACAGATCATTAAAGCCAAAAACCAACAAAACATCTAATCTCTTAGCATGTTTCATGATAATCTCTAGATCTAGCCTTATCTAACAACTTAGACATTGGTGTGATGCTAAGAAGCTTAAGACCTAACCTTACCCTCTTAGATATAAGATTAGCATAGAGCATATCTAGCCTAGAAGAGATCTATAACAAACAAGCTTGGCCAATCTAAACAACCACAACCATCATCCAGCCTAACCCATCATTAAGATCCTAAACCACTACTCACAATTACAAAACATGATGAACAAAGTCATAAACCCAGAAATCAATGAAATTTGCATGTTTAGAAAGATGAGATGAAGATCTACAATATTGAAGAAGAAATCAAACTCAAATTCTTAATACTTTGAAAGTTATGAAACCAACAAGTATCAAAGATTTCTTAGAAAATAAACAAAAGTGGCTAAAGATCTAAGCAATAAAAAGCAAAAAGGAATAATTCCCCAAAAGGGTAAATACTAGGTATAGAATTGTACTCTAAAAAGTCTCTCTTTTTGTGGCTGCAGAGTACAAGACCTTTTATAGGAAAAGGAAGGGAAGCCCTAAAAATGCTAAAAGACAAAATAAGTGGGCGGCTCGATCAACTCGACCAGGTGCTCGGTCGAGTGCTGGTCGAGTGGCTTCTTCTTTTGCTTCTCCCATCCGGTCGAGTCCTTCTCCGCACACGGCCGAGTGCTTGGTCGAGTGGGTGGTCGAGTGGACTTCCGGACCTTGATTCTTCAGCTCCAAATCCCTTGTTTCCTTCTCTTGACAGCTCCAATCTGCTTCAGCATCACTTCCATGCTCCTTAGGATCCAAAATCACCTGTTTATGCAAGAAACTATGCAAATGCAATGCAAATCTACTCTAATGCATAAACAGTTCTAAAACTATGCAATAATGGACAAATGAGATAGAAAATCATGCAAAATATGTGAATATACTAAGGGAAAACAGGGCAAAATATATGAACATCAACACCTCCAAACTTAGTCTTTGCTTGCCCTCAAGCAAATGAAAGACACAAGAAGGTAGGTGAGGTTTGAAAGTGGGATCTCAGCTCCTAAAGCTTGCTAACAAACTAGCTAGAATCAATGTCCAAGTTACTAGTACTATGATGCAAGTTGAATGAGCTGTACTTAAAGATTTTAGACAAGCCTATCACAACCTTTACTGATTTGAGCCTTAGATATCCACATGCATTCAAATCAACCATTTCCTTTAACATTTATTAAGCAAGAACGTGAATCAACTTATGCAATGCTTAAACTCATTTGGCTTGGTAATAAAGGTTTAAAGACAATGATGGTCTCTCTTTAGAGTGGGGCTTATCAATATAGTGGTTCTCTCATAAAAAAATGGATTGAGCTTTAGAAGAATGCTAAAGGTAAGAACACTTAAACACATACAAGAAGAAAACCTTGTCTACCCAAAAGTAACCAAAGTGTTTGATCCTATCATTCTAAACCCAAATGATCCTAGTTCTACCCTTTGTCTTCTTCTCTTCTCAAGTACCCTTTTTCTCTTTTTGTTATTAAACCTTAGGAGAGGTTTCTTATTTGAATCAACTAGTGGAATGGGGACTTCTTTCTTATTGCTATGGTTCCCTTTTCTTCTTACTTCTTAAGACATAAAAGCCTTTCTTTATACTCTTCTTTTCTTTCTTTCTTTTCCTTGACCAGAACCATCTTTAACAATCTCATACTTCCCATTCTTTCACTAGTGTTTACATTTTTTTTAAAACACATTCCCCTCCTAAAGACTATAACCTTTTCTTTTCTTTTTTTTCCTTTTCTCTTTTCTTTTCTTTTTCAAAACAACCAAGTCCCAAACCCAACAATTAAAGCACCTAGTCCTATCTAGTTTGAAAATTGCAAACTAGAACTACACAAGGTAATATTCTTGTAGTTCAAACCTAACACTTTCTACCAAACTCAATCCCAAAAAGGCCTCACACACACAAGAATAAACCTGGCTTGAAAGAAGGGTAGGTTAAGGGTAGGGGAAACTGATTTTAATGGTGCACTCAGCTACTTGGATCAACAAGAGTGGTAGAAAGGAAAAAGATGGTCCAAATATGTCTATGGTATCCATGAGTTTAAAGCAATGCACAAATTGATAATTACAAGTCAATATTAGGTTCTTATAAATAGGAAATGGTATCAAATCACAACATGCTTCAATTTAGACCAAATGCAATGCAGGAATTCAAGAGTTGGTTCAACCTTATGCTTCTAACCACTCAACTGGAATCAAAGTACTATTAACTTGGGCATTGATCCTAGTTTAGTAAATTTAAGCAAGCTAACAAGGCAAACTCATCATAGATCCCTAATGCAGTTATGAAACAGTCCTATGTGAAACAAGCTAAACAAGATGCTAATATGCAATGCAAACTACATGAACACTCTGTTTTTGTAAAGAATTTTGCAAAAGAAATCAAATTTTTAGGGTTTTTCTATGTCATAGATGAAATGCAAGTACTAACATGATTATGCTAAAAATTTGAAATAAGAAAACAAAACACAACATCAAATACTATCTCAAACCCTCCCCCAAACTTAAATTACACAGTCCCTTGTGTAAGAGAAATTTGAGAGAAGATTCAAGACTTAAAACAAAACAAAACTAGATATGAAATGATATGTACAATGAAAAGGTGAAGTTGATACCTCATGGGTTGTGGAAGAAGTTTTCCACATACTCATTCATGCTTTCATAAGTGTAGTTGGGGTCTTGCTGTTGACTTGGAGGCGGGGAAGGAGGCAACTCGACGATGGCAATCTACTGGTACTCGGTCGAGTGGCGTGGTCGAGTTGGTTGCCGAATCTTCTTTTCTTTTTCTGATTAGACTCCCTTGCTTCCCTGATCATGAAAATACCAAAACAAAGATCAAAATACCAAAACCCTAAACAATATGTACAGAGATACCTTAGAGACTTCCTCCCTAGTGAGCTTGTTTAAGTCACTAAGCTTGACTTCTTCTAGCTCTTCAAGCTTGGTTTGGAGACCAAGGAGGTGCTGAAATCCCTCCTGGTTCTACTTGATCGCCTTGGTGTTGTTTCTTGATCACTACCTCCTTAACACTTGAACTTTGTTTCTTCTTAAACTTGAGTTTTGGTCTTGCCTTCTTCAAATTCCTCTTGTTGAGTTACACTTGAAGTTCCTTCACCAACCCAGTCAATTCTTGAACTGAACCCTTGAGCTTTTCCACCGATTCCTCATGAGAAGAGAGCTTAGCTTTTGGAGTTTCCACTTGACTTGAAACCTCATAACCATCCTTGTTCTTGATAGTAAAAGGTTGGCCTTTGATGGAGGGTAAGTTAGTTGGTTTGTTGATATCAAACCTCATGATCACATCCTCAACAATATTCAAAGTTATAAGCCCTTCCTTGACATCAATGACAGCCCCAGCAGTAGCTAAGAAAGGTCTTCCCAAGATAATAGGATCCTCAAGCTCCTTGTCCATTTCTATCACCACAAAATCTGTAGGGATCCTAGCCTTGCCTATCTTGACAAGTAAGCTCTCCAGTTTACCAACCACATCCTTGTTTGATCCATCTGCTAGACTTATGTGAAGGTTGGTGGACTTGAATTCGGTGTGCCCAAGCTTTTGTGCTATGGAATAAGGCATCACACTGATAGATGCTCCCAAGTCACATAAACATTTGTTGAAGTGAAGATAGCTGAAGGAGCAAGGCAGATTGAATGGACCTGGATCTTCAAGTTTAGTTGGGATGATAACTCCCTCAATATCTTCAAGATCCTTCTTGTCTTGATTCTGAGCTTTCTACTTTGACATCTCAAGCAACATATCTTGATAGAGAGGATATGGAGCATACTGTTCCAAGGCAGGTCCTCTCTCTTTTTCCTTGAATGCTATGACAACTTCTTCCTTCAAAGCCATCACTTCTTCTTTCTTCTCAATCACTTCCTCTTGTTGCAAAGCCATCATTTCTCTTTTCTCAATAATTTCCCTTAGTTCCTTCAGCTTTTGTGCCTTGAAACGTCCTGGGAATGGTAGAGATGGTTTGTAAGCAGGAGGAATGTATCTAGCAGGCTTAACAGCTTCTATGTCTTCAACTCGATCGGTCACTCGATCATGTACTCGATCATGTGTGTGGTCGAGCACCTGGTCGAGTGGTTTCTCTGCTTCAGTCTGCTGAGTAAAACCTTCACTTTGGGATTCAATTAGTGACGAATCCTCCCCATCTAAAACCGCACTGTCCTCAGTGACAGCTTCTTCATAGAGATTAATAGCTTTAGCTGTAAACTCCCTTGGGTTTTGAATAGCTGGTCCAGGATCTCCAAGAACACACTTTCTTCTCTCTTTTCTCTCTATTTTCCCTCTGGAACGACTAAAAGTGGCTTTCCCAAAACCCTTAGGTCAACTTCTCACATAAATACCTGGGGTTTGGGATTCCACTTAAACCAAACCGCTCGAATTCAATGATAAAACAATCAGGTCGAACCAGAAATTGCTGGTGGCGATTGACACTACCTTTGGTGTCGATCGACACCCATCCCCAAAATCCACAATTTGGTTCACGGATGTTACAGGTAGAAATCGCAGCAGCTTCATTTCTTTGTACTTAAACTTCGAGGACTTGATAGACAAACTCAGTTTCCTCCTTTCTTGTAATCTGCATTTTCTAAGAAGTATTTTTCCGAATACATGGTATGCACTGTTTTTGCCTTTTACACATTCAAAACCGGAGTGAAGTTGATATATTCCCACCATTGCATATGCGGATAAGATATCCTCACCACCACATAAAGAGCTACTGCAGAATCGAAGGCCATGTTCCATTTTAGAGATAGATGCCTGGATTTGTGAAATCAATTCTTTCTTCACATTTGTCAAAATAGCTTTTGCGTTTTCTTCGTCTTGCACCGGTCGATCCTCAACTTCAGTCAATTCTGTTGAAACTTCAGTTTCAACCAATTCTTTATCATTAGGTGTTTGATCTTTATCACCACCTATTAATTCCCCATGCTCGATCAATTCTCCATGATTTCAACGAATCTGTTTCACCGGCTTCAGATTCGAATTAAATTTTATCTTTAGGGAATTGATCATCATCACCACCAACCATGAGAATCCCTAATTTCTTGTTCTTCAAGTGGTGATGGGGAGTTTTTGGCTCTCGGCAGAACACACACAATCCCTTCAACCATCTCTCTTCAATCTCTTCCATCAATAAGCTCTAACGGATCTTCATCATGCGATTTGACGATGGATTAGTACGAACAGCTTTGATCTCCGCCATGGATTCCGAGGTCGGCTAGCTCTGATACCAGTGTTACAGAGAAACTGCAACTCAATTGAAAATCTAAATCAAAAACACCAAATTGACTCGTTGTTCATGAAACGAGAATCCAAATTCCTTGTTATAGAGCTTAGAAGTAGAATCAGCTTTAATCAACAATGAAACAACAAACCCTAAGAGTTATAGAGAGAATTAAAGAAGAAGAAGAAGATTACACTTTCAATATTTTCTGGTTAGTTCTGCAAATGTTCTTCGCTTCCCCCTTATTAGCTTCAGCTCCCGATTTGTCTCTCTAACAAAAAATTTCAGCCAAAAAACTTCTCCCACATGTCCAGCAACTTGTTACTTTCTCACGTGCCACACATGCCCCTCTTCTCATCTCTTTCCTGTATCAAATAAAGATCAGAAAAAGAAAAAAAAACAGGCTCACGACAAGAAGAGAGAGAGAGAAAGAGAGAGGAAGAAAAAGAGTTGAGCATTAATTGAGAATGGAAAATTTAGTAATATTTATTAAATAAAAATACTTCTTTATGTCGGACAATAAGTCCTAAATCTATAAAATTCTGAAAAGAAATATCCAATTCTATAATTAATCCTTTATATATGGCTTCAGTTTTTATAAAACTGACAAACCAAAAACCTAAGAACATCACAACGAAGCAAACCAAAAACTGATGAACCAAAATCTAGCTTAAAAAAATAATTAGATCGAAACTTAACGGTAATACAGAATGTTCACAATTATGTGGTCCTATAAGTAGAAGACAAAAGATAGTAGGCGTAAAAATGAGGTAAGGAGAGAAAGAAACTATAGTAAGATATGGTTGGATAAAGAAAAATAGTAACTCTCACCAAAAAAATGTGTGAATTTGTATTAAAAAAAAATAATAATTCACCCACACCCACTAATACACATTATAATTCACAACTAAGAAATCATTAATCTAAGTAATTTTCTTATTGAACATTTTGCATTAACCAATAAGAAAAATGCATAGGAAACCGAAGAAAAATCCAAAGTTACACACTTCAAAGCGTTTTTTAAACAATTAGAAATATTGATGTTAGTGACATTTGATAATGCAGAATAGTGGAAAGTGTTGGTGAAAACGTAAAGGAAGTGGTCGAAGGAGACACTGTACTACCAACGTTCATGCATGACTGTGGTGAATGTGTTGACTGCAAATCTCACAAAAGCAACTTATGCAGCAAATTTCCCTTCAAAGTATCGCCATGGATGCCAAGATACGAAAATTCGAGCAGATTCACTGACCTCAATGGCCAAACTCTCTTTCATTTCTTGAACGTCTCCAGCTTCAGCGAATATACTGTTCTTGATGTTGCTAACGTTGTTAAGATCGATTCTTCGGTTCCTCCTAGTCGTGCTTGTCTCCTCAGCTGCGGAGTTTCCACTGGTACATCACTAATATTGGAAATATTATATATATATCTAAAATATGGTAGTCTTTGATTTAATTTGATGGAGTTAGATTGATTATTCTTTAGGTGTTGGAATTTGGAATTTGCCAAAGTTGAACAAGGATCAACAGTTGTGATTTTTGGACTTGGTTCTATCGGACTAGCGGTAAAATTACTATTAAGACTAAATCATGTAGTTATAAGTCTTTCTTGATTATGAGTTGCTAAAATGGATTAATGTGTGGATTTTCCAGGTTGCAGAGGGTGCAAGACTTTGTGGTGCCTCTAGAATCGTTGGTGTGGATATAAACCCTTCCAAATTCCAAGTTGGTTAGTAATTTTCTTTACTCAATAGTTATATATATTGCTAAATTCTTTTTCTTTCTTTTTTATCTTCTGTTTTTGAACAACTATTACTTAAATCCTCTATATATTTTAAAATAAATATTATTGTAATAGCTTTGAAAATCATGTTTTTGCAGGGCAAAAATTTGGAGTTACCGATTTTGTAAACTCTTTGACATGTGAAAACAAGCGTGTTAGCGAGGTAATGACACATAGTATATTAGATCAATCATCAATGGACATAAATTGATAAAACATATAACTTAACTTTTTTTGTGTTTAGGTGATCAATGAGATGACTGGTGGGGGAGCGGACTATTGCTTTGAGTGTGTCGGAAGTAGTTATTTGGTTGAAGAAGCTTATGCTTGCTGTAGAAAGGTATTGTGGCATTGATCTCTACCTAAAACCAACGTAGAACTAGATTTAGAAATACATCAAATAAGTCGAAGAAGGTTAGAGGATTTAACTTCTTGCATGGTACAATCAACATTTAGGGATGGGGAAAGACAATAACTTTAGGTGTGGACAAGCCGGGTTCACAGATATGTTTAAACTCGTCTGATGTTCTTCACCAAGGGAAGATTTTGATGGGTTCGTTGTTTGGAGGTTTGAAGGCTAAAACACACATTCCGCTTCTTCTGAAACGCTATTTGAACAATGAGCTTGAATTGGATAAGTTTGTGACACATGAGATGAAATTTGAGGACATCAATGACGCGTTCCAGCTACTCGTTGAAGGGAAATGCATCAGGTGTGTCTTGTGGATGGGCTAAGTGAATTGGTTTATTTTATCTTTCAATATTTTACATACATGTCATATATATGATTCATGTGCAACTATTATTATTGGTTTGAACTTTGAAATCAAAACAACCAAATGCCAAAGAGCAAACAAAATAAAAACAAAAACTCAATGTGTTGTACTGAAAATAAGCAAAGAACAAACAATGTTTTTATTCATTTTATGGTATTGTATTTTGTAACATATTTTATGACCAAATATACTATATTTAAGGCAAAAGGAGTAGTAGAGAACAAGCCATAAATAGAATTATTTTGTACAAAAGCAAAAATCAATTGTTACAATTAAATTAGGGTAATACCGGCGCTACACCGTGCAGTTGTTTTTAAAAATTTTAAATGTTGTTTTGTATGTTTGAAGTAAATTTTTATTGTTGTTTAGAATCAACTATCATAGTAATTAATAAACTTTTTGATAGTGTTCAATTCAATTTTAATTTAATTTTTTGTTTTCTTGTCACTATTTGTTGCACTATTTTTCTTTACAAACAACATTTATTATTTATTTTTATTTGGCAAACCCAGGAGGACCCAAAAACATTTTTTATAAGGAAACATTTTTTATAAGGAAACATTTCAAATTGGAGAAGAAGATGTAGCAGAGAAGACAATTTTGTCTCGTTCCTTTGTCAAGAAAGTTTATAGAAATGATGAAAGGGGAGCATATATATATATAAATGATATTGACACAAATCATATGAATTACCCCGATTGATTTATAAAAAGATTTGGAGGTAGAGAATCGGAGAAGAGGAGAAGATTTGAAAGACGAAATAGAAGATTTGGTGCTAGTGGCAGTTGTTCAAGAATCTAGAAGCCATTGTAAGAGATAGAAACCCCAATCTTTGTCTTCAATTTGTTAGAACAAATGGGAAAAAGAAGAAGAAGAAGATATCGTGGTTTTCTTTTTGGACTTGAGAATATTATAATTGATAATCGAGCAATGAAAAGAATAAATTATGTGTCAATCTAGGGAAAAAAAGCTGATATTTATTAATTTTTACTTTGATAAGTTAATAATTTTAACTATGTGTCACTTTCTGCTTGAATAATAAAACTGATGTGTCAATACAATCAGAAAAACAAGTTTTATTGTATTGATTGATTATATCAATGTTGATTTAAAATGAAAAGGAAGCAGCAATAACATATATGGAGGTTTTCTCTTGGTCTTTCACCAGAATATTAATTTTTCTCTTTTAGATATTTACTTTGGTTGTTCAAAAAAAAAAAAAATGTTCATCTATACTTTTATTGTAGCTGGAAAGTAGGGGTGGGCCCTCCAAATTCAAGGATTGTGAAGGTGCATCATGGTCATGGGTATTTTAACCGAATCCGAAACCTGAATCCAAACCTATCTGAAATAGGCAGTTCGGTTCGGATTCGAGTGGTATAAAATACCCGATCCGATTTAGTTTCTTTGAAATTCGGATACCCGATTGGGTTCAGGTATTACCCGATATCCGAAGTAGATCCGAATCAACCCGAAATAAATACAAAAAGGCATCTAAGTGGGTTTGAACACAGAACCTTAGACAATAATTGATGTATCAGAAACCATTTTGCCACCTTGATTATTTTGTCATAATATAAAAACATTAAGTATTTTTATATATATATATATATGTATTCTAAGATTGACTTATTATTTTTCTTTCTCAATCAACAGAATCCATAATTGTTTTATTTTTTCCAATACCCAGATCAATTTTACTGGAAACATCACAAGCAAATCTACAAAAAAAAAAAAAAAAGTGATACTTTGTGTGGTTTGAAGAGTGAGTGAGGTTGGAAGATAAATATGACTCATATCATATAACTTGCTATAGATATTATTAGATTTGGTAGAGAATTTGAAAGATTTGATTCTTAAAGTGGTGGCCATGGATAAACAAAATTAGGGTTTTTGGCTGAAGAAAAGAGAGATGAAGAAGAAGGAGACAAGAAGAAGGAGGTAGAAAATAATTTTTTATTTTTTTTTTCACAACAAACGAAATTTTTTTTTAATGAATTCGGGTATACCCGAAATTACCCGAATCCGAAGCCAAATTACCCGAACCCGACCCGATATTATAAAATACCTGATTGGATTTTATATCTCTACATCCGAAAATCTGAAAACCCGAAGATCTTAACCCGAATCCGATCAGATACCCATATGCCCAGGGCTAGTGCATCACAAGGATTTTGAAAATTATATGTAGATTATATGATTTTTATAGTATGCACCACATTTAAGTGTAAAGTTGCACCCGACGTATCTATTTCACAAAATTAGGGTTTTTGGCTGAAGAAAAGAGAGATGAAGAAGAAGGAGACAAGAAGAAGGAGGTAGAAAATAATTTTTTATTTTTTTTCACAACAAACGAAATTTTTTTTTTAATGAATTTGGGTATACCCGAAATTACCCGAACCCGAAGCCAAATTACCCGAACCCGACCCGATATTATAAAATACCTGATCGGGTTTTATATCTCTACATCCGAAAATCTGAAAACCCGAAGATTTAATCCGATCAGATACCCATATGCCCAGGCTAGTGCATCACAAGGATTTTGAAAATTATATGTAAATTATATGATTTTTATAGTATGCACCACATTTAAGTGTAAAGTTGCACCCGACGTATCTATTTCTGCACCTTAATAAATTTTAGTTTTCTAAGTTTTAAACCCAATAGACATAAAAATTTGGGGAAAATCCCAAAATAAACCATAAAATAACACCTACTCCCAGTTTAAACCTTGAACGTTTTTCACTTCCACTTTTATACATTAAGGGGGAGGTATTGGTTTAGGATTTAGAAAAAATTTTAATGACTTTAAAAGTTAGGTAAAATATGTTGTTATTCAATCAAAACTTTTAAAAACTCTTTAAAAATTTGGTGTTATTGGTTGTGGATTTGTAAAAAGTTATCTAAAATCTTGATAAATCTAGTGTTATTAGATTAAGAGTTTTATAAAGTCATTAAAAGTTTTATGTTATTCAAGTAAAACAAAAGAATCTTGGATTGTTAATGAATTCAAATTTTATGTTATTGGTTTAGGATTTTATATCATTTCCTTCATAACAAAAGTCATGAAAATTCTTTCATCAAATAGAAAGATTTTACAAGATTAGAAAAAACAAATCATCAAGATTTTAAAAAACTTCCTAAACAATCTCTTAGAATTCTTCATTTTTAACTTTCAATTTTCTATGATTCTAACAATCAGCGAGAACATAAAGTCATTAAAATTCTTTCTAAATCCTAAACCAATACCTCCCCTAAGGTGACATTGCCAATATAATACCGGGCGATGGCTTCCGTTTTCGTAGGCCCACAATATTTAACGGACTTCGTTAATCCATTAAAAGAATAATTAACAACAGTAACTCCATTTTATTTGTTTTTTTTTTACATCACGTGAGCTGTGGAACTAAAAATAGGAAAATTATCAATTAAACAAAATAATTTTTATTAGAAAAACAAAAATTAAAATAATTTCATAAAGACAAAATTTCCAAATCGATTATGGGATATAGGGTTTATGGCTAAAACCGAGAGAGACGTGAGAGAAGAAAAATAATCAAAGCACATTGGAGTCGAAATAACTAAATAAGGTAATAATTGCTTCAGTCCATCGATATGAGTACATTTTTTTATTTGAGTTCACAGTGAAAGAACAAAGTGATAGACTTGACCAGAGTTAACGACGACTTTTTATTGTAGTATCTTTGGCTTCTTCTTTTTTTTTTTTTTGAGTGAACAAGGTGGTAAAACGCCAAATAGTATTCATAATATTGCTGTTAAAAAGTGTGATGATCCGAGGAATCAAAGTTAATCTATCATGTATGCTTTGAATAAATAGAGTAATACATTGAAAAAAGAGTATCACATTCGGTTGAATGCTTCGATTGATGCTATTAGGTACTTGTTGCGACAAGGGTTATCTTTCAGGGGTCATGAAGAATCGAAAAAGTCTGCTAATAGAGGAAAAAGTTTTAGAACTCGTGAAGTACACAGGAAAAACACAATGATGCAATAAGTAAGATTATTTTGGAGAATCCTCCAAAAAATAACCAGATGATTTCTCCGATGATTTAGAAAGATATTGTAAATTCTTTTGCTGAGGAAGTAGTGTTATCATCATAGAAGAAATTGATCAAGGTATGTTTGGTGTGTTGGTTTACGAGTCTGCTGATGTGTATGACAAAGAACAAATAACTGTTGTTTTTTTATTTGTTGATAAGAGTGGACCCGTCAAATAAAGATTCATTTGAGTCATCCATAAAAAAGAAACGTCTTCTTTATCTTTGAAGTTTGCCATTGACTCTTTGTTTGCAAAATATGGATTGTGCTTGAAAAGGGTGATGGAACATGGTTATGATGAACTAAGTAATATGAACGGTGAGTTTAATAGGTTGAGATTAGGTCTGGGAATCTGAACCAGACCGATTTGTCCGAATCAAACCAAACCGAACCAAGATTTAGGAAAATCGGTTCAGTTTCTATTAGTTCAATAGACCGATCAGAAAGATTTTAATCTAGACTCGGTTAACCAAGATTTTTAGTTTGCTTGAACGAAATAGTTAACCCGAAAAAAAAAACTAATCTAATTTTCCTAATTAGTTGTTGTTGCCTCTTTCATCAGTTACTCTTTGATATTTCTTCAATTCTTCTTCTTTTTCTTCAATTCACCATCTTTATCATATTTGATTCATCATAATCACAATCATTTTCTCGGTTACGATCTTCTTCTTCCATATATCATTATCTTCATCTTCTCTTCTTATGTGTTATAACATCTATGTTCCGAAAATAGAATTTGAGATATGTTGAGTAAACCAAAAGAGTGGATTTTAATTAATTTTGGTTTAATTAAATTTTGGTTTAATCTAATTAAACCAAAAACTCCTAATCTCTTTCTCAAAGTCACGTCTCTTCTCCTGTTTTTGCTATTGTCGACATTGTTATGAGAGAGAAAGGGAGAGAAAGGGAGAGAACTTTTAGTTGTTTAGTGTAAAGGAGGAAGAGAAGGAGATGAAGCTTTTTCTTTAGAGTAATGAAAGAAACAGAACTGTCAGAGTTTGGGAGAAGGAAGATCCGACTACTCAAAACGTTTCGAAAGATAGTGATATTTGGTAGGGTTGTAGCTAATAGATTTTCATACACTCTCCGTTTTACAGAAGTGAATTTGAGTTAATATTCTAGGAGATATTGACAGTTTCGTGGGGCGTTTCGTTTCAGTCGTGGATTGAGACCAGCGGATGTTTCGGGATCGATTGCGGTTTCATCTGAGATTTGATCGTGCTGAAATTTTCTGGGAAGATTCGGGACGTATAGACCTTGATTTTCACCGGAGGGATTAGAAAGTTAACGGTTCGTTTTGATTTCGGGTTTCACTTGTGAGGTTGTTCTTTTCTGATTTTTCTGGCAGTTTGTTTTCAATGTTTGTTATTTGTTGTGATCGGTTGTAGGAGCGAATTTGGTTGTTTTTGGATATTGGAGAGCCTCTCTTTTGGTTGTTTCTATTTTCGTGAATCAGTTGTTAAGGTGAGTGCGTGACCATGAGCTTATCTAAGCGATTGGGTTGTATGACTTATTTTGTGTGATGATGTGTAGGTGTGATGAAAGTGTTATTGGTAGTTCAGTTTAATGGTTGATTTGTTATATTTTATTTGGAGTTGTACTCTTGATTTGCTTGTGTGTATAGCTCGTAGATGGGAGGATCGCCTCACTGGGTATTTCTGGTAATACTCACGCATCTCATTGTGTTTGTGGTGCAGGTAGAGGCAAAGTGTGACCGTGGGATCATGGCAATGAAGAGGAGGATGTTCTGGTGGCTCGCTTGGTTGTTGGCGGGCTTTTGTTAGGTTGCTAGAGTTGAGTCCTAGAATGTTGTTTAGGATCGCTGGTTCTCTGGTTTATGTTGATTGAATCTTTAGTTTATGATTTTAGAATTATTACGGTTTATTTGATATTGGTTATTGGATTGTTATTTATTTATTGGTTTTATTATTTTCGCTGTTTGATGTGATTGTGGTTAGGTGGCTAGTAGGTATGGGACCACTAGCTTAGTTGTTTATTATTATATTATATTTATATATTTATTATTTATTATCAAAAAAAAACGGGTCGGGTCGTTTCAGTTTGGTATTAGAGCCCTTACGGTTCTAGGTTTGGGTTCACTAGGTTTCTGTTGTTGATGTTGGGATTGTATGATTTGATTGATTATGTGAGTTAGTCAATTGTGTGTGGCATGGAGTCCTAGAACATCTTCTTCGAGCCTACTGTGTGATTCCACGGTGAGTTTATGTTTTTGTGTTTTTGTGTTATGTTAAGATTGCTTGTTAGCCTTTGTTCTTGGAAGTGCAGTGGTTAAAGGTGTTTGAGTTGTTGGTCATGGACATGGGCGTTGTCGTGGTTGTGGTCGGGCAGGTTTCCGAGGCCAGCGAGTGTGTGGTCCAGAATTCCACAAGGAGGTACGTCGTAGGATCGCAAGCGTATCAGGAGGGACCAAAGGGGGTTAGCCGGTGAGCGTGCCGGGGGTGCTGGGAAACCAAGTGTGGGGTTGCAGCAGGTGGAGCCCAGGGTCGAGATGATCGCTTGGCGGATCTATTGGCGTGTTGTGGGAGCGGTTACCGAGGGGGTACCAGTGCAGGCTCCAGTTGTACCGCATGTGGCGGGGTGCAGCCGAGGGCTGCGGATGTTTATGACTGTCCATATTTTGTTAGCAGGATGGAGCAATTGTAGATGACCGGTACGAGGTTCTTCTCGAGAGGTATCAAGTCTAGAGGGGCAAATAGGTGGTCATATGCAGTTCCATCAGATACTTCTCTGGTTGGTGGGTAATCTAGGTTGATATGAGAAGTTGAGTGGGCAGGTGTAACATTGCAATGTTATACTCGGACCACAGGAGGTACTTTTGGTCGGGAGTTGTTTATAGTCGTGAAGGATTGTTGCTCATGAGGGGGTGGTGATTCCCCTGAATACTGATTGCTCGAGGGGCTGTGGGCTCCGAGAGTGGCATAGGGGATGATTATTTCCTCTTATACCGAGATCTTGAGGATTATGGTCCAAGAGTGAGACGGTATAACTCAAAGACGGTGGTCTGAGAGTGAGATCGGTATGGCTCGAAGGTTGCGACCTAAGGGTGGAAAAGTTGGGAGCAATCAATGCCTAGTACGTGAGTATAAACATAACGACTGAATGTAGACCTCGAGAGAGTGATGGTGGTTTAATCTCAGGCTTTGGATGTGTTGACCAGTGGGTCAGGGTTTTATGACCGGAGCGGTCATGAATGTGTGGCTGTTGTGCCATGATTATATGTTCGGTGGCACTGGAGTCCCAGGAAGGGGAGCTGCAGCAGGTATGATCCGGCAGGGGCAAGGTTGCTAGGTACATAAGTTCACGAGAAACCTTCATTGCAGGATAAACTAATTATTGCGACGATGTTGGATGAAGTTCATTGGAGATGGACAGGGTTGCTAGATTAAAGGTTTTGGTAAGCTTGTTGGAGGGAATAAGTGAAGTGGTTTGAGTTAGCGGCCTGCAAAGCATTTGATGCGGTGAATCAGAATATGCGAACGTATGGTACTAGTTTGTTTTATTACGCTCGTATTGATGATTTGCTGTGGAGAATTGCCAAGTGGATCGCTATTTTTGGAATAAGCTATCTTGTGGAAGTTTCTCTAAGAGACAAGTTACAAGAGCCTCTTGGATAGGCAAGAGGGGTTGATATTCGGGTGGTGGTGAGTTGATGTCGGCATACTTGATTATTAGTCTAGTATAGCTGAGGAAGTAAATAGGGGATTCATTCGTCTTATCACTTCTTCGTGGGGAGCGTCGGTGTTGTCTGTCAAGTAGAAGGACGAGGTATGGGTTTATGAGTTTGTGGCGATGCCTTTCAGGTTGACTAACGTGCCAGCATCGTTTATGAGATTGATGAACAGCGTGTTTCAGGAGTTTTCTGGACGTGTTTGTCATCATTTTTATCGACGATATCCTGGTTTATTCTAAGAGTCCTAAAAAGCATGTAGTGCATTTGAGGGCAGTTCACGAGAAGGTGCGGGAACAAAAGTTGTTTGCTAAGTTGAGCAAGTGCAGTTTTTGGCCGCATGAGATGGGTTTTCTGGGTCATATTGTGTCTGCAGATGGGGTTTCTGTAGATCCGGAGAAGATTCAGGCTATCAGGGATTGGCCTAGACCGTAGAGTGCCACAAAGATTAGGAGTTTCCTTGGTCTGACAAGTTACTACATGAGGTTTGTGCAAGGGTTTGCAAGCAGAGCACGTCCGTTGACTAAGTTGACAGGGAAGGATGTTCCTTTTGTTTGGTAACAAGAGTGTGAGGAAGGTTTTGCAAGCCTCAAGGAGATGTTGACTACTACTCCAGTGTTGGCTTTCCATAAACAGGGAGAACCTTATGTGGTTTATACAGATGCATCAAGAGTGGTTTGGGGTGTGTGTTGATGCAACATGGGAAGGTGATTGCCTATGCTTCGCGGCAGTTGCGGAAGCATGAGGACAACTATCCTACTCATGATTTGGAGATCTTATCTTTATGGTGCAAAGGTACAGGTGTTTACAGATCATAAGAGCCTGAAGTATATATTCACTCAGCCCGAGCTAAATTTGAGGTAGAGGCGGTGGATGGAGCTGGTGGCGGATTATGATTTGGAGAAAGCCTATCACCCTGGTAAGGCTAACTTGGTTGCAGATGCTCTGAGTCAAAAGAGGGCAGCTTTGGCTCAGGAGCAGGACATGGATTCTCTGGTTGGAGAGATCAGTGCGTTGAGTTTGTGTGTGGTGTCTCAGGAGCCGGTGGGTTTGGAGGCGGCTGATAGAGCAGATCTTCTGAGCAGGGTGCAGTTGGCTCAGGAAAATGATTTGGGGCTGGTGAATGCCTCGAAGGCTGTTAATTCTGAGTATCAGGTCTCAGCTAATGGTACTATTTTGGTACATGGGCGGATTTGTGTGCCTAAGGATGAGGAGTTGGGGCAGGAGATCCTGAGAGAGGCTCATGCGAGCATGTTCTCTATTCATCCAGGAGCGACTAAGATGTATTGTGACCTCAAGAGGTACTATCATTGGGTTGGGATGAAGAAGGATGTGGCTAGCTGGATCGCGAGGTGTGATGTGTGTCAACTAGAGAAGGCTGAGCATCAGGTACCAGGTGGATTGCTGAAGAGTCTTCCCATTCCAAAGTGGAAGTGGGATATGATTACTATGGACTTCGTGGTAGGTTTACCAGTGTCCAGGACGTTTGATGCGAGTTGGGTCATTGTGGACCAGTTGACTAAGTCGGCACATTTTCTGACCATTAAGAAGACCGATGGAGCAACGGTCTTGGCTAAGAAATATGTGAAGGAGATTGTCAGATTGCATGGGGTGCCAGCGAGCATTATGTCTGATAGGGATTCCAAATTCACTTCGGTGTTATGGAGGGCATTTCAGGCAGAGATGGGCACTAAGGTGCATATGAGTACATCTTATCATCCCCAGACAGACTGGCAGTCCGAGATAACGATCCAGACGTTGGAGGATTTGTTGAGGATGTGTGTACTGGATTAGGGTGGTTATTGGGAAGATCACTTGAGCTTGGTAGAGTTTGCTTACCACAATAGTTACCAAGCGAGTATTGGGATGGCTCCTTATGAGGTTTTGTGTGGGAGGTCGTGTTGTACACCGTTATGATGGACTCAGGTGGGGGAGAGGAGCATGTACGGGGCAGAATTTGTGCAGGAGACCTAAGAGAAGATTCGAGTTCTCAAGCTGAACATGAAGGAAGCTCAGGATCGACAGAGGAGTTATGCAGACAAGAGGAGGAGAGATCTTGAGTTTCAGGTTGGAGATAGAGTGTATCTCAAGATGGCCATGTTGCGGGGTCCAAACAGGTCATTGACTGCGACTAAGTAACAAGATGAGGTGGTGTTCGGGATACAAATTTCCGCGAGCCTGTTGTTTAAAGGGGAAAGGTTTCCTGATTAGTAGTTGCTAAAAGAGGAAAGTTTCCAGAAGTGGAAAGTTCTAAAAATGGAAAGTTTTGTGTGAGTTAGAATTTGTCCATTTTTAATGGTTGTGAGCCTTGGAGAGGCTAGTATGGCCTTAGTGGCGGACCATGGGGTCATTGTGTGTCGTGTGCAGCGGTCTTGCGAGACGTCTGTGGCATTTATGGCGGGCTGTTTAGCCGTGTGTGGCCTTTGTGGCGGGCTGTTTAGCCATTGTTTTGCCTTTTTGGCGGGATGTTTAGCCGTTGTGTGGCCTTTGTGGCGGGCTGTTTAGCCGTTTTGTGGCCTTTGTGGCGGGCTGTTTAGCCAGAGTGTGGCCTTTGTGGCGGGCTGTTTAGCTAGAGTGTGGCCTTTGTGGCGGGCTGTTTAGCCAGAGTTGCCTGTTTAGGCGGTCCTTCGGGACAAGTGGTCTTTGTGACGGTTCTTCGGGACGAGTGGCATTGGTGGCAGTCCTGTTTAGGACAATTGTTGGCCTTGATGGCGGTCCCGTTTAGGAAATTTGTTTGACCTTTGTGGCGGCCCGTGGGGCGGTGAGATGATCCTTGTGTGGTCATCAGGTATTCCAGTGAGGGAATATGTGGTTGGTAGGACATTGTGTTGTCTTACGCGAGCCTCGGGAAGGAAACCTGGTTAGGGTTAGGACTCAGACGTGTTCAGAATTGTTTGCTCGCGACTCTTGGGGGACTTAGGTTCTCCTAGTACCGTCATATTCTGAGACTTTGTGGCTCGAGAGTACGATTGGTATATCGACTTCTGATGACGATCCGGGGGCGCGCTGTTGGGTGGCAACCCGAGAAACGAGAATTGGACTTTCTTATATATTATGCCATGCGGGCTTAAGCCCGATGAGGAGCCAATATTATGGCATGCAGGCTTCGGCCTGATGAGGAGCCAATAAAAACTCAAGGTTTAAGCCTATGAAAAAAAGGAAAGTCCAAAAGTCGAGAGCAAATAATGTCTGGAACGTGATTCTATCGCCTAGAGGTGACCTTTCGTAGATCGGTTAGAGGAGTGCGGACCGTGGAGACGGTTGCACGGGAGTCCTTGGCTGATTGTTGTTCGAGATTCGAGGACGAATCTATGTTGGTGGGGGAGAATTGTAACATCCGCGTTCTGGGAATAGAATTTGAGATATGTTGAGTAAACTAGAAGAGTGGATTTTAGTTAATTTTGGTTTAATTAAATCCTGGTTTAATATAATTAAACCAAAAATTCTTAATATCTATCTCAACATCACGCCACCTCTCCTGTTTTTTCTATTGTCGACATTGTTACGAGAGAGAAAGGGAGAGAACTATTAGTTGTTTAGTGTAAGGGAGGAAGAGAAGGAGATGAAACTTTTTCTTTATAGTAATGAGAGAAACAGAACTGCCAGAGTTTGGGAGAAGGAAGATCCGATTACTCAAAATGTTTCGAAAGGTAGTGATATTTGGTAGGGTTGTAGCTAAGAGATTTTCGTACACTCTCCGTTTTACAGAAGTGAATTTGAGTTAATATTCTAGGAGATATAGGCAGTTTCGTGGGGCGTTTCATTTCAGTCGCGGATTGAGACCAGCGGGTGTTTCGGGATCGATTGCAGTTTCATCTGAGATCTGATCGTGCTGAAACTTTATGGAAAGATTCGAGACGTATAGACCTTGCTTGTCACCAGAGGGATTAGAAAGTTAACGGTTCATTTTGATTTTTTCGTGGTTTCACTTGTGAGGTTGTTCTTTTCTGATTTTTTTGGCAGTTTGTTTTCAATGTTTGTTATTTGTTGTGATCGGTTGTAGGAGCGAGTTTGGTTGTTCTTGGATATTGGAGAGCCTCTCTTTTGGTTGTTGATATTTTCGTGAATCACTTGTTAAGGTGAGTGTGTGACCATGAGCTTATTTAAGCGATTGGGTTGTATGACTTATTTTGTGTGATGATGTGTAGGTGTGATGAAAGTGTTATTGGTAGTTCAGTTTAATGGTTGGTTTGTTATATTTTATTTGGATTTGTACTCTTGATTTGCTTGTGTGTATAGCTCGTAGATGGGAGAATCGCCTCACTGGGTATTTCTGGTAATACTCACGCATCTCATTGTGTTTGTGGTGCAGGTAGAGGCAAAGTGTGACCGTGGATCATGGCAATGAAGAGGAGGATGTTCTAGTGGCTCGCTTGATTGTTGTCGGGCTTTTGTTAGGTTTCTAGAGTTGAGTCTTAGAATGATGTTTAGGATTGCCGGTTCTCTGGTTTATGTTGATTGAATCTTTAGTTTATGATTTTATAATTATTAAGGTTTATTTGATATTGGTTATTGGTTTATTGTTTATTTATTTGTTTTATTATTTCTGTTGTTTGATGTGATTGTGGTTAGGTGGCTAGTGGGTATGGGACCACTAGCTTAGTTATTTATTATTATATTATATTTATAAATTTATTATTTATTATTATAAAAAAACCGGGTTGGGTCGTTTCATGTGTTTACTATTCTTCTTCATGATTCATCTTCTTTTTCTTCTTATATTCCTCCTTCTTTTACTTCTATACCGCAAGCTTCGGCTTTGAGATCCCACCGTTGTTGCCAGCACGCTCCACTTGTGGAGTTCTCCTTCTACAAATCTCAGTTTTTTTTTCTCTTTTTGTGTGTCAATCGACCTTTTTATGCAAGCCCAACAATCAAAAAGTGGGCTATTTAATCAAAATAACCGAATGACAAAAACAAAAATAATTGTCTTCAAACCAAGCCAAACTAAATCGAACCAAAATCTTAGTCGGTTCAATTCAGAAAGACTTTCAATTTTAAAAAACCGAAAATCGAATAACCGAAATACCTGAAGAAACCAAAGTCGCAGGCCTAGTTGAGATCATTGATTGTCAAAGAAAATTATTCAGTTTATTATATTCATTGTTTTGTCCATCAACTTCAGTTGGTGATAGTGGCACTTGCAAAGAAGCACTTTGATACAGGTTATTTTTTTGATATGATATCTATGTTGTTGAATGTTGTTGGAGATTCTTGCAAAACAAAGATTTGATTAATCAAGAGCTTTCTCTTCAAAGACTTGGTAATACTTGTTGGGGTTCTCACTATCTAACATTATTACGCATGGTTGATTTTTTTCCTTATATCGTTGAAGTACTTGAGTATATTCAAAACGAATAACTTGATGACTCAAAAAGACGCCAAGCATATGGTCTTCTCAAGTACTTTTACACATTTGATTGTATGCTAACATACTCAATATGGAGGAAGATTTTGTTGATTCAAAATGACCAAGAAAAAGACCCACATAACCAATCCACATCATTATAAGGTTAATTGTTTTTATACCCTTTTGGATTTGCAATTATAAGAGTTTAATGATCGTTTCACTGAGGTAAAAATTTATCTACGAATTTGCATGGCTTCACTAAGTCCAATAGGTTCATTTCGTGAGTTTGACAAGGAAAAATTAGTGAGATTGGCCAAACTATATCAATTAGATTTTAGCTTTAATTAAGGAGTTTTTATCTCTTGAGCATCAACTTGGAATCTACATTGACAATTTCAGAGAAGATAAAAAGTTCCATAATCTTAAAAAATTTGGAAACACAAAAGCATCTTGCGCATTCTTTGCTTTATCAGATTTTAAAGTTAGCATTAACTTTACATGTTGCTACTAGAAGTGTCAAAAGGTGTTTTTCTGCAATGAAACTAGTGAAGCCAGCAACTAGCAACCGCATTGGACTAGCAACTGCATTGGATACCAATTTCTAAGTGATTGTGATGCAACCTGGATGACCGTCCCGGATCTGAACATGACCAAAGACATGGACGCGGCTAATGGATTGAGCCAAACTCCAAGACTAGTACCGGGAGCCAAGACACAGAGCAACAACGCATCAAGGACCCTCCAGATTAAGTGTAACATGTTGGCCCAAAGGATTGTCCGAGAGCATGAGCTAAATAATCAAAGGATTGTCCGAGAGTGTGAGTTGCATGATCAAGACCAGTGTCCAAGGAATCCACCGATATCGTCAAAAGCAATCCGAGCGGTCTTCACCATTACCCGAGGGTGAAGACACCAAAGTCATTAAAAGGAGTTATACTCTGTTTCCTACTTCCGGTTTTTCCCAATGGGTTGTTTTAATGAGACACCAAGCTCTAATGCATCACCATGTCCTTCCAAATGACGTGGGATCATATCCTTTCTTTTGAACTTTCTAGTGAACGTTGTCTTTGCTTTTTCTAAAGGTTATATGTGTGCCTTAGCTTTACCAACATGTTAGGGTTTTGTGTCTCCCTTTATATAAGCTAGCTTATATAAACTCATAGAATCCTCACAAGTAATTAAGACTTGCTTGAATAAACGAAAGATTTTCCTTCATCTTGTCTCACTCTTCATTTCTCCGATAGCGATTAGCAAGAGAATTTAAAAACTCTAGAAGACTTTGAATTATGGATTCGTCTCTTCTAACAGCCGTATCACGAGTCCTTCCATAGCTAGTGTGTCGCTACATCATTCTGTCGCTAGCCACCGGAGTAGATCACCGAAAAAGTCGTCTTTCCTTAAGCTAGCAACCATCGCTTACATCTCAAGCCAGCGAGATAGATCACCGAGAGGGTCATCTATCGTTAACTTAAACCCTTATCCGCCAAACGAAACCGCAACCGTTTCCTTATTGTCCATGTTTCCGCAGTTCGTGATCTGAAGCCATCGGTCCGTCCGTCTGTTCCATCTGTTTGTCCGTCGTATCATTGTTCCAAAAGGTTCTTCAGTCTATGATTGTATCTATCCTTGTTCTCATGTTTTAAATCTATTTAAAAAATAAAAAACAAAGAAATATGGGGTTTATTCATCGTTGTTCTTCGTGTTCTTAATCTTGTTCATCGTGTTCTTGTTGATTTTTTATTTGTGTTGAGTTTTTGATTCGATAAAGTCGTTTACTTTAAGTCGTTTGTTGTATTGTGGCCTTGAAAACCACGTGTTTGTTCTTTAGTGTTAGGCGTGTGAGGCTACTTTTAATTTGGTCCAAGGTTGTATTTTGCTTTTTGCAATTAATTAGCTATTGTCGTTTGAATTTTAAAGTTGTTATATACAACCTTATCCTAAATTCAAACACGTCACTAAATCCAACGAGTGATTGTTTGTTAGGTACCATCGTCGGTCATCGACCATACCGCCAGTGTACACCACACATGCCAGCTACCGTTAGCCGACTACAACATCCGTTCGTACCAGCCAATGTTGACCATCTGCACCACTTCATCGTGCTATCAACCGTTGACCGTCTAATTCATCCACTCGTGCTAGCCAACGTTGACCAACCGTACCACCTTATCGTGTCATCCAAAGTTAACCGTCCGAGTCATCCAGTTGTGCTAGCCAATGTTGAACGTCCGTAACACCTTGTCGTACAACATGAGTTAACCATCCGTGTCATCCGATCATGCCACCAACGTTAACCGTCTATGTTCTGAGACAACTCATCCCGTGGACCCCATTAACCGTTCGCTAGGTGCCCCAACGGACCGTTTGTGGACTCTGCTAGCCCCCCGCTAGCCGTCCCAACGGACCCCAAGCTGGCCCTGCAGGACATCGATCCTAACCCATCACTGTGGATATCCAAATCCACCAGTAGGTTATTGGTGACCCAGGCGTTCCTCGAACCCTGGTCCTCACCCTTTAACAACCTTCCCACAGGACAAGCTGTCACCAATTGACCTGCAGATTAATTGGTGACAGTTTGTCCTGTGGGAAGGTTGTTAAAGGGTGGGGACCAGGGTTCGAGGAACGCCTGGCGCACTAATAACCTACTGGTGGATTTGGATGATTAGTTCTATTTCCACGTTGAGGGGTTAGGATCGATGCCCTGCAGGGCCAGCTTGGGTCCATTGGGACGGCTAGCGGGGGGGCTACAAGGGTCCACGGACGGTCCGTTGGGGCAGCTAACGGGGGCTAGTGGGGTCCACGGGACGGGTTGTCACAGTTACCCACTGTGCCACCAATGTTAACTGTATGTGTCACCCACCGTGCCACCAACCTTAACCGTCTATGACATCCCATCGTACCACCAATGTTAACTTTTTGTCCCTTCCATCGTGGCATCCAAGTTAGCCACCATACCATCTTCTGAACAAACGACGATACTTCTGATCACTAGTTCCGACAACGACCACCGCTGAAGCCGCTTTTCTGGCCAGTTTTCCAGTAACCATACTATAGGTCCATTAATGGACAATCCTTGTCCATCTATGGAGGTCCCAATGCCAATACCGGATATTGTGGGTACTTTGATGGCCCTTCGTAACAACATGGGTTAGATTGTAGAAAGGTTGACATGACTTAAGATTAGCCAATGTCAACCCGACGCTCCCGTACCACTTATCAACCGTCAGCTATATCATGATCCGAAGATGAATGATCTATCTGACAAAGCTTATGAACCACCCAAAAGGAGAGCAAGACCGAGATATAGGTTTGATGAACGTTATTATGATCGTCAAGCTCCGCGACCACCTGAACCAGGACATAAGCTCACGACACCTACATATGCTGGGAAGGAAGATCGGAAAGCATACCTTAATTGGCAGAGTCACATGGACCATGTCTTCTTGTGCTATCACTACAAAGAGAAACAGAAGGTTGCTTATATTGCAGCTCAACTCACGGATTATGCTCTTACATGGTGGGACCGTGACTTAGTCGAAGAAGGAACCGAGCGGAACCCATTCCAACTTGGAACGCTATGAAGGCTATCGTGAGGAGACATTATGTTCCACTCATGTACCACCGCGAGCTGCAAAAAAAAGTTGGAGGCTATCTTAAGGAACCAAGAGCGTGGAAGAGTACTATGAGGAGTTCAAACATTTACGGAACCAATTTCAATTGGACGAATCGGAAGAAGCTCTTATGGCTCAATTCGTGGATAGGCTACAAGATCAGATCACTAGTAAGGTTTAGAGGCAACAGTATGCAGGTTTCGAAGAACTATTGCACCTCACTATGAAAATCGAACAACAAATCAAGAGGAAGGTTGCAAGTGTTTGTCGTAACCGGTACCTAATGCATCACAATTCCACAATTCTAATCGAGGCCAAGAAATAATTAAGCAAGCTATTGTGGAGACTTGGTTCAAACCAAAGGAGCAAACAAGGGACGACCGCCAAGATCCAAGGGGGCAAATCAATTCAATGACCTAAGGAGTTGAGACATTGAGTGTTTCAAATATCATGGAAGGGACCATTATACAAGAGACTATCCGAACCAGCGGACCGGGATCATTACCGCATCCGGAGAAGTTGTAAAAGATGAGACTTAACCGGTCAAGAAGGAAGAAGGGATGTACCTTGAAGAAGCCATTGTTGAACCGTACATTGGGGAACTGCTCATGATACAACGAATCCTCAGAACCAATCAAGCTCTGGACGATACAAACCAACGGGACAACATCTTCCACATCTGATGCATGGTAAGCGAGAAGGTTTTTGGTTTGATCATAGATGGGGGCTCTTCCACTAATGTAGCAAGCTCTTATATGGTCAAGAAACTTTCTTTTAACACCACAAACCACCTCAATCCTTATAAGCTTAAATGGTTGACAAGACCTTGATCCAAGTCATGAGCAAGTCACGGTTCCGTTTAGTGTGGTTCCAATGCAAGCTGGCCACCTCTTATCGGGGAGTCCTTGGCAGTTTGACAAGGGAACTTCACATTG
Source organism: Camelina sativa (assembly GCF_030686135.1). Classification (NCBI taxonomy): domain Eukaryota; kingdom Viridiplantae; phylum Streptophyta; class Magnoliopsida; order Brassicales; family Brassicaceae; genus Camelina; species Camelina sativa. The sequence continues at coordinate 37,357,016 of NC_141890.1, forward strand.
TGTCCACACCAACCAATACTCCTTTGTTCATGATAATAAACACCTTAGCTTGAATTATATCACCCACTCAGGTGAATGAAATGCAAGCCAAGTTGTCTAAGGACACTAGCACTAAAATAAACTTCTTAATTAATTCTAGTGATATTAAAAAGTCTCTTAGTGATTCTTCTTGTAATGTACCACTCATGGTGTTTAAAGATGTTTAAAGTATAGGGACCAAGGAGTATTACTTGCTGGATGGAGTCAAGCCTCTTATTAAGAAGTGTAATCTGAGGGCCAAAAGGGTTGTCCGAGAGCATGAGCTGCATGATCAAATGATTGTCCGAGAGTGTGAGCTTCATGTTCAAGACCAATGTCTAAGGAATCCACGAATAGCGTCTGAAGCCACTTGAACGGTCTTCACCATTACCCAATGGCAAAGTCACTAAAGTCATTAGAAGGAGTTGTACTCTTTTTTCTACTTCAGATTTTTTCCAATGGGTTAACCGAAAGAGATTTTAATGAGACAACAAGCTCTAATACATCACCACGTCCTTTTAAATGACGTGGTGATCCTATCCTTTTATTTTTTTTTTCTTTTCAGCTTTCTAGTGACAATTAGCTTTTCTTTATCTAGAGGCCATGTGTGTATCTTAGCTTTGACCACATGTTAGGGTTTTGTGTCTCCCTTTATGTTAGCTAGCCTATATAAAAGCATAGAATCCTAACATGTAATTGTGACTTGTTTGAATAAACAAAAATTTTGGCTTATATTGTTTGAACATACTTGTTTGAATGTTTTAGTTGTGAGTGTGTGGAATCTATTTTGTTTTGTGGACTCGCAACTAAAACATTCTTATCAATTCCTTCACACCAATATTGTCTCTATTTGTTTTTCATCTCTTTTTCGTCCTCCCTTTCCATGTTCATTAATCATTTTTCCATTCGTCAGCTGTCTAGTTTCCATGTCTACAATCCAGTTTAAGCCCATTTACAAATATATTAGGCTTTCATTGAGCCAAATAAGGAGTCCCCTTTGAATTTTGGGACTCTTGCGTATCCGCTAGTATCACGACTGGATTGGATATGTGATAGCACACGTAGACGAACCTCAAGCAATCATCATCACTCGAAGCTTTATATGACTTCTCTTTGATTCTCCTCTCCAAATAAAAATCCCAAATTGAAGAGAAGAAACAAAACTTCTTCCTTCGATTCAAAGGTCCTTACTTTTTCTTCATAATCGAGTTTCGAAAAATCGAACTTTTATTCTCCAAAATCATCCAAGTTTCTTTCAGAGAGCGTCAATGGCGACCACATCTTCAAACCCATTACTTCTTTCTTCAAATTTCCTCGGTTCCCGAATCATAATCTCAGCTCCAACCCCTAAAACCACCACAAAGTCTGTTCCTTTCTCAGTCATCTCTCGTAGAAGATGCCAAATTTCTCAATCGGAAAAGCTGATGAAATCGTTGCCATCACAAGCTGCGTTAGCGGCTGTGTTGTTCTCGTCTTCGTCTTTACAAGCTTTAGCAGTTAACGAGCCAGTTCAGCCACCAGCACCTGCTCCGACCATTGCTGTTGAAGCTCAGGCGACAAACCCGAATCTCTCGTTTGGTCAGAACGTTTTAATGACAGCACCGAACCCACAACAAGCTCAATCATCGGATCTTCCTGATGGAACGCAGTGGCGATACAGTGAGTTTCTAAACGCGGTGAAGAAAGGTAAAGTTGAGAGAGTGAAATTTAGCAAAGATGGTTCTGTTCTTCAGCTTACAGCTGTTGATAACAGACGTGCTTCTGTCATTGTTCCTAACGATCCGGATTTGATTGATATCTTGGCCATGAATGGAGTCGACATATCGGTTTCAGGAGAATCTGGAAATGGATTGTTTGATTTCATTGGAAATTTGCTTTTTCCTTTGTTGGCTTTTGGAGGATTGTTTTATCTCTTCAGGGGAGGTCAGGGAGGTGCTGGTGGTCCTGGAGGTTTAGGAGGTCCTATGGATTTCGGAAGGTCGAAGTCCAAGTTTCAGGAAGTGCCAGAAACTGGGGTAACATTTGGAGATGTTGCTGGAGCTGATCAAGCTAAGCTTGAGTTGCAAGAAGTGGTTGACTTCTTGAAGAATCCTGATAAGTACACAGCTTTAGGTGCTAAGATCCCTAAAGGGTGTTTGTTGGTTGGTCCACCGGGTACGGGGAAGACGCTTTTGGCTAGAGCTGTAGCTGGAGAAGCAGGAGTGCCCTTCTTTTCCTGTGCTGCTTCGGAGTTTGTTGAGCTTTTTGTTGGTGTGGGTGCGTCTAGAGTTAGGGATTTGTTTGAGAAGGCGAAATCGAAAGCTCCCTGCATTGTGTTTATTGATGAGATTGATGCTGTTGGTAGGCAACGAGGAGCTGGGATGGGAGGTGGAAATGATGAGAGAGAACAGACGATTAATCAGCTTTTGACTGAGATGGATGGATTTTCTGGTAATTCCGGTGTCATTGTGTTGGCTGCAACCAACAGACCTGATGTTCTTGACTCCGCACTGCTGAGACCAGGTAGATTTGACCGGCAAGTCACAGTGGATAGGCCTGATGTAGCCGGAAGAGTCAAGATCCTTCAGGTTACTTCCTTGTTTCTCGTGTTTGGTTGAGTGAAACAATGGAGACAATGTGATAAATAACGTTGTTCCGTTTATTGCAGGTGCATTCTAGAGGGAAGGCTATTGGAAAGGATGTTGATTACGAAAAGGTTGCAAGGAGAACTCCGGGTTTTACTGGAGCGGATTTGCAGAACCTGATGAATGAGGCTGCGATTCTTGCCGCTAGACGTGAGCTAAAGGAGATAAGCAAGGATGAAATATCCGATGCTCTTGAGAGGATCATTGCTGGCCCTGAGAAGAAGAACGCCGTTGTCTCGGAGGAGAAGAAAAGACTTGTTGCTTACCATGGTTAGATATTACTTCTCCAAGCGTTTTCTTATTCTGGTTGTTTTTTTATGTGTGTTGACTACTTACTTTTTTAACAAAATTGGAATTTGCAGAGGCTGGGCATGCTTTAGTTGGTGCACTTATGCCGGAGTATGATCCAGTGGCCAAGATATCGATTATTCCCCGTGGCCAAGCTGGTGGGCTCACCTTTTTTGCACCTAGCGAAGAGAGACTTGAGTCTGGATTATATAGCAGAAGTTACCTTGAGAACCAAATGGCTGTTGCACTTGGTGGAAGGTTAGTTTACAGCTGAAACTTTGCTGGTTTTCGAATTTACAAGAATAGACTCCACAAGTGTTTAAACAATCTTTATTATGTTTCGGCTATGGTAGAGTTGCAGAGGAGGTGATCTTTGGAACAGAGAATGTTACAACCGGAGCATCAAATGATTTCATGCAAGTGTCGCGGGTGGCTCGCCAAATGGTTGAGAGATTCGGGTTCAGCAAAAAGATTGGACAAGTTGCAGTTGGTGGAGCAGGAGGAAACCCTTTCTTGGGTCAAAGTGTATATATCTAAACTCGGTACTGTACTCACACACAGCATGATGTTTCCAGCTCTCGAGACATTGTTTTATTTGTTTTGCAGATGTCATCGCAAAAGGATTACTCAATGGCAACAGCCGACGTTGTGGATGCGGAAGTGAGAGAGTTGGTGGAGAAGGCATACGCAAGGGCGACAGAGATCGTAACCACACAGATTGATATCCTACACAAGCTCGCTCAGCTCCTGATGGAGAAAGAAACTGTGGATGGAGAAGAGTTCATGAGCCTTTTCATTGATGGTCAAGCTGAGTTGTATGTTTCTTAAGCCAACAAAATTGGATTGTAATAATAATACAGTTAGCCTCATTCTATACATACTGTATGTTAATATACAATGACATGGTCAGATACGTTTCTTTCTCGTAGTTGCCATACTCATCACTTTTGTTAAACAATACGACCGCTACTTATAAACGCTAGAATACACGCTAATTATCGATTGGTGAAGCCAAGTACACATGGTTGTTGATCTTTGGAACCACGAGTTTTCCCCACATCTCAAGATCCACTTCCAAATATTATAAACATTTGCCTATTTTGCGTGTTCGTCTTCTGATCATGGCACGTGTTGAGGTATGTAAACGTGTCTGGAAACCCACTTTCATACTAATAGACATAGACCAACCACGGTGTCGACATCAAGACAAAGTGATAATGGAAGAAGAAAAACACAAGAAAGAGGAAGGAAAAGATAAGTACGAGCCACATGAGCATCAACCACCGTATATCTCGCAGATGCAACCGGTGACGTACGAAGCTTACGGAGGTGGCCTCTACGGTAAGGACGATGAGAAAGAGGGAAAAGATGTAGAGAAAGAGCCTATGCAACATAAACCACCGGCCAGTGAGACACAGAGCGCAGATGGTCCTGATGAGGTAAAGTCGCTGACGCCGAAACACAAGCAACCAGCTTCTTCCGGCGATAGAGACATTGACATCACTGGCCAGTCTTACATTCAGTGAGGTAGTGCTTTTTTTTTTTGTGTTGTAATGTCTAATTAGTTTCTTTCATGGTCTTTTACTTGACATGTCACATGTCTACAAGCAAGCAAGGTTTTTGTTTTGTTCTTTTCTTTTTGTCTAAAACAGTATGAACGAACAAACATGGTGCTTGCCTGTAGAGCAAACAAGTAAAAAGAGAATGTAGTGTGAGAATTGCAAGCAAGAAACTATGTTCTTCTTACGTTTGTATTTCATGGTTAAAGGCCAACGCAACGTTTGCCGAAGCTGGTACGAAGCACATTCTAAGTTATGTACCATGTGATTCACATATAAGCTAAACCGATACTAGTACTAGGTATATCCCAAAGATGATAAAACATTTGGAGAAGGAGAATATGGAATACGACCAATAAACATCTATAGCACCGACGAGATAGACAAAAGTTGTACAAGCTGCAAATTATTGCCAGGAACTAATCAGACAGGTTGTGAGGGTTTTAAAACCATTGGCAGTCAATGTCATTATTACCAAACATGTGAAGTTATCACGTTTTACAACATACTTATATGTCTTTTTTAGATACCACATGGTGCAGATGACTTTTTATGTAGGTGCCCAAATCCTTCAGCTAAGCTTCTTCAATCAGCCTGAACCAGATGAAACAAGCAAATAATGATTTAGCCCCCTATACCGGTAAAAGTAACAGAATAAAAATCATTACAACAATGCTGTAACGAGCGTTGAAAATAGACTTCTTAGATGATGTTCATTGGACAAACTGACTATTGACAACCTCAAGTTACCAGAATGGGATATAAAAACAATTGAATGGAATGTGTGACAGCTATACATTAATGTTTCAAATAGCAAACTACTATGGACTGAGACAAACAAAAAGTCTCAAAATGATCAAGAAGCTTATGGAAAGAATATTAGAAACTTATTTCAGCTATCATCAATCATGTTCCAGTAGAGAGACTGGGTAGTGTATGAATAAGAGGGAAAAGAGGTTCCTGTCACTCTTTAAGACCTTCCAATTACACAAACAATTAGAAAAGACATTTCAGTGGAAAAAGAATGATCATAGAGAATCGTTTCAATCATTCTAATTCATTCCGAGCAAAAAAGTTTGCTAGTTTTAGAGGACCAACTTTTTCTTTGTACTATGGGAGCCTAACCATATCTATCTGTGCTTTGGATGTTCGGAAACAATATCAATAAAAACTTCCAATAAAAATTTTGTACGCTGCTCCGTTACTAACTACAACCTCTGAATTTTGCCAAAATTTCTGGAAAATCATAACTTGAAGCTAACACATAGGCTACTCTAAATTTAGTACCAAACAGCAAAACAGAGTCGATTAAATTCTATGACACAAAAAGCAAGTGAATGGGAAGAGTAATAGAATACGAAACTCGACCTGGTCTGACCCTTTTTCTATAAATCTAATTTGCGATGTCCAAACTATTTTCTTTAAAGAAGCCAAACCATATCTATCTATGCTTTGGATACTGTGGAACAAAATCAAAACCCTCAAGTAGCTTTTCAGGTTCTTATAGCAATGGCTTTTGTCGGTGCAGACTAAACCATTCACAGGTCTATAACTAACTACAATCTCTGAATTTTGTAAAATTACGCAAACCAAATCATAGGTTTTAATCACAACAAAAATCAAACCCTAAGAAGCTTCTCAGGTTTTTTAATAACAATGGCTTTTCACAGGTTCCACAATTGAAATCAAATATCCAAATTCTGCAATTCACATCTCAATTTCGCTAAATTCTCCGAAAAACTCAAATCAAAAGCCAAAAGCCAACACAAAGAGGTCTTTTTTAAATCGAATTAATCATCGCAAACAAAAGAATCGAAAGAGAGAGAGAGCAAAACCTAGTTGTAGTAAAGCTCAAGACCCATGCCGTCATGGATCTCATAGTCCTTGAGAGTGATATGATCCTTGTAGATGTTGTACCACTTCTGAATTCGAATCTTCTCCGCTCGTGTTCCGGTCTGCGCCGCCACAAGCTTCTTCAGATCACCGATCGTGTCATCTTCGTTGCACTTCACCCTCACTTTCTTCCCCAAACGATCGTTGAGAACCACCTCGATCATCTTCTTCGCTCTTTCTACAAGTACAAAAACCCTAGCCCCCAAATTTCGAATCCTCTCAAAAAGTAAAGCGATTTGAGCTTTCTAATGGTTATGGGTCGTCCGGGACTCGAGACTTTTATTTATATAGACTTCTTTTAAGTCGGTTTATTATTTATTTATCTATATTAACATTTTTAAGTATATTTTAATTTATATGTTGAAGTTTATCTTATTTAATTTGTTTATTTGCAACATTAACCTTTACAAATTTTTCTATAATAATATTTCATAGAAGCTCAATTAATCGAACTATTTAAATCGACCTAATTTTGTTATATTTATTGCCATAAAAAGCTTGACAATATCTATACATTTGAAGTTTTCCAAAAACAATTCTACCCATTTATTTTTTAATTCTATAAATAATTTACATATCTATTTTATTAGATTTTTAAGATTGTATGATCTCTTAAATTTAAAATCTATATACACATTTTTGAAGTATATTTTGGTTCTACCTTTAAATTATATTTATTTACAAAAATTGTTTACAAAGTTAATTATTATAAATTTGCACAAAACTCAATAATAAAAATATGGTAAGTCGTCGACCAAATCTATTAAAATTGTTAATGAATAAAAAATTGGACTTAAATGTCGATTTGTTAAGGAAATATAGCCAAAATCTTAATAACATTTTTTCCACAATTATCTCTACGAAATTATACCTTTTTAAAAAAATTATAATTTAACTATTTTACACAAAAAATAGAAACTAGAATATCTTTGCTTCTTTTTGTCGTTTATTATTATTAATTGAAAATATTATACATTAAACACATTTACCTTTTACATACAATCGTTATCAAAAATCCTAATCAAAACAAATAAATCATAATGTTTTTGGAAATATGATCAAAACTAATCATTTAACCTACTTGATCACCAAGCATATCTAAACCCGACGACATCTACATATATACGTCTAAACAAAGTTAAACACACCATCACCTAAAGCGACAAACACATACTAAAAACATTGTTAGAGAGATGGTTGTTTCATTATTGAAACCTTACATAGCCATATGGTGCGTTCAAGTAAAATTCATGTATTCACTGTAAAAAAGCAAAGAGGGAGACTTTTGAAATAAGTCATACCATTAGTCTATAACAAGCCAAATCACAGTACTTCCTAATGCAGCTTCGGCCGGTAATATGAGATCTATGATATTTTTCCTATATTCTTGAGCTTAAGGTCTTTTTTTTTTAGATTGTGGATATTAAGCTCATGTCTATAAATTTGTGACTTATGCAGATGGATAAGGTGTGCACTTTTGTCCGAAAGGCTGCATATGTTCCTCCTGAATTTCCGTAAGAGTTTTATGTAAGACCAAATTTTGACCATTATGTGATGATATATGGACATTTTGGTTTTGAAGTAGCCTCTTAGTTAGAACAATTTTTCTATAATTGGAAATAAACCAGGGTCATGTCTGCCTCATGTCAAAGCAATGACTAAAGGGTATGACTTATTGCAACTCCAATTAAACTATAATAATTGGTCTCTTGATTTTAATTTGCAGTCTCCAAAGCAAAAGACTATCAAGAAGACCCATAAGGACGAATAAGCTGGATTTAATATACAAGTAAATATGATGGTTGGATTTAGTGGAGTAAAGTAGTTGATTACCTTTAAATGGTTAAAAGAATTATACAGTGAAGTCCATATTCATCAACATGCAATTATTTACAAAGTAGTACATAAGATTATTAGCTTTATAGAGTACAAGATGAGCCAAAAACATACACTTTCCATTTCGAAAGTGATTAAAGACCTCACGCAATTCCCACGGAAAAAGAGTCAAAGCAAGGTAGAAAAATGGGAAACTTATCATAGTCTTGCATCTCACAAATACGAACAGAGGAAAAAGATTGAATTAAGCTTGAGCTCTTAATCGATGAAAACATTTTTTCAAATCACACACAGTTTTGTCTTCACCGCCATTAGAAATCCTCCATCGTCATCAAAAAATTACTGATCTCGCACCAATTCCGTCGATTACTCACCGAAGGACACATGCACTACCTCATCTGTTGCAGAGACAATCAAACACCATTAGGTACTTTTTTTGGGATGGATCAGCGATGAAGGTGCAGAGGCGTCAAAAGGTTGGAAAGAGATGACAAAGGTTAATTGGGCTTTTCTTGTAGTATTATGGTTCATGATTGGGTTTTGTTTTAATGGGTTTGATTAAAAAAATTAAACTTAGTATAATTGTATATCGTACTAAAACTAAAAAACGTGCAAAATCTTACAAAATTATAATTTAAAATTTTAAACATTTACATTTTTAAATATTATTATTGATATCAACTTAATAAGAACTTTAAAATATTATGAATATGTAAATTTATAAAATCATTCAAAATACTATAGAATGTGGTATATGACAGGACGGGTTTCAAAGAAGACGGTTTGAAATGATATTAATAGACATTTAAAAATATTATTAACTCAGTACTAAAATCCAGGTTAAATCTTCATTTTATATTTTGGTCAATACTACGAATATTAAAATATTTGATATATCAAATCAAGTTGATTTAACTAATATTGTGTAAAATAGTTACTCATTAGCAATATTGTGACTTAATCAAATAATAGCGTATAAATTACTTATTATTTATTTATATTAATTATTTTTTTTCTAATAATTAACAATCCAAATAGAATCATAAACACTAGACAAAACAAACCAAATATAACAAACAAATTAAAGTTAAAATTATAATTTTGTAGTACAAAAATTATCCCGCGGTGTACTGCGGGTTAAAATCTAGTTTTTGATCAAAAATTGTAAAAATTCGCTGTGAGGGTTATTAAGAAAATTCAATATTTTACTTTTTACTTTTATATATTTATTTATTTTTTGTCGGCAGCAAGTTTTTATTTGATAAAACAGTAATTTACATCATGATATTACATAAGTTGACTTACTTATTCTAGCTTCCTTAGTTAACTTATTAGCGTTTGTGTTTACATTACGGGGAATCTTAACAAAAGAAATGCTAGTATAGGTTCGACTAAGATTCATAATGTCCTACAGATAAGTGGTAAGAAAAGAGTGTTCATCCTGGTACTTTTGCTCTTTTTCCATGATATGACTAAGCTTTTGAAATAAGGTGGATGCATCTCCACAAAACATCACGTTGTTGTACCCAAGCCTTTTAACATGACAAACAGCTGACATTAATGCTTCAGCTTCAACTTTAAGAGATGTATTCGTTGGATAACTTGGGTTGATGGATGCCGTGCCTTGAAAAATAATTTGATTATTTGTGTTATAAAGAACCCTGCCAATTCCTGCAATTTCAGAAGGAGAGATCCATGATCTATCGACAAAGCAATAATACTCATTGGCATGCAAATTAAGCTCTCCTTTGCTTAAGATTTTGTTAAAATCTGTTTTTCTGTCTTTTGGGATTTTTCAGTCTCTGCATTTTCTTGATTGTATAATAAGCTATCTTTCCACTGTTGTAAATCCATAAAAGCTTTATTGATAATGTCTGGAATTGATTGTTTTTATTGTTGAACAGAAGATTGTTTCTTGCTTTCCATATATGCAAGCCAATGAAAGGGAAAACGCTTGCATCCTTTCTTTGGTTGTTATTAAAACTTAGCAAGAAATTTACGTTCTGATGGACTGAGTTTGAAAAAGGAGATGTACCTGAGAGATAAGATCCAAGGGAATGGTTCCAGATTGGGTTCCTTCTGTTCACAGGAATCATCCTTCAGCTAAACGTGCTCAAGTTGTGTATAAGATTGTTTAGGGTATCCGGTTTGATCTAAGACAACTGATTTATGATCAAATTATGAATATGAGTTGGAACGATGCTACCCGCTGTGTGGTTTTTCCAAGAACAATTTTTTAGACACTTAAGTGTCAGGAGGGTTCGCTTGAATGGACAGATGGTGAAGAAGAAGGGTTGGCTGAGTATTATACTAAAGATGTCAGAATTGGACATGCTTATGCAGTCAAGCATAACTTGTTTCCAGTGAGTGAGGAACCGGTACTAACTTCTCCGTCTAGAATGCAAGCAGGTGAAGGAATCATCCAGAATCGAAATAAAGATGCTATTACTCCCCCAGAATCATAGCTCTCTCAGAATTGTTGCTCCCCCAGCCTTGACATCATTGACAAACCGTCTCCCCCTGCTTGAGAGCACAAAAGTTAAAAACAATCTCAAAGCAGTTTTGACAAAGGATGGTTCTGTATCAGCCTGTGAACTACATCAGTTAGTCTCTGAAGTGCCTGAGCAGTATCCACCAATGCTCCATATGAAACCTCCTCGTTTTCTTGACCAATCTGCGGCACACAAATGCTACCTAGTTGAATCACATTAGCCGTAGAAGAAGATCCTTCACCTGCTTGCATTCTAGACGGAGAAGTTAGTACCGGTTCCTCACTCACTGGAAACAAGTTATGCTTGACTGCATAAGCATGTCCAGTTCTGATATCTTTAGTATAACACCGAATTTGCCCGATGTGGAGGCAATCAAGAAAGCCGCTCAGATGTTCCCCTAACCCAACCCGGGAACGGACCGGAGGTTCTTCTTCACCATCTGTCCATTCAAGCGAACCCTCCTGACACTTAAGTGTCTCAAAAATTGTTTTTGGAAAAACCACACAGCGGGTAGCATCGTTCCAACTCATATTCATAATTTGATCATAAATCAGTTGTCCTAGATCAAACCGGATACCCTGAACAATCTTATACACAAGTTGAGCACGTTTAACTAAAGGATGATTCCTGTGACTCAAGCTGCTTCCTTCTCAGCTTGAGTCAATGATTCAAGATTAAACGCTTCATTAATAATCCTAGTAGAAAACTCATACCAACGTCCTCTCACAAAAACCTGAATACCATCCCTAGCTTTTTCATTCGGCAAATTAGCATAAAACTCGCACACCACTTCTTTGACATACACATAAAGATCTTGTACTGAACCATGCAATCCTAAATCCATAATCTTACTAATAAACCCAAATTCATCAGGTTGAGAAAAATCCAGTTGTCTCTCAGCCGTAATTTTTCTAGAGAAAAATTTGGAATACCTTGCTTGAGCAGCATTTGACACAAACAGATCAGACCGAAACCTGGTCTTAGCACGAACATTCCTACTGCTAGGTTCATCAGCTCTCAATCGTTTAGCCTTGGAAGTAGACCCCTTCCTTTTGACAGACACACCAACAAACTGTTTCTTCTTTCTTTGTATCTCCGTGTTACGCTCGAGTTGCTCTTGTACAGAAACCTCTTCAAATCCAAACTCGTCAGAATCAGAGACCACTTCTTTGCCTTTTTCTTTTCCATGAAACTCCATTTCCTCATCATTAGAATTTTCCTTATCGGATTCTCGATTAGATCCAAAAGACATGATTCGAGACTGATCTTCATCATCACTTGCTTCATCAATTAGTTGAGGTTGATTTATATCACCATTAATCCGAGACACATGAGGATTTCTTCTTCCTCGCACCAATCCACTCCGATTTGTTTTCACCATCCTCCTCACCGTTTTTTTTTCTTAAAAGAAAAGTTTCGATACACTCGATGCTTTGAAAAGAATATTTTAATAACCTCAATATCTCTCTTCTTTTCCATCATATCTCGAACAATTCCCTTTAAAAAAAACTGAATCCATGATATCAGTTTTCTCCTTAACCACAATTAAAAAACCACACACCAATTAAGCTATCTCGAAATTAAGCTGAACCAACATATCATTACAACATCCTTCTGTATCAGCTCTTGAGTCATCTTGAGTATGACTCACATCTCACAAACCTCGATTGAGTTTCTTAAAGTTGAAAACCGATTAAAGTCCAAAGCTTTTGTAAATATGTCAGCTAACTGTTCTTCATTATCAATATGCTCAACTAACACTTGCTTTCTTTTAACTAGCTCTCTGATGAAGTGATGTCTTACATCAATATGCTTGGTTCTTGAGTGTTGAACTGGATTTTTTGAAATATCTATTGCACTCTTGTTATCACAATATACTTGCAGAACTCCAGAATCCATACCATAATCTGCTGACATCTGCTTCATCAACAATAATTGAGTACAACAACTCCCCATTGCAATATATTCTGATTCAGCTGTAGATAAAGATACTGAATTTTGTTTCTTACTCAACCAGGCTATTAGATTGTTGCCTAGGAAAAAACATCCTCCACTTGTGCTTTTTCGATCTGTTACACTCCCTACATAATCTGCATCACAATATCCTACCAAGCCTCTATTTGATCCTTTAGAGTACCAAATTCCAAGATCAACAATCCCTTTCACATACTTAATAATTCGTTTGACAGCTTCTAGATGTGATTGTTTAGGATTTTGACTCATACCTAGCACACATACCGACACTAAAACACAAATCAGGCCTACTAGCAGTGAGATATAACAAACTACCGATCATTCCTCTGTACTGCTTGACATCTACATCCTTACCATCAACATGTTTTGATAGTTTTAATGAAGTACTCATAGGTATCTTGGCCTCTTTACATTTATCCATCTGAAACTTCTTAAGAAGTTGTCATGCATAAGTACTTTGCGAAATAAAGATTCCTTGATCAGACTGATTAATATGCAACCCAAGAAAATATTTAATCTCACCAACCAAGCTCATCTCAAATTCTTGCGTCATACAGTCCACAAAGTTGTCCACCAACTTCTTTGAAGTACTCCCAAAGATAATATCATCAACATAAATCTGAACCATCATGATGTCACCTTCTTGTTCTAAAATGAACAAAGTTTTGTCCACACTTCCTCTGTTGTAACCCTTCTCCATAAGAAAACTAGTTAACCTTTCATACCAAGCTCTTGGAGCTTGCTTCAATCCATAAAGAGCTTTCTTTAACTTGTACACATAATCAGGCTTAACTGGATCTTCAAAACCTTTGGGTTGTTTAGCATATACTTCCTCTTGCAAGATCCCATTTAGAAAAGCACCTTTGACATCCATCTGGTACACATTGAAATTCAGAATGCACACCATTCCCAGAAACAGTCTAATCGATTCAAGTCTTGCTACTGGAGCACATGTCTCTTCAAAGTCTACTCCTTCAATCTGCGTATACCCTTGTGCAACCAATCTTGCTTTGTTGCGAACCACAACTACACTCTCATCAATCTTATTTTTGAAATCCATTTAGTCCCAATGATATTCACATCTATTGATCTACGAACCAGCTCCCAAACATCATTCCGTTCAAACTGTTCTAATTTTTCATCCATGGCAATTATCCAAAAGTCATCTTGAATAGCTTCTATGTGATTCTTTGGTTCAATCATTGACACAAATTAAAGCACTCATAAAAGACAGTTTCTAGAGATGCAAAGTGACTTGTCATCTTTTTGAAATCAATCTGAACTCCCCGAGTCTTCATTCTTTCATTTATGCTTCCAATAACATTTGATGCAGAATGATTTTTGTGTACTTGCTGTGTCTCCTTCTGCTTCATGCTAGATATGTCTGGTTCATAATCATTCACTTCTTCCCTAGTTAACTGTTCTGACTCTGTATCACTATCTGATTCTCCTTTAAGGTCGTTAACCACTGAATGATCATCAAACACCACATTTACTGACTCCATTATCAGACTTGTGCGTTTATTATAAATTCTAAAAGCTGTACTACTTTCAGAATAGCCAAGAAACATTCCTTCATCACTCCTTGAATCAAACTTACCAAAATAATCTTTGTCGTTCAGGATATAGAACTTACACCAAAAAACATGAAAATAGCTAAGATTTGGAGTTTTTCCTTTCCATAATTCATATGGTGTTTTGGATGTATCTCTTCGAACATAAACCTATTGACAATGTAACAAGCAGTATTCAAGGCTTCTGCCCAAAATTTCTTAGGCACTTGATTTCCATGAATCATTGCTCTTGCCATCTCTTGCAAAGTTCTGTTTTTCCTTTCTACCACACCATTCTGTTGAGGAGTTCTAGGTGCTGAGAATTGATGTATAATCCCATGTTGTTCACAAAAATCTTTCATTGACTCATTTTGAAACTCTCCACCATGATCACTTCGAATTTTCTTTATTCCCCCACGCTTTTATTAGCTGAAGTGCTAAGATTCTGAAACTGTCAACCTTATCAGATTTTTCACGGATGAAACGCACTCATGTGTACCTCGAAAAATCATCAACCAGAACAAACACATACTTCTTTCCAGCCATGCTTTCAACCTGCATTGGTCCCATCAAATCCATGTGAACCAATTCTAACACTGATTTTGACTGAATGTCTGGAACCTTCTTGTGTTGAACCTTAACTTGCTTCACTTGATTGCATGGGCCACACACCATACCATCTTCTCCTTTGAGATGGGAAACTCCTCGTACTATCTCTTTATTGACCAGAGTAGACAGATTTCTTACATTCATATGTCCAAGTCTTTGGTGCCATAAATTCATATTGCCTTGAGCACTGTAACATTTAAGTGGCTGCTTCTCACACATGTAACAATTATTTCTCGATCTTACTCCGTATAACTTGACTTTTCCTGAATCATCTAAGGCTTTGCAGTCAATCTTTGTGAACAATACAAACAATCCCTCATCACATAGTTGACTTATACTTATCAGATTAGCCTTCAACCCTTGGACCAGATAAACATTAACAAGTTTTGGCAGTTCTGGATCATGGGTTGTTCCTTTCCCTTGGATAATCCCTTGACTACCATCGCCGAATGTAACTTTTCCTCCCTTTAGTTTCTTAACATCTTGCAAGTTACTTTTGGTACCTGTCATATGTCTTGAGCATCCGCTATCAAAGAACCAATGCTCTGAATCATCTTGTTCTTCTGTGATTAATGCCATGTTACATCTAAATCCTCGTCCAGAATCGACTTTTACCTTTGATGGATACAAATCAGCTTTCTTAATCCAGAATTGATTCCTGTAACCATTCCAGTAATATTTTCCTTGACGTTTTAAATTATGAATCTTCTGCTAGAACTTGTAACAGTATCGTTTGAAGTGTCCTATTTTTCCACAGAAGTAACAGCTCACTGATCTAGAAGTTGTGATCTTTTGTGATTCTATCTCTAGTTGACATACTCCAGCAGACACAAAATTTGTTGTTCCTAACTTGGTCTGGCTGCTTTCGGTGAAACCTAAGCCTCTATAAGTTTTCTCAATTCTTCCATAGCTCAAAATTTTGTCAAGCTGCTTTGTCCCTGCAAACATATGAATTTTTCTGTGTTGTTGATCTAACTCTGTTTGCAATCCAGCAGATCTTTTCTTTTCTTCATCAAGTTCTTCTTCGAGTTTGTCTGCTTTTGCGGATAATATCAGTTTTTCTTTCATTAAATCCAGCGAGTCTTTAGCAATCTTTCTCTTGTTCTCTAACTCAACCTGAAGTGTTATAACTAGAGCTTCTAATCGAGTTTTTTCTTTTAGTAATTCTTGATTTTCTTTTCCCATTGATACAAGTGTATTGCGTACCTCCTTGTAGCTTTGAATGCTATCAAGTTCATCTTCACCTTTTGATTCTGAGTCGGTTATTTCTTCTCCATTCTCGAACTCTGTAATCCCTACCATGGCTACTAGATTTATGAGATCCTCTTCGCTACTACTATCATCTTCTGATTCATTCTCAATGCTTACCATTGATCTCTTCTGCTCTTCATCAGTCCAGTCTGCCTCAGGTTTTGGTATCCGCTTCCCTGTTTCATCTTTAATCGTTGGTTCTTCCCACTACTCTAAGATAGTTTTCCAGGCAAGACGATCAATTCCTCCTATTATATATTTGATCCGTGATTTCCAGAAACTATAGTTTCCATCATCCAAAACAACCTTATTGTTGTTGATCAGATCTCCGTAGCTCTCCATCTTGTCCATAGAATCTCACTTGTAGTATTCTGAACAAGCGCCGGTCTGATACCAATTGAAAGTGTGAGAACTAATGGATTATGAACGATCAAAACAATAAGATAAATATTTCTTTGAACTCTCCTTTGATTAATAGAAAATCTGTTTACAAGTTTGTTCTAAACAATTTTCTAATCTCTCAAAGCTCTCTGTCTAAGATCCTTCTCAAATCTTAGAACTCTAAAGAAACTCACAACCCTCTCTTAAGTTCTTAGCTCTTCTTTTTCTCAAAGCTAAAAACTTAATGGTTAGGAAACTTTTCTCTTGTTTGTGCTAAAGCTTCCAATAAGCCTTCACACCCTATTTATAGAACTAGGCCTACCTATTGTATTTCTAATAGGAATTGGAAAACTTCCTTTTTCTTTTTGGATCAGGAAATTTTCCTCTTACTTCATGTTTACATTCCTATTGTAAACATGAAGTCCTTTTCACCACGTGCCTTCCAAGCCTCCGTGAAGTCTCTTGCTTCTGGATCCTTCCTCGTTATATGTCGACATAAACATTTTCCTCATTTTGATGCTCTGCTCTTTGTACAAATGTTCTGTCCTTCTGAAGTAGCTTAACCACTTTGCTCAAACCTTGCATCTTCATTCCTTACTCTACACTGGAAATGTAGGTGGTTAGTACTTTCCATAGCTTCACCACATCTTTGACAGTTATCATCGCTGAGTATTCTTTTCTTCTTAAGGTTTTCTACAGTTGGTAAAGCATTGTGAAGACATTTCCACCAAAAGTGTTTTATTTTTTGTGGAACTTTTTGGTTACATATCTTTGAAAACGTGTTGGAAGCTATGTGATTTTGAACAAAATTTACCATGAGGGAAGCATCATGAGAGAGCTTACACTGAAGATGGTATCCAGATTTGACCGTGTGATAACTCTCTAATTTACATGTTTTTAGCATCCTTTTTTTGTCCCTATTTTGCATTGTTCATACCTCTAACTTAGCATTTTTAGGTCATTTACTGTAGGAATTCACTTTTAGAGCATTTAGGTCATTTACTGTAGGAATTCACTTTTAGAGCATTTAGGTCATTTACTGTAGCATATGTTGGATGAAAACCGGTGCTAAAGAGCCAAAAATGGGGGAAAACAAGGACAACTCGAGCATGTAGCCGAAGGAGCCATCGAGCTGCAAGAACAAGTCCAAACCCCAACACGATCGAGGAGGATCCAAGAGCATGAAGAGCAACCCGAAGATCCACCCGAGGAGTAACCCGACTTCACCCTCGTGTACCCCATCGAGTAGATCATCGGGCAGGTCTGGGAAGCTAGGTCAAATGGGTTTCCATATATAAACCCCCTCTTCCCCTAGCTTGCAAAGCAGCACGCCGCAGACCCTCAAACCAGATAGCGAGAGCTTCTGTGAGAGAACTGAGCGACTCAACATTTTTCTTCTTGTTTTGAATTTTTATTTTGTAGTTTTCTTAGATTTCTATCCTTTACTTTCTCTACTCTACTCTATCTTTTAATACAATGTCATTTTCATTCATTTTGATTGCTTTGTTATTCGCTTCTATGTCCGAGTAGTGTAGTAAAGTTTCTAGGGATGGGATAGATGATTTTGTGTTCTTGATCGGTTAGGATGCCTTAGTTGATTGTAAATGATTGATAGATTTCCTTCTAGATTGGTGCTCTTAACGCTGTCAACAGACCGAAAGGTTGAGATTAGATCTAGGGCGTTTACAAATGTTACAGGCCGAAAGGAGTAGATAAAATGCTTGATTTAGCCAATGCTAGAGGTTTACTTAACTCTGAGTAACAAAATTAGATGAGTTTAAGTCTACTGACAATAATGAATCGTTCTTAATGCCTGCTTGTTCATATTGCTAGTGCGACAGTGTGGTAATGTGTTCAAGGTTGATTGTTGCTAGTGCGAAAGTGTGGTGACAAGGTCTTAGAGGTTCATTGTCTAGGAAATAATTGCTTGAGGCATGTAAGGCGTACGTACTGGTCTAGAACACTTAGGATTCGATTACCCCTATCCTTAGGAACTTTCGTATTTTATTTATTTGCATTTCTTTTACTTACTCGACTACTTACCCGATCAGGTACACGATAACCTGTATCGAGTAATACCTTGAGCTGTTCATATCTCACTTGCATACTCGATCACCCCACTCAATCCTGTACTCGATTGCTTGCATCGAGTGCTTAGGTCGTGTGGTTTACTTGTTTATATTCTTTTACTTTGTTTATTTTAGGAATCGTTAGAACCAAAACCCTAATTGCTTGGGTTGACTTGCATTGTTCTGATCATATCCTTCCTGCGAGCAATACACAACCATTTGGATTGATAACCCTTTGTACTACAACTGCATAGGGGATTGATACCCTGGGTGAAAACCTCTCTATCAATTTGGCGCTGTTGCCATTTGGTTGTTTTACTTTTGCTACGTTTCAAATTTCAGCGCTTGCTAGATCAAGTTCGTTTGTTTATATTTGGTTTGGATACTGACTTGTTTGCTTTCGCATTGTTTGTTTTGAATCTCAGGTACAACCCGAGCACCCACCCGACCCTTCACTCGATCACCTAGATCGAGTTGATCCTCGTGTACACACTCGGACACATACTTGTGCATGCAAACACGATCCAGAGGTAACCCGAACCTAAGTCCTTTCATCGACAACATTGACAGACCTCGGCTACTCATACAACAACAAGTTCAACAATAACCATCAATCATTGAGGAGACGATGAATAATCAGAACGGTCCACCAGCTCCTCAAGCAAGGACCAATATAGGAGCAGGAGATGCTCCATCTATTCACACTCAAAGGAAGGCATTGTGCTACCAGCTGTGCAGAACAATAATTTTGAGATCAAGAGTAGTCTCATCCAGTTGATACAGAGCAATAAGTTTCATGGATTGCCAATGGAGGACCCATTGGATCATCTGGATGAATTTGATAGGCTTTGTAGACTCACTAAGATCAATGGAGTCAGTGAAGATGGATTCAAGCTCCGGCTTTTCCCATTCTCTTTGGGAGACAAAGCACAAATCTGGGAGAAATCGCTCCCTAAGGAGTCCATCACCACTTGGGAAGTGTGCAAGAAGGCATTCCTGGACAAATTCTTCTCCAACTCCAGAACCGCAAGGCTGCGAAATGACATTTCCGGCTTTGTTCAGAGGAACAACGAAACAGTCAGTGAAGCTTGGTAACGTTTCAAGGGATACACTACTCGATGTCCCCATCACGGCTTGAGTAATGCTTCATTGTTGAGGACACTTTGCCGAGGCGTGGTCCCCAAGATACGGATGTTGCTGGACACCGCAAGCCATGGTAACTTCCTCAACACAGATGTTGATGAAGGTTGGGACCTAGTTGAGAACTTGGCTCAATCTGATGGCAACTACAATGAGGAATATGATCGCTTTGTGTGATCTACAGGAGAGGAAGATGCCAAGTACAAGAGGGTCATGAAATCCCTCAATGACAAGCTCGATCAGCTCCTCAACCAGCAGAAGCATGTTTATGCTATATCAGAGGAAGAGCAGTTTCAACAACAAGATGGGGAGACTATGCAAATAGAGGATGTTAACTACATCAACAACCAAGGAGGGTACAACAACTTCAAGCCGAATCCGAATCTGTCTTATCGGAACCCGAATGTTGCGAATCCTCAGGACCAAACTTACCCATCTGCAGTTCAAGGGAACCAGATCCAACAGAAGCCTTTTGTCCAATACAACCAAGGTTATGCACCTAAGCAGCAGTATTCAGGAACTCCCAGGTAAAGCTGTTCAAAACCCCAAGGATTATGCAACTGCTCAAGCCATCTTCCTTGATGATGACTATGAGGACTACCTCATTGGGGACAATGATGATCAAGATGGGGAGGAGGTGGAACACCCAATTCGAAATGAGGCCAAGTACTACATATCCGAGTATGAACCCGAGTCTTCACCTGAAGAGACTGATCGAGTTGATGATCGAGCACTGGTTCGAGAATCGGAAACCGAAGAACGACCCGAAGTGGAACCCGATGACCTACACGATGGTGTTGATCGGATGATGCATCGAGTAGATGTTGAAAAGATAGATCAGCCTCAACCACCTGCACTAGTAGAAGGGGAGTTAGAGGAAAGGTTCAATGCTGCACTTGACATCCAGCTGGAGGCGCTTGCAAAGCGAATGGCTAAGCGTAAAGCTCCACCACCTATGTTTTTGCTCCCACATGAGCTTCAGCAGGAAGCTGCCAAGGAAGCAGCTCCATTGGAGGATGAGGTCAAGGAAGCTGTCAAAGAGATCGGTTTTGAAATTCTGAGAAGTGGAGTTTGCTTGGATCCTGAGCTGCGAATTGAGGAAAAACTTGAAGATCCTGGCTCTTTCACCTTGCCGTGTTCGATAGGACTTCAGATCTTCAAGAACTGTTTGTGAGACCTTGGAGCTTCAGTTAGCATTATGCCGATTTCAGTTGCCAATAAGCTAGGATTCACTGATTTTAAACAAAGTAAATTGTATTTGGTTCTGGCCGACAGAACAGTGAGGCATCCGATTGGTATCCTGGAGAACTTGCCTCTCAGGATTGGAAGATTGGAAGTGCTTGCCGACTTCATGATCCTCGATATGGACAAGGAACCGGATGATCCGCTGATTCTAGGAAGACCATTCTTGGCAACAGTTGGTGCTGTGATCGAGGTGAAGCAAGGCAAGATCAGAATAGAACATGGTGAGCATTTCAAGATGGAGTTTGATGTGAAGAAGGGGATTAAGAGGCCAACCATTGATGGTCAAGCTTTCTTTACAAAGACCAAACAAAGGAAGGTGCAACATCTTGAAGAGGTCAACACCACATTTGCCTTAGAACCTGGACAAGACCTGGAAAATCTGTTGAACCAGCCTACTGCAGTGGAGAGGATTCCAGAACCTCTTCCGCATGGACCCCATGCTTAAGGAGCATGAAGAGTCAAGCTTAGTGACTTTAAACAAGCTCACTTGGGAGGAAGTCCCAAAGGTATCTTTTAATTTTAGCTTATTTGTTTTACTTACTTTTATTTACTTTTTCTCTTTTTGCAATTTTATAAAAAAAAAAAAAATGGAAAATTAAGAAGAGGAAAATTGAGGAACCCGAGGGTCAACCCGACACCGTACTCGACGCGCATGATCGTGTCCCTGCTTGGGTGGCGAGTGGAGTCCGAATCCCACAAGGAAGCCCACTCTCAGTGAAGCCCACCAACCAAACCCTAGCCTATTTAAGGGGTTTCGACATTCTCTCCCCTTCCATCACCGATAAGTATCTCTCAACCCTAGAGTTTTTGCTTTCCAAAGTTTCTATTCTATTCTCTCTCAAACTCGAGCTTTATTCGATTTCTTTGGGACTAACTGTATTAACCTCGAGACTTAGCCTTTTTCTTCTCAAGGAATCAAACATGGAGCCAATCGCTAAAATCTACCAAAGGAAGGGAAGAAGATCAACCTCCGCCGCTGCTACAACCGGAGGTGATGCCGTCGAAGTTCGAGAGTCTCAAGGAAGAGGAAACGTTCCACATTCCCAATCGTTGGGTGGACGTTTAGCCTCCCCAACCCGATGCACAACCCGACCTGATTCTCGAGTAACCGATCGAGTAGGCCCCCGAGTTCGCTCACTGAGTCCAATGGCGAGTGCTGTCCACCATTCTCCTCGACGTAGGGACATGTCTACGTCCGAAAAGACCCTTAATGACCCTATGGAGGTCGATTCTGATGCCAGAGGAGAAAAGCAAGGGGAGATCCACACCTCTCGATCAAGGAGCTGAGCTGCGGTTGCAAGGGGGAAGAGAACGGCTTCAGAGAAGGCTGAGAAGGTGGTTGAGAGAGCAGTTGAGGAAGAGGATCAACACGCTGAGGAGGAGGACCGAGAGAGAGAAGAAGAGCAGAGAGAGAGGGCCCGCCAAGCCTCTCGGAGGCTAAAGCAGAAGGAGGTGGATACTCCGGCAAGACTCTTCAAGTTATTCTGGAAGATGAGCTTTGTTGGTACCCGCTACCCTCACCGAGAAACAATGAAGCAATTGGGCATCGCTAGAGACGTCGAGTACCTGTTCGAGATGTGCCACCTGGGCCAATTGATGCGAGCCCACCTTGAAGCATATGAGGAGGAGACGGTCCACTTCCTTTCAACCTTGAAGCTGCACTATTTCGAGGACCACCCGGCCCTACTAACCGATGGGGGGATCAGGTTCATCACCTTTTCCGTGAGGAACAAGGACTACCGACTCAGTTTCAAAGAGATGGAGAAGCTGTATAGCTCCAAATCTGGTAGTGGGGAAGGTATGGAGGTAGGAAAAGAAGAAATGAGGTCCCTATGGCTGACAATTAACCCCTACAAGTCCACAAGCTCCAAATCCGCTCAAATAAGGAGCCCTGTCTTGAGGTATTTTCACAAGTCCCTTGCATGCACTCTTTTTGCTAGAAAAGAGACTGGGAATGTGAATGACCATGAGCTCCAGCTGTTAGATATTGCATTGTGTGGAGTTTTGGACAATACTAGGGATGGTACACCACTAGTTGGAGATGTTGCGGATACAAGCATGTTGTTTGTGTTACTCGATCAATTCCTCAACCTGAAATCGTGGGCCGTGAAAAGAAGAGAAGGAGGCGGAGAGATCTCCATTGGGGGACTAGTCACACCGATCCTAGTGGCATGCGATGTGCCCTTAAAGGGAATTGTTCATGAACCAAGATGGCTGGATGCGGACTACCTCGTGCTGGCGAGATTTTTGGCCCATGAGAGGCCTAATGACATGACGCTGTTCAAGTTTGTCCATCCAACCGCCGGAGCTGCTCAAATGGTTCTACCTAATGTCATATGCACCAAGGTTCGGCTGGGCGACAACATTGACTTTGCACCACCGTTGGAGGAGCTGTACAACCCCGAGAAGGAGTCCGAAGCTGAGAAGAGAGAGGAGACCGGGCAGAGACAAAGAGACAGCTCAGAGGAGTTCGATTTTGAGGAGTATGTATGCTCTCAAAAGCAACCGGTTGGAGTGAGGGAAGCTCACAAGAGGATCGGCTGGCTGAAGAGGATGAACAAGTTCTTGGCGAAGAAAGTAAAAGACTTACCGGTTCGGTGAAGACAATGGGAGGTCAAATCAAGGATAAGGCAAGCTGTGCCTCAGCTCCTACCTCGGGACAAGCACCAACTTGGATGGGGAGAAGCGGACCGCTAGGAGGAACTCGAGGACTGCCACCTCCAGAACCTTACAGAGCATCGTCATACGAGCCCCAAGCCGAGGAGAACATCACCCGACCTGAGGCATCGCAGAGAAGCCATTCTGATGCTTACCCGACGCCCAACCCGATGGGATACACGATGAACTATTCGATGCACCCATCGAGCACCCAATCGGGTGAGTACACAGGGATCTTTCCTCCACCTTACCAGATGCCATTCACGACGCCATACACGATGCACCCTGCGAGTGGTTACACGGGTGATCATTCTGGACCTTTTCCGCCATTTCCGTCGTACTACCTGATGCCCTACCTGATGAACTACGCGATCCCACCCTCGATCAACACCTCGGATGCTGGTCTGAGTAGGTCGTCAGTGCGCATTTCTGAGCTCTCTGACGAGCAAATACCGGCACCTGCTGATGCCGGAGACGACCCAGGCTACACGTTGGTGAGTATGGAGGCTGTTGCAACCTCCTTCTTCACCAACCCATGAGGTACCACTTTCATCCGATCTTTGTATATAACATTACATTTAGTTTAATTCATTTTGTGTGATTCTTGGATTCTTTTTCAAACTTTTATTTACACAGGGACTGTGTAATTTAAGTTTGGGGGAGGGTCCTAGAATGTATTTAACATTGTGTTTTATTTTCTTATTTTTATTATTTCAAATTTTTGCATGCTAGTTTTATTCATTTGAGTCTACATTGCATCTATGTGCATTAAAAACCCAAAAAAAAAAAAAAAAAAATTGAAAAATTTTAAGAAAAAGAAAAGAAAAGAGTATTCATGTAGTTGCATTTGCATATTAGGATTGAGTCTAGTTTGTTTCATATAGAATTGTCGCATATGCATCCTAGGGGACAATGATTAAAACCACCTTGTTTAAAATCAAACCTTAGGATTGAAGCTATAGCCCTTAGTCACAGTTCATTGTTGCTAGATCAGTCTTTGGAAAAAAATGAAAAATCTTTGCTTAGACCCTTTCTGTCGATTGAATGCTTCCTCCACTTGCTTGAACATTAGAACATCTCTATATTATTGGATTTAATTTGAACTTTAATTGTCTTGCTTATGGAATTTGAATACTTGCTCATGGTAACTCCAAACTCGGGTTAGCACTCCACTTTTTACCAATCTTTTCGTTTAACCCGATTCGTTTGTCCTACGCATAAACCCAAACCTTTCTTTCAATCCTTGTTGTGAATTGTTGAGTGAGGCCTCTTTCATTATGCTATAGGTTGTGAAACCTTGAGAGTATTGAGAACGACAAAGAACTGCCTCTTGATTTAGCTAAGTTAGAATTTGAACTAGCTAATAGATTTAGTTTTGAAGGTTAGGTGGTTAGAATGTTTATTTGGGGTTGGGTTGTGGAATAAATAAAAGGAAGAAGAAAAAGTCCCTAAGGTTAGAATCAATTAGCTCTAAGTCTCTAAGTAAACAAAAAAAAAGAAAGAAGAATTCTTGCTATAGTCTCCTAGAAAGAAAGAGAAGAATATATTTACATTAGGAGTTTAGCAAAGAAAAGAAAAAACAAAAAAAGAGAGAGAGAGCTATAAGTTTAAAGTTTAAAAGTCTAAACCTTAGAGAGTAAAAAAAGAGAATTAAAATTAAGGATGTGGGTAGTTTAAATTCTAGGGGGTTTTAATAAATAAAAAAAAAGGAAAATGAGAGTGAATGAGAAAATGGTAGATCATCAAGAGTTAAGCTTTGTATGCCCAAATTGTTCTCAGTCTTAGATAGTTTTCACAACTGTCTAGCATTCCATCTTTTGAGAGAAAACCACCCAAAGAATTTGTTTGAAACCACCTTACAAAAAAGCCTTACCCTTGAAACCGATTGAGCTTGATTCACCTTCCATTTGCAAGAATTCGCCAAACACTTAATTGAATGTGAAAGAGATGTTCCTTATCTTTAGTTGGAGGTTGAGCTAGATCGATGCATGGTAATAAGCATAGAAAAATATTTGTAAGTATGTTGATTGATCTTAGCACCATTAAACTATCTTTAAGGACTATAGCTTGAATCTTTCGGTTAGCATCTTAAGGTTATGAGCCCCCACTTTCAAACCGTACCCTCTTACTTCCTTGCTAGAGGACTAGCAAGATTTAAGTTTGGGGGTCTGATAACTCTCTAATTTACATGTTTTTAGCATCATTTTTTGTCCATATTTTGCATTGTTCATACCTCTAACTTAGCATTTTTAGGTCATTTACTGTAGGAATTCACTTTTAGAGCATTTAGGGTGTTGCATTTCTGCATTTGCATATTTTGGATGAAAACAGGTGCTAAAGAGCCAAAAATGGGGAAAAACAAGGACAACTCGAGCATGTACCCGAGAGAGCCATCGAGCTGCAAGAACAAGTCCGAACCCCAACACGATCGAGGAGGATCCAAGAGCATAGAAAGCAACCCGAAGATCCACCCGAGGAGTAACCCGACTTCACCCTCGTGTACCCCATCGAGTAGATCATCAGGCAGGTCTGGGAAGCTAGGTCAAATGGGTTTCCATATATAAACCCCTCTTCCCCTAGCTTGCAAAGGAGCACGCCACAGACCCTCAAACCAGAGAGCGAGAGCTTTTGTGAGAGAACTGAGCGACTCAACATTTTTCTTCTTGTTTTGCATTTTTATTTTGTAGTTTTCTTAGATTTCTATCCTTTACTTTCTCTACTCTACTCTATCTTTTAATACAATATCATTTTCATTCATTTTGATTGCTTTGTTATTCGCTTCTATGTCCGAGTAGTGTAGTAAAGTTTCTAGGGATGGGATAGATGATTTTCTGTTCTTGATCGGTTAGGATGCTTTAGTTGATTGTAAATGATTGATAGATTTCCTTCTAGATTGGTGCTCTTAACGCTGTCAACAGACCGAAAAGTTGAGATTAGATCTAGGGCTTTTACAAATGCTACATGCCGAAAGGAGTAGATAAAATGCTTGATTTACCCAATGCTAGAGGTTTACTTAACTCTGAGTAACAAAATTAGATGAGTTTAAGTCTACTAACAATAATGAATCGTTCTTAATGCCTGCTTGTTCATATTGCTGGTGCGACAGTGTGGTAATGTGTTCAAGGTTGATTGTTGCTAGTGCGAAAGTGTGGTGACAAGGTCTTAGAGGTTCATTGTCTAGGAAATAATTGCTTGAAGCATGTAAGGCATCTGTACTGGTCTAGAACACTTAGGATTCGATTACCCCCATCCTTAGGAACTTTCGTATTTTATTTATTTGCATTTCTTTCACTTACTCGACTACTTACCCGATCAGGTACATGATAACCTGTATCGAGTAATACCTCGAGCTGTTCATATCTCACTTGCATACTCGATCACCCCACTCGATCCTGTACTCGATTGCTTGCATCGAGTGGTTAGGTCGTGTGGTTTTCTTGTTTATTTTTCTTTTACTTTGTTTATTTTAGGAATCATTAAAACCAAAATCCTAATTGCTTGGCTTGACTTGCATTGTTCTGATCATATCCTTCCTGCTAGCAATACACAACCATTTGGATTGATAACTCTTTGTACTACAACTGCATAAAGGATTGATACCCTGTATATCAGGTAGCGGGTAACAACAAAGCTCATCTTGTAGAGGACCTTGAAAAGCTTGGCCGGAGTCTCCACCTCTCTTTGCGTCAGTCGCCTCGACGCCAACCGTGTGCGTTCTCTCTGCTTCTCTTCGCGGTCGTGACTCTCACCCTCTGTGTCTCGATCTTCTTCTTCTGCTGCTCTCTCAGCTACTTCCTCAGCTTTTTTAGAGGCTGGTCTCTTCCCTCTTGTAACCGCGACTCTGCTCCTCAACCGTGAGGTTTGGTTCTCCTCCATTGGGTCAGAGATGTTTCTCTCGGACGTAGACAGGTCCCTAGGTCGAGGAGATCGGCGGATTGCAACCGCTACTGGGCTATGAGATCGAACTCGGGTGTTTACACGATTGGTTGCTCGAGTACCTGCTCGGGTGACGGATCGGGTTGAGCATCGGGTTGGGGATTGGAATCGTCCACTCGGCGGTTGGGAACGCGAACCGTCTCCTCCTCCCTATGAATCACGAGCATCCACGCCGTCACCTCTGGTTCTAGCAGTGGCAGAGGTTGATCTTGTCTCCTTCTTTTGGTAAGTCCTCATCTTGGGATCCATTGTTGAATCCTTGAAAAGAGAAGAATCTAAACTCGAGATTAATAGGGTTAGTTCCCTAAAATCTTAAAGCACTCGAGTTTGAGAGAAAGGAAAAATAAAAAGATGGAAGTTAAAGAGTTTTGATCACTTATCGATTTAGTCTCGAGGAAGAAGGGGTTGGTCCTCTTCAATTAGAAGGTGTTGCCGCTAGGGTTTCACCGAGAGTGGGCTAGGGTTTTGTGGAATTCGGACTCCATTCGCAACCCGAGTGGGAACACGGTCAGGCGCGTCGGGTACGAATTCGGGTAGAACCTCGGGTTCCCCAAAATTTCGTTTTTCCATTTTTTTAATAAATAAATATATATATATATATATATATATATATATATATATATATATATATATATATGTAAACTTATAGAAATAAATTATTGTAAAAATCTAAAATAAGACAAAATAAATAAAATGAAATGAAAAGAAATTAAAGGATACCTTTGGGATTTCCTCCCAAGTGAGCTTGTTATAAGTCACTTAGTTTGACTCTTCATGCTCTTCAAGCATGGTTGTTAGGAGGGAGAGGTTCTGGAATCCTCTCCACTGAAACAGACTGGTTCAACCGATTTTTCTGGTCTTGTCCCGGTTCCACAGCAAATGTAATATTAGCTTGATGCTTGATTCCTCTTGGTTTGGCCTGGATGGAGAAAGCTTGACCATCAATGTTTGGCTTTTTAATTCCTTCCTTGATGTCAAATTCCATTTTGAAATGCTCTCCATGCTCTATGCTGATCTTCCCTTTTTCACATTTATTACTGCTCCTACCGTTTTCAAGAAGGGTCTTCTTAGGATCAGTGGATCATCTGGTTCCTTATCCATATCAAGGATCATGAAATCAGTAGGAACTTCCACTCTTCCAATCCTGAGAGGTAAGTTTTCCAGGATACCAATGGGGTGTCTGATTGTTCGTCAGCTAGAACATTGCTGAAACCCATCTTGTTGGCAATTGATAGTGGCATGATGCTGACTGAAGCTCCCAAATCGCACAAGCAGTTATTGAAAATCTGAAGGCCTATTGAACATGGCAAAGTAAAAGATCCGGGATCCTCCAATTTCTCCTCAATTTGTAGTTCATGATCTAAACACATTCCACTCCTCAGAATCGCATTCCCAATCTCTTTGACAGCTTCCTTTACCTTAATCTCGAGCTGAGCTGTGTCCTTGATGATTTCCTCTCGAAGTTCATGTGGTGGCAAGAGCTTAGGAGGTGGAGTTTTTTGTTTGGACATACGCTCTGCAAGCACCTCTAGTTGGATGTCAAGAGCAGCTGTGAACCTTTCCTCTAATTCCCCTTCCTCAGCTTGAGGCAGTTGAGGTTGATCTGTCATCTGAACATTCACCCAATGTATCATCTGATCACCTTCATCAGGTATGTCATCGGGTTCAGCCTCGGGTGGTGCATTGGTTTCCGATTCTTGAACCTGTCCTCGGTTATCATCTCGATCACTCTCCTTGGGTGAGGGATCGGGTTCATACTCGGATATGTAGTACTGGTGCTCATACATCCCATAGTGATCCATATCCTCCCCATCTTGAACATCGCTGTCTTCAGGTAGTCCTCAAAATCATCATCAAGAAAGATGGCATGTGCCGTTGCGTAATCTTTTGGGTTTTGAACAGCTTTACCTGGAAGCTGGTTGATTTTTGGAGGTGGTTGGGTGTTGTGGTGGCCTTCTAGGTATCTCAACTTAGTGTTGAGAGAATCATACTTGGCATTCAGGTCGTTGTACCCAGAATCGATCTTATTGCTCATCTCCGCAAACTATTTTGCATTGTCCATAGCGGTTGATGCTTGATTTTGTATCATCTGCTCAATTAGGCCGCATAGGTCAACTTCTTGAGATTGGTTTTGCGGACCTTGCTGTGGTAGGAATCCAGGTGGTGCAATTGGTTGCTGGTAATTACCAGAATACTGCTGCTTAGGAGCATAGCCTTGATTGTATTGGACAAAAGGCTTTTTCTAGCCTTTGTTCCCTTGGACTACGGATGGGTAGATTTGGTCTTGAGGATTTGCAACATTCGGGTTAAGTTATGAAAAATTTGGGTTCGGTTTGTAGTTGTTGTACCCTTTGTTGCAACCTCCTTGATTGTTGATGTAGTTCACATCCTCTAGCTGAGCACTCTCCCCATCTTGTTACGGCCACTGGTCTTCCTCTGAGATGACATGGCCATGCTGCTGCTGGTTTAGGAGTTTGTCCTATTTGTCATTGAGGGCTTTCCTGCTCTCTTGTACTTAGCATCATCCTCGTCAGAAGATCGTATAGTGCGATCATACTCCTCATTGTAATGCCCATTAGATTGAGCCAAGTTTTCTACTAGATCCCAGCCTTCATAAACATCCTTGTTGAGGAAATTACCGTTACTAGTGGTGTCCAGCAAAATCCGTGTCTTAGGGACTACACCTCGGTATAGTGTACTCAGCAATGAAGCATTGCTGAAGCCATGATGAGGGCATCTGCTTGTGTATCCCTTGAAACGTTCCCAAGCTTCACTGAACGTCTCATTGCTTTTCTGAACAAAGCATGAGATGTCATTACGCAGCCTTGGGGTTCTGGAGTTGGAGAAGAATTTGGCAAGGAATGCCTTCTTGCATGCTTCACAAGTGGTGATGGACTCCTTGGGAAGCTATTTCTCCCAGATGTGTGCTTTGTCTCCCAAAGAAAATGGGAAAAGCCAGAGTTTGAACCCATCTTCACTAATTCCATTTATCTTGGTTAGGGTAAAGAGCCTATCAAACTCATCCAGATGGTCCAATGGGTCCTCCATTGGCAGTCCATTAAACTTGTTGCTCTATATCATCTGGATGAGACTACTCTTGATCTCAAAGTTGTTGTTTTGAACAGCAGGTGGCACAATGCCATGTCTTTGAGTGTGAGTAGATTGAGCATCTCCTGCTCCTATGTTGGTCCTCTCTTGAGGAGCTGGTGGACCATTCTGATTATTCATGACCTTCTCAATTGTGGTTGGTTGTGGTTGCTGGACTTGTTGTTGACGGATTAACCTTGGTCTGTCGATGTTGTCGATGAAAGGACTCAAGTGTTGGCTACCCTTGGATCGTGTTTGCATGCGCAATCAGTTAACTGAGTGAGTACATATGACAACCGGTCCCGCGGACCCCACTAGCCTACCTGCTAGACGCCCCAACGGACCCCAAGCTGGCCCTACAGGGCATCGATCCTAACCCCTCACTATGGATAAGAACTATTCATCCAAATCCAGATCAATTGGTGACAGCTTGTCCTGTGGGAAGGTTGTTAAAGGGTGGGGACCAGGATTCGATGAACGCTTGGCGCACCAATAACCTACTGGTAGATTTGGATGTCCACAGTGAGGGGTTAGGATCGATGCCCTGCAGAGCCAGCTTGGGATCCGTTAGGGCGGCTAGCGGTGGGCTAGTGGGGTCTGCGGGACGGGTTGTCACAGTACACGAAGGTCTACCCGATCCAGGTGATGGATTGACGGGTCGGGTGGGTACTCGGGTTTTACCTGAAATTCAAAACAAACAAACACGAAAGTAAACAAGTTAGTTCCGAAGCAAAGTGTGGAATAGAACTTGATCTTGCAAGTGCTGAAATCTTAAATGTAGCAAATAAAATTCAACCAAACGGCAACGACGCCAAATTGATAACAGGATTTTCACCCAGGATATCAATTGCCTATGTAGTTGTAGTACAAAGGGTTATCAATTGTTATGCTAGCAGATAAGATATGATCAGAAGCAAGCAATTCAAGCCAAGCAATAGCTGGGGGTTTAATCTAAGAATCCTAAAATAATCAAAAAGAAAATAAACAAGCAAGAACCACACGACTTAAGCACTCGATGCAAGCATTCGAGTACAGGATCAGGTGGAGTGATCGGATCAAGAAGTCAAGGATGAACAGGTCAAAGGTGTACACGAAGCTGGTGATCGAGTACCAGTTCGGGTAAGGGATCGAGTTATTGATAAAAACGTAAACAATCAAGATAAGAAAGCTCCTAAGGATGGGGTAATTGACTCATAAGTGTTCCTGACCAATTTGGGATGTCCTACATGCCTCAAGCAAATATTTCCTAGACAATGAATCTCTTAAATCTTGCTAAAACACTCTCGTGATAGAAACAATCAACCTTGTTCACTCCCCTACCCAACTCTCGTTGGAGAAACATGACCAAGCAGACATTACAAACCGATTCATTATTGTCAATAAATCTAATCACTTAGGCTAAGTGAGTAAATCTCTAGCATTGATTGATTCAAGCATTTCAACAACATCTCTCGATGGCAAAACACCCTAGATGTAGTCTCAACCTCTCGGTCTGAAAATATCATTAAGAACATCAATCTAGAAGGAAATTTATATAAAACAAACATTCAAGCTAAGACATCTTAACCAATCAAGAACACATATTTGTCTATCCTATCCCTAGAAACTTTGTTTCACTACTCAAATTTCATTGCAGAAAACATAAAAACACAAATAAACGAAAATTGCATTATATTAAAAATAGAGTAAAAGTAGAAGAGTATAGAATCGAAAAATAGAAAGAATAGCAAAAGAAATTAAAACAAATCCTAGCAAAATGGAAAAAGTATTTGAGTCGCTCAAGATCTCTCTCAGAAGCTCTTGCTCTCTGGTCTCGGTGTCTGCGGCGTGCTAGGGCGAGAGGAAGAAGAGGGGGGGTTTATATATGGAAATCCTTTTAACCTAGCTGCTCGGTCCTGCCCGAGGGTCTGCTCGAGGGGGTGGACGAGGTTCAAGTCGGGTAACTCCTCGGGTAGGTCTTCGGGTTGTTCTTCCTGCTCTTAGATCCTCCTTGATCGGGTTGAGGTTCAGACTGTTCTTCTTGCATAATTGCTCCTTCGGGTGTATGCTCGGGTTTGACCTTGTTTTTCCCCATTTTAGGCTCTTAAGCACCTGTTTTCATCCAAAATGCACAAATACAACAATGCAGCACCCTAAATGGCCTAAATACAAATTCCTACAGTAAAGGACCTAAAAATGCTAAGGTTAGGGTATATATAATGCAAAATATGGACAAAAATGGGTGTCTAAAACATGTAAATTAGAGAGTTATCACAGGTCTTTGAGGACCTCCTAACTTCTCCTCATTACTCTTGATATCATTAAAATCACCCAAAACCAACCTCGGTTTTACAGATCAGCCCAAAAAGACATCTTATCCCACATATTATTGCGTTGCTTCTGATCCGGATCCCCATATACGTACGTAAGACAAAAAGTTGGTGAACCCGATTCTTATACATACATATTTGTATAGTTCAAAGAAGGTGAGTCCAAAAAGTCAATTTGCACTTTATCACCCCAAAATATAGCCATTCCTCCTTTAAGACCATCAGAAGGGAGTATATAGCTATAAGGAAAGCCTAAATCCTGCCCTATTTTATTCACATACTTATAACCATTTTTAGTTTCTATGAGGAATAAGATATCAGGTTTGTAAGACTTCCTGATATCTTTAAGATATGGAATTGTCAGGGATTCCTCTTAAGCCCCTGACAATTCCAAAGCATTATCCTAATTTTGGGAGGGGTGGTTTCAGGGTTTCCACCCTCCCCTGTATCTCATAATTGTCTTGGAATCTTTGCTTTGAAGTTGAAGCTTGATTTTTAGCTGGAATCTCCTCTCCCTTCCTTTTCTGACCTCTATCCAGTACCTTTGTGGGTTCTTCACCAACCTCTTTTTCTTGTGGGATGTCTTGATGAATGTATTCTCCTAACCCTTCTGATTGATCTTGGATAATAGGGTCACCTTGTGGTATTGGTTGGGTACACATAGGAGTTTCCTGCAAGATATTTGCAGAGGTTTCATCTTCAGGATCTATGGCTAAGTCCTTCTGCTTCCCACTAGTATCCACCTTGGATGTAGCCCCATACTCCTTTAGAGTGGTAGGAATAAAATCAGGAGTAATAGACATATCGTCAATGTCACGCAATCTTGGTGGAATCATGGTTCTTATTGTTCCAACAATTAGAGTTGAGGAATCAGCATTGTCAGTCATATTTTCATCATCACCTTGAATTTCCTTTTGCATAGGTTCAAGGAAATTTCGAATCGCTTGATCATCTAGTTGCGGAAATTGCGCCACATAATCATAGACTGTTTCATCATGCCTTAGTGATTCTCATCGAAAGCAAAATTTTCTAAGCTTGGGGAAGAAGAATAAGATCATTATTGGTGCTTGAAAAGGATCGAACTCAATATATCTGAAAAAGATCAGCCTAGTATTGATATTCATGCTTACATGAGCCCACACCTCCCCCATCAGATTCCTCAGTAGGTTTGTTGAATCTGACTTCATCAATATGACCTAAATCTCCTCTCCTACTTCACGAACAACCGCTTTGGATCTGATATCTTCTGGTATATTTAGAATTTTTACCCAAAACGAGATTTCAGTTAAGAAAGTTGGTAAATTACGTCTTGTCCAACGATCAATTGCTACCATCCAAAGATTATAGTGCCATGGACCATTCTCAATAACCGTCAGTAAGTGATGCTCTGCCATGAAAAAGAATTGGACTGTACCATCATCGTTTATCCTACTTGTTACTCGTCCTTGTAGTTTCCAAACTTTTGGAAGAGCACCTTTCCTGCCAATTGGTTTCTGATGTTCGGGGTTTAAACATTATACAACCAGACATAAGCGATTATTAATGTAACGCCCGCGAACCTGGGTGTCGATCGACACCCATGGTGGTGTCGGTCGACACCAAGGTTTTTTGGTTCAACCAGAATGTTATAATCTTCGATTTGGTTCGGTTTGATTTTGGGAAACCATTGAACCGAGTTACTTAAGTGTTTGTCGAATAAAGGAAGGGTTTTTGGTTTGTCTTTGTCGCCGTTTAACATTTTTGAGAGACAAAGGGAGAAAACTTTGTTCTTGTGCTTTTGAGAGAGATTTGTGAGATTCCTTGCTGTTTCTTGAGAGATCTAAGGCTAGGAAGGAGTTAGAGGCTTGCTAGGAGGGTTGGATTTGTTGTTGTGGTTCAGAAACTTCCTGCAAAGAGGTAAGTGCATGACCATGGCTAATCTAAGCCTTTGATTTCCTTGTTCTTGCTTGTGTGTTTTCTTGCTGGGGATTGGTTGCTACAGGTTTCTAAGGATGTTTCCGGCTTGGGTTTTGAGTATTGGACGAGTTGGTGGAGTTTGGGAGCGAGATTTGACACGCGACTTCGCAGCGGATCGCAGTTGCAGGTGGAGTGTCGATCGACACCAGCAAAATGGCATTGATCGACACTGTGGGGTAGTATTGGTCGACACCAATGTCAGTGTCGGTCGACACTTGGCTGGTGTCGGTCCACACCTCCCTTCCAGCCAGACGATGTTTGTTTTCCTGGTTTGTATGTTTCGGTTGTTGTTTGTTTTGAACATTGGAATCATTGTTGCTTGTGTGTATAGCCCAGTAGATGGGAGGATTGCCTCACTGAGTGTTTATCAAATACTCATTGATGTTCATATATTTTGCCCTGTTTTCCCTTAGTATATTCACATCTTTTGCATGATTTTCTATCTCATTTGTCCATTATTGCATAGTTTTAGAACTGATTATGCATTAGAGTAGATTTGCATTGCATTTGCATAGTTTCTTGCATAAACATGTGATTTTGGATCCTAAGGAGCATGGAAGTGATGCTGAAGCAGATTGGAGCTGTCAAGAGAAGGAAACAAGGGATTTAGAGCTGAAGAATCAAGGTCCGAAAGTCCACTCAACCACCCACTCGACCAAGCACTCGGCCGTGTGCAGAAAAGGACTCGACCGGATGGGAGAAGCAAAAGAAGAAGCCACTCGACCAGCACTCGACCGAGCACCTGATCGAGTTGACCGAGCCACCCACTTATTTTATCTTTTAGCATTTTTAGGGCGTCCCTTCCTTTTCCTATAAAAGGCCTTGTACTCTGCAGCCACAAAAAAAAAGAGAATTTTTAGAGAGTACAATTCTAGACCTAATATTTACCGTTTTTGGGAATTATTCCTTTTTGCTTTTTATTGCTTAGATCTTTAGCCACTTTTGTTTATTTTTCTAAGAAATCTTTGATACTTGTTGGTTTCATAACTTTCAAAGTATTAAGAATTTGAGTTTGACTTCTTCTTCAATATTGTAGATCTTCATCTCATCTTTCTAAACATGCAAGTTTCATTGATTTCTGGGTTTATGACTTTGTTCATCATGTTTTGTGATTGTGAGTAGTGGTTTAGGATCTTAAGGATGGATTAGGCTAGATATGCTCTATGCTAATCTTATATCTGAGAGGGTAAGGTTAGATCTTAAGATTCTTAGCATCACACCAATGTCTAAGTTGTTAGATAAGGCTAGATCTAGAGATTATCATGGCATGCTAAGAGATTAGATGTTTTGTTGATTTTTGACTTTAATGATCTGTTGTTTAATGCCTGCTTTTATATGATCTTTGCTAGTGAGAGCTAGACTGGAAATATCTTAGCTTGATTGTTATTGTCATGAGAATGGATTAACATGTATTAGAAGATCATTGTCTAGAGATAGCTCATTGTTGATTGAGGTTTGTTGACCAGTTTTAGATAATCATAGCTTGAATCCAGCCCATGAATCCATCCTTAGGACCTTCTTTGTTTATTGATTTCCTTTTTAAGTATTGTTAATTGATTGTTGTTTAGTCTGTTTCAATATTTGCTCTGTTTCTGGCATTCGCTCATCAACTCGACCATCCACTCGATCGAGCATCCGATCGAGTGCTTGCTCGAGCTCCTTCCAGATTTCCTGTTTTATGTTCTGCATCTTCCTGTTTCATTCTAGTTGCATTTTCCTGTTGCATTCATTTAGTTTTTGTTTAATCATGTGGCATTACTTAGTTTGTTTACTATAATTCTTGTTCCTGTTTCATTTCATTATTGCTTTGATCATTCTGTTTACTTTGCATTTAGTATCCTGTTTTAGTAGGTTTACATTCTGCATTTCATAATCATCATTAGGTTGTTAGTGACAAACATCCTTCATATTTGGCTTGACTTAGATGAGTATTCACATCCTGATTGCTTGCATCACACTCATTATTGTTTGACATCTCTTATACGACAACTGCATAGGGGTAATTGAAACACCTTCCATCTCTTTCATCATATCATTCACCACCATACAAATAGTAGAGTTTCAATTTGGCGCCATTGCTTGTTTGAGTGTTTATTTGTGACATTTAGGATTCATACAAGTCTAAGATTAAGCTCTATTGCTCCTTTAACCATTACTGATTCAAATTCTTCATCTGCTTGGTTGTTTTGGGTCTCAGGTACCAACTCGACATACAACTCGAGCTGCCACTCGACCGAGTGCTGTTCGAGTACCTGATCGAGTCACAACCCGGATACAATTAGTCATCTCGTCTCAGTCAGTTCGACCTTCATTCGAGCCTGTGCTCGACCAAGTGCTGTTCGAGTACCTGATCGAGTCCGTTGATGCAAACAAGATCCAAGGGTAATCAGAATCTTCAGAGGTACCTTGATCACATCAACAGACTACCAAGAGACTTGAGACAGCAGAGAACAAGAATCCAACAAGAACAGGAGAATCAGTTGCTAATGGAGCAACAAAACAATCAAGATCCAAGACCAAGAAACATTGGTGCTGGAGATGCACCAAACACACATAACCAAAGAGCTGTATTGTGCTTCCAACAGTTGCTAATAATAATTATGAGATCAAAAGTGGATTGATCTCTATGATTCAAGCAAAAAAGTTCCATGGTTTGCCAATGGAAGACCCCCTAGACCATCTTGATGAGTTTGACAGGATTTGTAGCCTCACAAGGATAAATGGTGTAAGTGAGGATGGATTCAAACTAAGACTGTTCCCTTTTTCCCTTGGAGATAAAGCACACTTGTGGGAAAAGACCTTACCAACAAGAGCTATCACAACCTGGGATGGCTGCAAGAAAGCCTTCTTAGCTAAGTTTTTCTCAAATGCAAGGACTGCTAGATTGAGGAATTAGATCTCAAGTTTTGCACAGAGAAATAATGAAAGCTTTTCTGAGGCATGGGAGAGATTTAAAGGTTTCCAAACAGAGTGTCCCCACCATGGATTCAGGAATGAGTCTTTGCTCAGCACCTTATATAGAGGAGTTCTACCTAAGATAAGGATGCTTTTGGACACAGCTTCAAATGGAAATTTTCTCAACAAGAATGTAGAAGAAGGATGGGAGCTAGTAGAAAATCTAGCACTATCTGATGGGAACTACAATGAGGACTATGACAGAACAGTAAGGTTTGCCTCCAATGATCAAGATAATAAGTACAAGAAGGACTTGAAGGTTGTTCATGAGAAGTTGGACAAGATTCTACTAAGCCAACAAAAGAACATTCATTTCCTTGCTGAAGAACAAGCTCCAGTTCAAGATGGGGAGAATGAATTTGCAGAAATTTGCTACATGCAAAATCAAGGAGGATTCAAAGGTTACAATCAATGAGGAGGATTCAAGAACAAAAAACTCTCCTATAGAAGCAACAATGTGGCCAATCCTCAAGATCAAGTCTACCCACCTCAACAACCCCAACAGCAAAACAACTATGCCCCCAAACAACAACATCAAGGGTTCCAGCCTTAATTGTGTCCCCCACCAGGGTTTCAGACTAACCAAGGCCAAAAACCAGATTTGAGAGCTATGATGCAATAAATGTTGCTTGGGCAAGCAAATGGGCAGATTGAGGATGCAAAGAAGTTTGTTGAGCTGAACCAAAAGATAACCTCTCAGTATAATGATCTCAACATCAAGTTTGAAAGTCTGAACTCTAGAGTGAAGTACATGGAAAGCAACATTGCCTCTACTTCAGCTACAAAGCCTAATCAACTTCCTGGAAAAGCTATTCAAAACCCAAGGGAGTTTATTGCTAAAGCTGTTCATCTGTTTGAGGAAGCCTTGGAGTTTATTGCTAAAGCTGTTCATCTGTTTGAGGAAGCTGTCACTGAGGACAGTGAAGTTCAAGATGGGGAGGATTCATCATTTATTGAACCCTAGAGTAAAAGTTTCACACAGCAAACTGAATCCGGAAAAGCACTCGACCTAGTGCTCGACCACACACACGATCGAGTGAATGATCGAGTGACCAGTCGAGTTGCTTCCCCTGAAACTGTTAAACCTACTAAGTATATTCCTCATGCTTATAAACCACCTCTGCCTTTCCTAGGACGTTTCAAGGCACAAAAGCTGAAAGAACTAAGGGAAATCATTGAGAAGAAGGAAGCCATGACTTTACAAGAAAAGGAAGTAATTGAGAAGAAAGAGGTGATGGCCATTCAACAAGAGGTTATCATTGAGAAGAAAGAGGAAGATAGAGGACCCCCTTTGGAAAAATATGCTCAACATCCTTTCCTCAAGGAAATGCTTCTTGAATTATCCAAGCAAAAAGCTCAAGAACAAGATACCAAGGATTTGAAAGAGATTGGGAAAGCTATTATCCCAACAAAGCTTGAAGATCCAGGGTCATTTAACCTACCTTGTTCCATCAGCTATATGCACTTCAACAAGTGTCTATGTGACTTGGGAGCTTCAGTGAGTTTAATG
The DNA here is from genome assembly GCF_030686135.1 of Camelina sativa. Classification (NCBI taxonomy): domain Eukaryota; kingdom Viridiplantae; phylum Streptophyta; class Magnoliopsida; order Brassicales; family Brassicaceae; genus Camelina; species Camelina sativa. The sequence continues at coordinate 37,396,359 of NC_141890.1, forward strand.
CCATACTCAATTGCTGAGAAGTTGGGGTATGAACATTTTAAGCCCATCAACCTCTATATTGGCCTAGTAGATGGATCAAAGAGGGATGTGGTTGGAGTAATTGAAAATTTTCCAGTCAAGATAGGGGAGGCTAGGATTCCAACTGATTTTGTGATCATGAATATGGATCAAGAGCCAGAAGATCCTCTCATCTTGGGGAGACAATTCTTAGCCACAGTTGGGGCTATAATTGATGTTAAGATTGGAACCATCAAGCTCCACCTTGCTAAAGACTTCACTATGAAGTTTGACATCAAGAACTCAGCACATCAACCTACTATTGAAGGTCAGCACTTTATGGTAGAGAAAAAAGCTAATTGTGAAGCTTTTGAGGATGGAGAGGATCTTAGGATTAAAAGTTCAGCACAAACCAAGACTGTTGAAGGGCTCAAAGATTCAGTTCAAAGGCTAACTGACTTAGTGGTGGATCTTCAAGGTCAGCTCAACAAGAGGTCTTTGAAGAAGGCAAGACCAAGGCTCAAAATTAAGAAGAAACAAGGTTCATGTGTTAAGAGTGAAGTGATCAAGGAGCAGCTTCACATTGATCAAGTGGTACCAGGGAGGATCTCATCACCTCCTTGGACTCTAAACCAAGCCTGAAAAGGCAATCAAAGTCAAGCTTAGTGACTTTAAACAAGCTCACTAGGGAGGAAGTCCCTAAGGTATCCTTGTAAATATGTTTAAATTTCCTTGTAGTTTTGATTTCGTTTCTTTTATGTTTGTGTTGGACAGACTTTTTTAAGAAAGTGTAGATGGGTTTGGAGAGAATTGGACTTGGAAAAATGGATTCGCAAGCCCACTCGATCAGCCCACAAGAGGTACTCGATCGAGTGGAGGGAGAAGAGAAGTTAGAAATTTGAATTTTGGTCAAGTACTCGACCACGTGCAATCGAGTAGTGGGGTCGAATGGCAACAAAAATGAGTCAAAGATTCCCAATTCGAATTTGAATGGTATGGACGCTCCACCCTTGTCTCTTTGTCCCCCTAGCCTCTTTATAAAGAGATAAACTCGATCCTATGCTTCTCATACTCTCACATTTGCTTAAAACATTAAAAATCTAGTTTAAAATCTCTCTCAAGTTCATCTTCTTGCTCAAGCTTAGTTCTTTTGGTTTTTGGGTCACTAACCTATTAACTTTGAGCTTTGAGTCTATTCCTTTCAATTTTTCTTTCAAAATGTCTTCAAGAACCACAAGATCATCTCAACAAGCTGCCGAACGCTCTTTGAATCGACGTGATGCACAATTAACATCAAGAAGGCAAGCTGTTGGAGGTACTCGACCACCAACTCGAGCAGCCTCTCGACCGAGTGCTGGTTCGAGTAGGCGGTTGAGTGGAGTGCCGAGAAGAAGACATCAGCCAGTTGAGGAGGATCCTGAGCAAACTGAAAGTGAGGAAGAGATGCAGTTCACTCTTCAAGAACACATGAGGAGGAATAAAGCAAAAGGAAAGAGGCCAACTAAAGATCAACAACAAGAGGAAGAAGTTGAGAGTGAGAGTGAAGAAGAACAAGAAGGAGAAATGGGAGAAGAAGAACAATCATGTGGACTAACTAAAAAACAGCTCTATGAAGCCTTCATGAGGATGAGCTTCCAAGGAACAAGATATCCACACAAGGAGACTATGGAGAAGCTGGGAATTGTTGAAGATGTGGAGTTTCTTTTTGAGAAGTGCAACCTAAGCAAGTTCATGAATTTGTGCATGGAGGGGTATAGAGAAGAGAGCTGTGAGTTCTTAGCCACCATCAAGTTTCACTTCTACTCAACAATGGACAAGGAATCTGGACCTGGTTGTTGTGATTTCACCATCAAGGGGAAGAAATATGAGCTTTCATTTAAGAAGATAGCCAATATCTTTGGTTTTGAAGTTGGTAGTCAAAGGAATATGATGATTCCAAGGGAAGAGCTCTTCTCTGTTTGGGAAACCATTGGAGACAACTACACCTACTCATCCTCCAAGTCCAAGAGCTCAAAGATAAGGAGCCCAGTCCTAAGGTACTTCCACAAGGCACTAGCAAACACTTTCTTTGCTAGAAAAGAGACTGGAAATGTGAATGAGGGAGAACTCAAGATGATTGATGCAGCACTCAATGGTATCATCCTCCAAGCAAGAAATGGCACCATCATCCTTGGGAGTAGTGTGGAGACTGATCTTGCCATGCTCCTTATTGACCAAATGATATACTATAGAAGTTGGGTGAGCAAGTTGCACATGAGGGGCTCAACTGGAGTTCTAACCATTGGAGACATCATCACTCCAATGCTAGTGGCTGCAAAAGTACCACTTAGAGGAGAGCAAGCAAATCCAAGATGGATTGACACCAACTACCTCATCTCTACTCTCATTCTAGCCAAAGAGATGCACAATGGGAAGCACCTTTTCAACTTTGAGCTCCCAACACTAGGGAAGACTCAACTTGTTTTACCCAGCAAGGAGCTTACAACCATAAGTGAAAGGGTGAACATTGATTTTTGGCCAGCTGCTGAATTCTTGTTTGATGGGACAGCCCAAGTGAGAGTGGATGAAGCTGGAGATGTAGAGATGGCTGATGGGGAAGAGCAATTTTACTTTGAAGACTATGAGCCAAGCCCAAGAGATAGTAGAGGAGTGAGAGAGACTAGTAAGAGGTTGACACTCCTACAAAAGTGGAACAAGTGGCAAGGAAAGAACTTTGACAAGCTGAAGAAGAAGATGGGAAGGATGACTAAGTCCATCAAGGTTTTAAAGAAGGAGATTGCTGAATTAAAGAGTGGGAACTCTTCACCAGCACCATCTAGCCCTTTGAGGAGGAGTAGCTCAACAAGAACATTTTCTAGAGCTGAACTAGCAGTGGAACCGGCAAGAGCTTCAATGCATGAACCAATTCAGAGGAGGAGAAGGTCAAGTCGCCCAGAACATCAATCGGCAAGGCACTCGACCAGCTCACTCGAGCAACCACTCGACCGAGCACCTCCAATGCACTCGGCCGAGCACTTGCCCAGACCTCCTTATAGCTTCCTAGCTCCAGCAGGCTATCCCTATGGCCAAGCTTACCCTCCCATCCCTCACCAATACTTCATGGATCCAGCTCTCTTGCAGCAGTACTACCAGCAGCAAGGTCAACAATTTTTTCCACCACCACCCATTCGGCAACCAACTCAACCTGTGCACTCGACCGGACACTCGACCGAGTACCAGTCGATGGCCATAGTCGAGTTGCCTCCTTCTCCACCTCCAAGTCAACCACAAGACTCCAAGTACACATATGAAAGCATGAATGAGGATGTGGACAGCTTCTTCCACAATCCATGAGGTAACAACATCACCTTTACCTTGTACATACAATTGCATCTCTAGTTTTATTTTATTTTGAGTCTTGAATCTTCTCTCAAATTTCTATTACACAAGGGACTGTGTAATTTAAGTTTGGGGGAGGGTTTGAGATAGTATTTGATGTTGTGTTTTGTTTTCTTATTTCAAATTTTTAGCATAATCATGTTAGTACTTGCATTTCATCTATGGCATAGAAAAACCCTAAAAATTTAAAAAATTTTGCAAAAATCTTTACAAAAACAGAGTGTTCATGTAGTTTGCATTGCATATTAGCATCTTGTTTAGCTTGTTTCATATAGGACTGTTTCATAACTGCATTAGGGATCTATGATGAGTTTTGTCTTGTTAGCTTGTTTAAATTTACTAAACTAGGATCAATGCCCAAGTTAATAGTACTTTGATGCTAGTTGAGTGGTTAGAAGCATAAGGTTGAACCAACTCTTGAATTCCTGCATTGCATTTGGTCTAAATTGAAGAATGTTGTGATTTGATACCATTTCCTATTTATAAGAACCTAATATTGACTTTTAATTATCAATTTGTTCATTGTTTTAAACTCATGGATACCATATACATATTTAGATAATCTTTTTCTTTTCTACCACTCTTGTTGATCCAAGTAGTTGATTGCACCATTAAAATCAGTTTCCCCTACCCTTAACCTACCCTTCTTTCAAGCCATGTTTATTCTTATGTGTGTGAGGCCTTTTTTGGGATTGAGCTGACAAGAATATAGCAAATAAGAAAGAAGCCTCATTTCACTAGTTGATTCAAATAAGATACCTCTCCTAAGGCTTAAAAACAAAAAGAGAAAAAGGGTACTTGAGAAGAGAAGAAGACAAAGGGTAGAACTAGGATTATTTGGGTTTAGAATGATAGGATCAAACACTTTGGTTACTTTTGGGTAGACAAGGTTTTGTTCTTGTATGTGTCTAAGTGTTCTTATCTTTAGCATTCTTCTAAAGCTCAATCCATTTTTTTTTAATGAGAGAACCACTATATTGATAAGCCCCACTCTAAAGAGAGACCATCATTGTCTCTAAACCGTTATTACCAAGCAAATGAGTTTAAGCATTGCATAAGTTGATTCATGTTCTTGCTTAATAAATGTTAAAGGAAATGGTTGATTTGAATGCATGTGGATATCTAAGGCTCAAATCAGTACAGGTTGTGAGATTTGTCTAAAATCTTTAAGTACAGCTCATTCAACTTGCATCATAGTACTAGTAACTTGGATATTGATTCTAGCTAGTTTGTTAGCAAGCTTTAGGAGCCGAGATCCCACTTTCAAACCTCACCTACCTTCTTATGTCTTTCATTTGCTTGAGGGCAAGCAAAGACTAAGTTTGGGGGTGTTGATGTTCATATATTTTGCCATGTTTTCCTTAGTATATTCACATCTTTTGCATGATTTTCTATCTCATTTGTCCATTATTGCATAGTTTTAGAACTGTTTATGCATTAGAGTAGATTTGCATTGCATTTGCATAGTTTCTTGCATAAACAGGTGATTTTGGATCCTAAGGAGCATGAAAGTGATGCTGAAGCAGATTGGAGCTGTCAAGAGAAGGAAACAAGGGATTTGGAGCTGAAGAATCAAGGTCCGGAAGTCCACTCGACGAAGCACTCGGCCGTGTGCAAAGAAGGACTCAACCGGATGGGAGAAGCAAAAGAAGAAGCCACTCGACCAGCACTCGACTGAGCACCTGGTCGAGTTGACCGAGCCGCCCACTTATATTGTCTTTTAGCATTTTTAGGGCTTCCCTTCCTTTTCCTATAAAAGGCCTTGTACTCTGCAGCCACAAAAAAAGAGACTTTTTAGAGAGTACAATTGTAGACCTAATATTTACCCTTTTTGAGAATTATTCCTTTTTGCTTTTTATTGCTTAGATCTTTAGCCACTTTTGTTTATTTTTTAAAGAAATCTTTGATACTTGTTGGTTTCATAACTTTCAAAGTGGTGAATGAATGATGTATGGAATGATGTGGTGTGGTGAATGAATGATGTATGGAATGATGATTTATGAATGAATGGATGTCAGGGTGTTTCAATTCCCCTTATGCAGTTGCAGTATAAGAGGTGTCAATCCTATCTGAGTGTTTGTGAACAATCAAGATGTGCATATGAGTCTAAGTCAAGCCAAATGTAAAGATTGTTTGTCACTAACAATCCTATAATGAGATATGAAATGCAGAAAGTAAAAACAACTAGAACAAGATACTAAATGCAAATGAAACAGAATGATTATAATAGCAAGAACAGAAATAGACACTATGCTAATGAACTAATGCAAGACAAGTAATGAACAGAAAACTAAGTGAATGCAATAGAAATGAAACAGGAATGAAACAAGAGATAAGACAGGACAACTACAAAGCATGAACACAAATTCTGGAGACGAACTCGAGCAGCACTCGACCGAGTGTAGGTCGAGTACAGGGTCGAGCTAGACTAAACGTGAAAACAGAGCAACACAAGAAAAACAGAGCAATGCAAAAACTAATCAAGCAATGATATTTAGACTAAGATATTAATAAACAAAGAAGGCCTTGAGGAGGGATTCATGGGTTGAGCTAATCATTGTGGTTATCTAACTTGGTCAACAAATCTCAAGCAAACTTTGAGCTGATCTCTAGACATACTATTCTAAGACATGTTTAATCCACTCTCATGGCAAGAAACAATCAAACCTATGCATTTCTAGACTTGTTCTCACAAAGTAAAGAATCTACACAAGCAGGCATTAAGCAATACATCTCAAACCAAACAAGACTTCTAATCTCTTAGCAAGCCTAATGGTAAGCTCTAGATCTAGCCTTATCTATGCTCCTTAAACATTGGTGTGATGCTAAGATGTTTGAAATCAAACCCTACCTTCTCAGATATAGGATCAGCATTAAGAACATCTAGCCTAGAAGAGATCTACAACAATCAAGCTTGACCAAATCAAATAAACCACAAGATCAACCCAGCCTAACCCATCCTCAAGGTCCTAAGCAAACTACTCACAAGAACACATGGTGAAATAAGTCAAAAACCCAGAAAATATTGAAACTTGCATCATTAGAAAGATGAAACAGAGATCTACAATATTGATGAAGAAATAAAACTCGAAATCTTAATATCTTGAAAGTTATGAAACCAACAAAATACAAGAATCTAGTCTTTCTTTCTTAAACAAGTACAAAATCTAAAAAATAAAAGAAAGTGCAAAAGGAATAAAATCTAAAAAAGGTAAAAACTAGGTTTTAGACTCTCTAAAAAGCTGGACTCTTTGGTGGCTGCAAGTACAAGGGCATTATATAGGAGGTGAGGTGGAAGCCCTAAAAATACAAAAAGTCAAAGCAGTCAACGGCTCGGTCAACTCGACCAGTGCTCGGTCGAGTGGCTGGTCGAGCTGGCTTCTCTCGTGCATTCTCCACTCGGCCGAGTCCTTCTCCGCACACGGTCGAGTGTCTGGTCGAGTGTGCGGTCGAGTTGGACTCCGGACCTTGATTCTTCAGCCTTAACTCTCTTGTTTTCTCCTCAGGATTGCTTCACTTCTCCTCAGCATTGCTTCCATGCTCCTTAAGCTCCAAAATCACCTGTTTATGCATGAAAAGATGCAAATGCAATGCAACTATACTCTAATGCATGATTAGTCCTAAAGCTACACAATAATGGCCTAAATGGATAGCAAAAGATGCAAAAGTTGTGGATAAACTAAGGGAAAACAAGGTAAAATATATGAACATCAACACCCCCAAACTTAGTCTTTGCTTGCCCTCAAGCAAATAATCAAGACAAAAGAAGGTAGGTGAGGTTTGAAAGTGGGATCTGAGCTCCTAAAGCTTGCAAATAGACTATCTAGAATCAATTTCCAAGTTACTAGTACTATGATGCAAGTTGAATGAGCTATACTTAAAGACTTTAGACAAGCATATCACAACCTTTATTGATTTGAGCCTTAGACATCCACATGCATTCAAATCAACCATTTCCTTTAACATTCATTAATCAAGAACATGAATCAATTCTATGCAATGCTTAAACTCATTTGGCTTGGAAATAAAGGTTTTGAGACAATGATGGTCTTTTTTTAGAGTAGGGCTTATCAAAATCAAGGTTCTCTCATGAAAATGGATTGAGCTTTAGAAGAATGCTAAAGGTAAGAACACCTAGACACGTACAAGAATAAAACTTTGTCTATCCAAAGGCTTCCAAAGTGTTTTATCCTAGCAATCTAAACCCAAATGATCCTAGTTCTACCCTTTAACTTCTTCTTTTCTTTTTCACCCTTTTCTCTTTTGGTTTTCAAGTCTTAGGAGATGTTTCTTATTTGATCTTTCTAGTGGGATGGGGAATTCTTACTTATTTTCTATGGTTCTCTTTTCTTCTTATTCTTAAGACATATAAGCATTTTGCTAGACTTTCCTTTTCTTTCTTTTCTTTTCTTTAATTAGAACCATTCTCAACCTTTTTTTACTTCCCATCCTTTCACTAGACTTTTACTTAAACACATTCTCCTCTTAAAGACTCTACCCTCTTTTCTTTCTCTTTTTCCTCTTTTCTTTTCTTAACAGCCAAGTCCCAAACCCAACAAGTGAACCACCTAGTCCTATCTAGTTTGAAAAATGCAAACTAGAACTACACAAGGCTTTACTCTTGTCAGTACAAACCTAACACTTTCTACCAAGCTCAATCCCAAAAATAGGCCTCACACTCACAAGAATAAACATGGTTGGAAAGAAGGTTTGGTTTAGGGGTAGGGGAACTGATTCTTAATGAGGAAATCAGCTACTTGGATCAACAAGAGTGGTAAAAAGGAAGAAGATGATCCAAATATGTATATGGTATCCATGAGTTTAAAGCAATGCACACATTGATAATTGAAAGTCAATATTAGGTTCTTATAAATAGGAAATGGTTTCAAATCTCAACATGCTTCAATTTAGACCAAATGCAATGTAGGAATTCAAGGCTTGGTTCAATCTTATGCTTCTAACCACTCAACTAGCATCAAAGTGCTATTAACTTGGGCATTGATCCTAGTCTAGTGAATAAACAAGCTAACAAGGGAATACTCATCATAGATCCCTAATGCAAATACTATACAATCCTACATGAAACATGCTAAACAAGATCCTAATGTGCAGTGCAAACTACATGAACACTCTTTTTTATAAAGAATTTTGCAAAAAAATTTCAAATTTTTAGGGTTTTTCTATGCCTTAGATGCTATGCAAGTATTAACATGATGATGCTAAAAATTTGAAATAAGAATCACAAAACACAATGTCAAATTCTATCTCAAACCCTCCCCCAAACTTAAATCACACAGTCCCTGTGTGAAAGAAATTTGAGTCAGGATTCAAGATGAAAAACAAAAAACAAAACACAACATGAAATGCAATATATGTACAAGTGAAGGTGATAGTGGTACCTTAGGGATTGTGGAAGTAGTTGTCCACATCCATCTGCATGCTGTCATAGGAGTAGTTGGGGTCTTGCTGGTGACTTGGAGGTGGAGATTGGGGCAGCTCGACGATGGGAATCGACCGGGACTCGGTCGAGTACGTGCTCGAGTGGGGGGGTCGAGCTAGACCACGAGTGTCAAAATTCTGACCTTGCTGCTGGTATAACTGCTGGTAGAGTACTGGATCCATGAAGTACTGGGTGGGATGGGAGGGTAACCTGGATATCCTGGATAAGCAGCTGGAGGTGGGAAGCCATAGGGTGATCTGGGCTGGAACTCGGCCGAGTGCATTGGAGGTGCTCGGTCGAGTGGGTGCTCGAGTGACCCGGTCGAGTACCTTGAAAATGGTTATTCTCGGGTACTTGAGCTCCTCTTCCTCTGATTTGGCTCATACATTGAAGCTCTAGCTGGTTCCACAGGTTTCGCAACTCTAGAAAGTGCTCTAGTTGAGCTACTCCTCCTCAAAGGGCTTGATGGTGTAGGTGAAGAATTTCCACTCTTCAACTCAGCAATCTCCTTCTTTAAGCCCTTGATAGACTTAGCCATGTTGGTCACCTTCTTCTTCAGCTTATCAAACCTCTTCCCATGCCATTTGTTCCATTTTTGCAAAAGAGTTAACCTCTTGGTAGCCTCCCTCACTCCTCTACTATCTCTTGGGTTGAGCTCATAATCCTCAAAGTAAAATTTCTCCTCCCCATCAGCCATTTGCACATCTCCAGCTTCATCAACTCTAGGTTGAACTATACCATCAAACAAATGCTCCTCAGCTGGCCAAAAGTCAATATTGGCTCCTTCTTGAATGGTGGTGAGCTCTTGGTTAGGCAAAATCAGTTGCTTTTTCCCAAGTGTTGGAAGCTCAAAGTTGAAAATGTGATTCCCTTGATGCATCTCCTTGGCTAGGATGAGAGTAGAGGTGAGGTAGCTAGAGTCAATCCATCTTGGTGAAACCCTTTCTCCTCTAAGTGGAACCTTAGCAGCTTGTAGGATTGGAGTAATGATGCCTCCAATGGTTAGTGCTCCTCTTGATCCTTTGTTTTCCAACTTGCCTACCCAACATCTCAATTGAATCATGTGATCAATGAGCACCATTGCTAGGTCAGTCTCCACAGTGCTCCCAAGAATGATGGTACCATTTCTTGCTTGAAAGATGATTCCATTGAGAACCAAATCAATCATCTTTAGCTCCCCCTCATTAATGTTCCCAGTTTCCTTCCTAGCAAAGAAGGTGTTGGCAAGAGCTTTGTGGAAGTACCTTAGGACTGGGCTCCTTATCCTTGAGCTCTTGGAATTGGAGGATGAATAGAATTTATTGTCCCCAATGGTTTCCCACACAGCATAGAGCTCTTCTCTTGGAATCATCAGACTCCTATTGCTCCCAACCTCAAAACCAAACACATTGGATATCTTCTTCATTGAAAGATCATACTTCTTCCCCTTGATTGTGAAAGCAATGTGACCAGCTCCTAACTCAGTATCCTTCCTTGCATATGTGTGCAGCTTGACTGTGGCTAGAAACTCACAACTCTCTTCTTTGTAGCCCTCCATGCAAAGCCCCATGAACTTGGTTAGGCTGCTCTTCTCAAAAAGGTACTCCACATCTTTGTCAATGGCTAGCTTCTCCATGGTCTCCTTGTGTGGATACATGGTTCCCAGGAACTCCATTCTCATGAAGGCTTCATAAAGTTGCCTCTTTGTCAATCCACAAGATTCTGCTTCTCCATCATCCTCTCCCTCTTCTTCTTCACTTTCTTCTTCACTCTCACTCTCAACCTCCTCTTGTTCAATCTCAACTGCTGGCCTCTTCCCTTTGGCCTTGTTTCTCCTCATGAAATCACTAAGAGTTGGCTCCCTTTCTTCTTCATTTTCAGTCCTCTCAGGATCTTCCTCAACTAACTCTCTCCTTGGACACGACATCTGGCTCGACCGGCTGCTCGAACGGTCACTCGGTCGAGTGCATGATCGAGTGGGGCGTCGAGTGGCTCTTCCAGCTTCTCCTCTTGATTCAAGGCTAGCATCATGACGTTCCATGGAGGTTGCAGCGGTTTGTTGAGACTTCCTAGTGATTCTTGAAGACATTTTTCAAAAAGAACTGAAGGGAATAGACTCAAAGCTCAAAGTTAATAGGTTAGTGACCCAAAAACTTGAGAGAACTAAGCTTGAGCAAAAGATAAGCTATGAGAGAGACTTTAAAACTTGAATTTAATTGTTTTGAGCAAATGAGAGAATGTGAGAGGTATAATCTCATGCTAGGTCTATATAAAGAAGCTAAAGGGACAAAGAGACAAGGGTGGAGCGTCCATACCATTCAAATTTGAAATGGGAATCTTTGACCTGCTTTTTGCTGCCACTCGACCCCAAACTCGACTGTGCACGGTCGAGCACCTTGACCAAATTTTGAAATTTCAAAATTTTTCTTCTTGTTCTTCCCTCCACTTGATCGTTCTAGCGATTTGAAAATCAAATGGGCCTTAATTCCTTTCTAGCTCGGTCGAGTACCTCTCGTGGGCAGGTCGAGTGGGCCTGCGAGTCTCCTTCTCCAAGTTTAAATCTCTCCTTATCCAACTACATTTTCACCTAAAGGCCTGTCCAACACAAACATAAAAGAAAACACATCAAAACTACAAGGAAAATAAACCATATTTACAAAGGATACCTTAGGGACTTCCTCCCTAGTGAGCTTGTTTAAAGTGACTAAGCTTGACTTTGGCTGCCTTCTTAGGCTTTGTTTAGATACCAAGGAGATGATGAAATCCTCCCTGGAACCTCTTGATCACTGTGAAGTTGATCCTTGATCTCCTCACCCTTAACACACAAACCATATTTCTTCTTGATTTTGAGCCTTGGTCTTGCTTTCCTTAAAGACCTCTTGTTCAGCTTAACTTGGAGATCCTCAACCATACTAGTCAACTCTTGAACTGACCTCTTAAGCTTTTCCACAGAATCATCTTGAAAGGAGAGCTTAGCCTTTGGAATTGCTTCACCACTTAAGCCTTCTTGACCTCCTTTGTCCTTGATAGTAAAAGGTTGATCATCAATGGTAGGAAGGTTTGTTGGGTTATAGATGTTAAACTTCATGGCTATATCTTCAGCAATGTTCAAGGTCATAAGACCCTCTTTGACATCAATAACTTCTCCAACAGTGGCTAAGAATGGCCTTCCAAGAATGATTGGATCTTCAGGTTCCTTGTCCATCTCCAACACCACAAAATCAGTGTGAACCCTTGCCTTCCCTATCTTGACTGGGACATTCTCTAACCTTCCAACTATCTCCTTATTTGACCCATCAGCTAGACATATATGAAGGTTGGTGGATTTGAAATCAGTTCTCCCAAGCTTTTGTGCTATGGAGTATGGCATCACACTTGTTGAAGCTCCCAAATCACAAAGGCATTGGTTGTAGTGAAGATAACTAAGTGTGCAAGGCAGATAGAATGGACCTGGATCCTTAAGCTTGATTGGAATGATAACTCCTCCAAGGTCCTCAAGATCCTTCTCATCTTGAGCTTCAGCCTTCTTCTTTGACAAATCAAGCAAAAAATCTTTGTAGAGAGGATATGGATCATACTGTTCCAAGGCAGGTCCTCTCTCTTCTTCTTGGTAAGCAATGGTGATCTCTTGTATGGCCATCACTTCTTCTTCTTTCTCAATCATAACCACTTCCTTCAAAGCCTTCTCTTCCTCTTGTTGCTTAGCCATCATCTCCTTTCTCTCAATGATTTCCCTAAGCTCATTAATCTTTTGTGCTTTGAAACGTCCTGGGAATGGAAGAGGTGGCTTGTAAGCAGGAGGAATATACTTAGCAGGCTTGGCAGCTTCTGATTCTGCAACTCGATCGACCACTCGAGCATGCACTCGGTCGAGTGGCTGTTCGAGTACCTGGTCGAGTGCAATGGCGGACTCTAGTTGCTTTGCACAAACGCCACTTGGGGCTTCAGTAACTAATGAATTCCCCCAAACTTGGACTTCACTGTCCTCAGTGACTTCCTCATCAGAGATATGAATGACTTTTGCAGTGAACTCCCTTGGATTTTGAACAACTTTTCCAGGGAGTTGGTTGGGTTTAGGAGCTGAAGTAGAGGCAATGTTACTCTCCATATACTTTACTCTGGTGTTGAGACCTTCAAACTTCATGTTCAGATCATTGTACTTTGATGTGAGCCTTTGATTCAATTCAGCAAACTGTTTGGCTTCCTCAATCTTGCCTTGTGTTTGTCCAATCAACAACTGTTGCATCATTGCTCTTAAGTCCTGTTCCTGGCCTTGGTTAGTCTGAAACCTTGGTGGGGGACACAATTGGGGCTGGAACATCTGATGTTGTTGCTTGGGGATGTAGTTTTGTTGCTGTTGTTGAGGCTGGGGAGGTGGATAGACTTGGTCTTGAGGGTTGGCCACATTGGTGCTCCTATAAGAGAGATTGTTGTTTTTGAAACCTCCTTGGTTGTAGCCTTTGAATCCTCCCTGGTTTTGCATGTAGCACAACTCAACAAATTCAGGCTCCCCCTCTTGAACTGGAGCTTCTTCTTCACCAATGAAGTGAATGGACTTGGACTGGCTTAGGAGTATCTTGTCAAGCTTCTCATTGACCATCTTCAAATCCTTCTTATACTTGTCATCTTGATCAGTTGAAGAGCCCCTTATGGTCCTATCATAATCCTCATTATAATTGCCATCAGATTGAGCAAGATTCTCAACTAATTCCCATCCTTCTTCCACATTCTTGTTGAGGAAGTTTCCATTAGAGGTTCTATCAAGAAGCATCCTGATCTTGGGAAGTACTCCTCTATACAAAGAGCTTAGAAGTGACTCATTGCTGAAGCCATGGTGAGGACACTGAGTCTGGAATCCTTTAAACCTCTCCCAAGCTTCACAAAAGCTCTCATTATTCCTTTGAGCAAACCCTGAAATTTCATTCCTCAACCTAGCAGTCCTTGCATTGGAGAAGAACTTGGCCAGAAAAGCTTTCTTGCATGCATCCCATGTGGTGATAGCTCCAGTAGGAAGAGTCTTTTCCCAAAGGTGAGCTTTGTCTCCAAGAGAAAATGGGAAGAGCCTTAATTTGAATCCATCTTCACTCACTCCATTGATCTTTGTGAGTCCACATATTCTGTCAAACTCATCAAGGTGATCTAGTGGATCCTCCATTGGCAACCCATGAAATTTGTTGGCTTGTATCATTGAGATCAATCCACTCTTGATTTCAAAGTTATTGTTTGCTACTGAAGGTGGCACAATTCCAGCCCTTTGGTTGTGGGTATTGGGTGCATCTCCTGCACCAATGTGCCTTGGTCTCTGCTCATGGATAGCGGGTTGCTCCATGATGTCTTGACCTTGTTGTTGTTGAACTACTCTCCCTTGCTTATGTCTCAAACCCTTTTGTAGCTTGTGGATGTTGTCAATAGGCTGTTGAAGACTGTCTTTGCCTTTTGACCTTGTGTGCATCAACAAACTCTACTACAGACTCGAACAGGTACACGGTCGAGCGCAAGCTCGAGTGGGTGGTCGAGTCGACTGGGAAGTAATGGCTATTTGGATCCGGCTTATGGCTCGATCAAGTGCTCGATCCCAGCTCGGTCGAGTGGTGGTCGAGTAGGTGGTCGAGTGGGTACCTGAAACTCAAAACAGCCAAGCAAAGGAAGATTCGAGTTCAGTAACTTCACAAGTGTTTAAACGAACTTAATCTTAGACTAATAATGATCCTAAATGTCACAAAACAAACTCAAATGGGCAACAGCGCCAAATTGAAACTGACTATTTGTGTGGTGTGGTGAATGAATGATGTACGGAATGATGATTTATGAATGAATGGATGTCAGGGTGTTTCAATTCCCCTTATGCAGTTGCAGTATAAGAGGTGTCAATCCTATCTGAGTGTTTGTGAACAATCAAGATATGCATATGAGTCTAAGTCAAGCCAAATGTAAAGATTGTTTGTCACTAACAATCCTATAATGAGATATGAAATGCAGAAAGTAAAAACAACTAGAACAAGATACTAAATGCAAATGAAACAGAATGATTATAATAGCAAGAACAGAAATAGACACTATGCTAATGAACTAATGCAAGACAAGTAATGAACAGAAAACTAAGTGAATGCAATAGAAATGAAACAGGAATGAAACAAGAGATAAGACAGGACAACTACAAAGCATGAACACAAATTCTGGAGACGAACTCGAGCAGCACTCGACCGAGTGTAGGTCGAGTACAGGGTCGAGCTAGACTAAACGTGAAAACAGAGCAACACAAGAAAAACAGAGCAATGCAAAAACTAATCAAGCAATGATATTTAGACTAAGATATTAATAAACAAAAAAGGCCTTGAGGAGGGATTCATGGGCTGAGCTAATCATTGTGGTTATCTAACTTGGTCAACAAATCTCAAGCAAACTTTGAGCTGATCTCTAGACATACTATTCTAAGACATGTTTAATCCACTCTCATGGCAAGAAACAATCAAACCTATGCATTTCTAGACTTGTTCTCACAAAGTAAAGAATCTACACAAGCAGGCATTAAGCAATACATCTCAAACCAAACAAGACTTCTAATCTCTTAGCAAGCCTAATGGTAAGCTCTAGATCTAGCCTTATCTATGCTCCTTAAACATTGGTGTGATGCTAAGATGTTTGAAATCAAACCCTACCTTCTCAGATATAGGATCAGCATTAAGAACATCTAGCCTAGAAGAGATCTACAACAATCAAGCTTGACCAAATCAAATAAACCACAAGATCAACCCAGCCTAACCCATCCTCAAGGTCCTAAGCAAACTACTCACAAGAACACATGGTGAAATAAGTCAAAAACCCAGAAAATATTGAAACTTGCATCATTAGAAAGATGAAACAGAGATCTACAATATTGATGAAGAAATAAAACTCGAAATCTTAATATCTTGAAAGTTATTAAACCAACAAAATACAAGAATCTAGTCTTTCTTTCTTAAACAAGTACAAAATCTAAAAAATAAAAGAAAGTGCAAAAGGAATAAAATCTAAAAAAGGTAAAAACTAGGTTTTAGACTCTCTAAAAAGCTGGACTCTTTGGTGGCTGCAAGTACAAGGGCATTATATAGGAGGTGAGGTGGAAGCCCTAAAAATACAAAAAGTCAAAGCAGTCAACGGCTCGGTCAACTCGACCAGTGCTCGGTCGAGTGGCTGGTCGAGCTGGCTTCTCTCGTGCATTCTCCACTCGGCCGAGTCCTTCTCCGCACACGGTCGAGTGTCTGGTCGAGTGTGCGGTCGAGTTGGACTCCGGACCTTGATTCTTCAGCCTTAACTCTCTTGTTTTCTCCTCAGGATTGCTTCACTTCTCCTCAGCATTGCTTCCATGCTCCTTAAGCTCCAAAATCACCTGTTTATGCATGAAAAGATGCAAATGCAATGCAACTATACTCTAATGCATGATTAGTCCTAAAGCTACACAATAATGGCCTAAATAGATAGCAAAAGATGCAAAAGTTGTGGATAAACTAAGGGAAAACAAGGTAAAATATATGAACATCAAATATCTTAGCTTGATTGTTATTGCCAAGAGATTGGATTAACTTGTATTAGGAGATCATTGTCTAGAGATGGCTCATGTCTGATTGAGGTTTGTTGACCAGTTTTAGATAATCATAGCTTGAATCCAGCCCATTAATCCATCCTTAGGACCTTCTTTGTTTATTGATTTCCTTTTTAAGTATTGTTAATTGATTGTTGTTTACTCTGTTTCAATATTTGCTCTGTTTCTGGCATTCGCTCATCAACTCGACCATCCACTCGATCGAGCATCCGATCGAGTGCTTGCTCGAGCTCCTTCCAGAGTTCTTGTTTTATGTTTTGCATCTTCCTATTTCATTCCTTGTTTACTATAATTCCTGTTCCTGTTTCATTTCATTATTGCTTTGGGTTCACTAGGTTTCTGTTATGATGTTTGGGATTGCATGTCTTGATTGCTTATGTGAGTTAGTCAATTGTGTGTGGCATGGATTCCTAGAACATCTTCTTTGAGCCTACAGTGTGATTCCACAGTGAGTTTATGTTTTTGTGTTATGATAATTGTGTACTTAGTCTTCTGTTCATGGTAGTGCAAATGGCTAGAGGTGATGCTGTTTCTGGTCGTGGTCGTGGTCGTGGACACGGATGTGGTCGTGGTCGCGGACGTGGTCGTGGTAGGGGCAGAGTCCCAGTGGTTAGTGAGATCGAGGACCAGAGTGTGACAGCTGAGGGTGTTGGCGAGTCGCAGGGTGTCCAGGAGGATTCCATGAGTGTGGCCGGAGAGGGGAGTGTTGATGCTAGGGTCCCGGGTGTGGGAGTCCCAGCGGGTGGAGTCCCTGGTGCTGACTTTACGGCTTTGCTAGCACAGTTGTTGGAGCGGTTGCCAGCTGTGGTATCGGCTCAGGCTCAAGTTGTGCCACCAGTGGTGGCGGAGGAGCGGGAGCCAGTGGCTGCAGATGTAGGAGCACATGGACGTTATTTGTCCATGCTCAAGGAGATGAAGGGTCCCGTGACTGCGCAGTTTTCGGGTGGTACAGATCCTACTGCTGCAGATGCGTGGAGGACGAGTGTGGAACGTAACTTCCATACTCTGAGATGTCCTGAGGAGTTCTGGGTGGACATAGGGGTCCACCATTTGATTGGTGATGCTGAGTTCTGGTGGAGATCAGTGGCTGCTAGGAGAGTGCAGCGGGAGATGACTTGGGTTGACTTCGTGGGGGATAACCGCAAGTACTTTCCGAGAGGCATTGGACCGGTTGGAGGTGCAGTTCCTTCAGTTGTCTCAGGGGACGCGGTCAGTGCGAGAGCTGGACTTGGAGTTCAGTCGACTTCTATGTTATGGGGGTCGGGCTATGGAGTATGAGGAGGCTCAGATCAGGAGGTTTTTGAGGGCCCTACGTGATGATTTGAGGGTTCACTGTAGAGGGCGGAGTTATGCTACGCGTGCAGAGATGGTTGAGACTGCAGCAGGGATTGAGGAGGATATCCGGGCACAGTCAGTGGTGGTTAGTCCAGCAGTTCAGCCTAGTAGGGCTAAGCAGCAGGGTGGTTCTAGCAGGGGCGGTAAGCCTGCGCAGGGAACCAAGAGAAGGCGGGAGGCTATGCAGACGTCGAGTGGTGCGAGTTGCTTCCGGTGTGGAAGCAAGGATGACAAGATTGCTAGATGTCCCAAGAGGAGTGCTCCGACGACAGCGGCTCGTGTATGCTATCATTGTAGGGAGCCAGGGTATATCAGGCCCTTGTGTCCCAAGTTGCAGCCGGTGGCAATGGCAGCGTTGCAGCAGGTGCAGCCAGGAGGGAAGCACGGGTTTACACGATTGCAGAGACTGGTGGAACCAGTGCCGGGGCGATCACAGGTATAATTTCTGGTACTTTAACTTTGTGAATTCTTAGTAAGTTCAGATTTTATTTTTGTCTGTGATAAAATGTTAGGTTCTCAACACATGAGGTTTGTCTAGGGACCTTGTTGGTGGGAGGATTTAAGTCCCACATTATGTTTGATTTTGAAGCTTCTCATAGCTTCATTACTCCAGAGTGTGTAGAGAGCGCGGGAATCAGAGGGGATCCCGGGGAGCGTTCAGGAGTTGTCAGAGTTGTAGGAGGCAAGTTCCTCATGGTCATTGGACGAGGCAGAGGAATTGATATTCAGATCGCAGGAGAGTCGTGGCCAGCGGATTTGCTTATCAGTCCAGTGGAGTTGTATGATGTTATTCTCGGTATGGATTGGTTGCATCAATATATGGTGCATTTGGATTGCTATTGGGGTAGAGTGGAGTTTCAGCGTCCAGGAGGGAAGTTGGTTTTTCAGGGTATTAGATCGACTTCGGGGAGTCTCGTGATCTCGGCCATTCAGGCTAGGAAGATGATCGAGAAGTGACGTGAGGCTTATTTGGTTACCATATATATGCCAGAGTCAGTGGGGAAGTCTACGGTTAGCGGTATTCCGGTTGTAGAGGAGTTTGAGGATGTGTTCCAGTCATTACAGGGATTAGCACCATCTCGTTATGATCCTTTTACGATTGAACTGGAACCAGGGACGATGCCGTTATCCAAGGCTCCTTACAGAATGGCTCCAGCAGAGATGGCAGAGCTGTAGAAGCAGCTAGAGGATTTGTTGAGTAAGGGATTCATCTGTCCTAGTGTATCACCGTGGGGAGCACCGGTGTTGTTTGTCAAGAACAAAGATGGGAGTTTCTGGTTGTGTATTGATTACAGGGGTTTGAACCGGGTCACTGTGAAGAACAAGTACCTCTTCCAAGGATCGATGAGTTGTTGGATCAGTTGAGGGGTGCTACTTGGTTCTCCAAGGTAGATCTGGCGTCGGGTTATCATCATATACCGATAGATGAGGCAGATGTGAGGAAGACTGCATTCAGGACGAGGTATGGGCATTATGAGTTTGTGGTAATGCCTTTCGGGTTGACTAACGCACCAGCAACGTTTATGAGATCGATGAACAGTGTGTTTCAGGAGTTCCTGGATGTATGTGTCATCATTTTCATCGACGATATCCTGGTTTATTCTAAGAGTCCTGAGGAGCATGCAGTGCATTTGAGGGCAGTTTTGGAGAAGCTACGGGAGCAGAAGTTGTTTGCTAAGTTGAGCATGTGCAGTTTTTGGCAGCGTGAGATGGGTTTTCTGGGTCATATCGTGTATGCAGATGGAGTTTCTGTGGATCCGGAGAAGATTCAGGCTATCAGAGATTGGCCTACACTACAGAATGCCACAGAGATTTTTCTGGGTTTGGCAGGTTACTACCGGAGATTTGTGCAGGGATTTGCGAGCAGAGCACGTCCTATGACTAAGTTGACAAGGAAGGATGTTCCTTTTGTTTGGTCACAGGAGTGCGAGGAGGGGGAGATGTTGACTACTTCGCCAGTGTTGGCTTTGCCTGAGCAGGGAGAAACCTATGTGGTTTATGCAGATGCATCCAGAGTTGGTTTGGGGTGTGTGTTGATGCAGCATGGGAAGGTGATTGCCTATGCTTCGCGGCAGTTGCGGTAGCATGAGGGCAACTATCCTACTCATGATTTGGAGATGGGTGCTGTAGTTTTTGCCCTAAAGATTTGAAGATCTTATCTTTATGGTGCAAAGGTGCAGGTGTTTACAGATCATATTCATTAAATTAACGAAATATAAAATTTAAAAGTTATTTATATTATGTTTTATAAATCTAGGAATAATATTTATTTATTATATAACAAGAAATTTGGCAATGCCATTATATAGATTGGTGATATAGTATGTATGATCAAAACATGTCTTTTATTAGCTTACAATGTTACAAAATCAGTACATAATCTTTTTTGGAGAGAAATGTTAAGTTTGAATTTGAATTTATTTTTCAAAAATTAATACTTTTTGTTCCATTTTAATATAGTTATTTGGCTTTTCCAATGGAATGAGAATAATTTTGTGGATTTAGGCGGCTTTGGCGGCTGCGTTTTTGAGCAGGGGTAAGACCATGTTACTAACCCACACATTTATATTTGTTGCTTAATATAATTTTGGGCATAGTCATTTTTGAAGTACCTATATATCCATTAGAAAATATTATGAACTACGAGGAAGTATTATACTGATTTATTTTTGATAAAAAAAATTGATGAAATTAGTAAAAGTTATTCATGATTAAGAGTGACATAATTTTTATTAGTAAAATAGGGTAACTAATAAAAATCGTGACAAGTGTAACCTTTAGAAGGAGAACCAGTGACATAATCTAGATGGAAGAGAGGTTAGAATTGATCAACGACCACTTGTGGGCGGAACGAATGGTGGTATCTTAACCGGCCATATCGCAGCCGTGTCATCCTTGACGTAATCACGGATGCAACTTACGGAATCTCTGCAGGCCATCAAGCCGACCATGATCATATCAATATGGTGACGAGGCGGCCATTGCGTTGCTGTTGAACGAGTGATTTGGCACCAATTGTTGGGCATGAGGTTAGAATTTTGCCTAATTCGAATGAGAACGGTGCCACATCGCCCATTTGTTCTGCCAATCACGTTCACTTCAGAAGATCTGATAGGGGTCAAATTCCCACATAATGACCCACTCGTTATCGAACTTCACATTGGTGAAAGCGAAGTGACGAAGATCATGGTCGTCCTCCTACCTTACTCCTCCTCCTACCTTACTGCGGGAGGCTGTCGCTACCGGAAGTTCCGGCAGTCTACAACAGATCCCAAGGCAGAACAAATGGGCGAATGTCATTTTTCGTGATGTCCTCGATAAAATGGAAGTCAGTAACAGATAAATTAAGCCGTCGATCAGGTCATTGACGGGTTTTGATTGAAACTACATGATGTCATCCGGCAGAATAAAGCTACCAATTTACATATCCGGCGCAGCATCCTAGCACAAATTTGTCGGTGTCAATAAGCCGGCAGTCTACAACATTATTATGGGTTCCCCTGGATCCATGACATGCAGGCCGTCCCGTTGACATATCATTTGTGCGTCAAATTCCCTCTATCCGGCCAAGTACATACGATCAAGGGAAACCAGGCAGATGCCGGAAGCTGGTTCGTCATCGAATTCAAATTGAGGAAGGCCGTCGATTTATAGCAATCACAGAAAGTGTTGGAGGAAGCACCAACCCCCAGCTGAGAGGAGATCCCAAGGCACTATCTGATCGACCAAATTAATATCGACGAAAGCGATCCAACACGGTGTGTCAGCAGCACTACGGACCTCGACCCGAAAATAAGGATTAGATTGATCCAGTTCTTGAAAGATAATGCTTCCACCTTTGCTTGGTCCTTCAATGACATGGTTGGAATCAGTATGGACGTCACCAGCCATGAGCTTAATGTCGACCCAACCTACAAACCAGTGAAGCAGAAGCGGCGGAAGCTCGCTCCTGAACGGTCTAAAGCAGCAAACGACAAGGTCAAGACATTACTTGCGGTCGGGTCAATCATGGAAGTCAAATACACCGAATGTCTAGCTAACCTCGTGGTGGTAAAAAAGAAAAACGGGAAGAATAGAGTATGCATCGACTTCACCGTAAGGTCTGCCCCAAAGATAGTTATCCGCTGCCACACATTGAAAGACTTGTCGAAGCCACGACTGGAAATGCATTACTCTCTTTCAAGGACGCTTTCTCTGGATATAATCAAATTTTAATGCATACCGACGATCATGAGAAAACTGCTTGTATCACCGACCAGGGTACTTATTGTTATAAGCTCATGCCATTTGGTCTAAAAAACGCCGGAGCCACCTACCACCGCCTCGTCAATAAAATGTTCGCTAGGAAGAACCACGGAAGTATATATTGACGACATGCTGGTTAAGTCCACAAACGCAAGTGACCACGTCGAACATTTGCAAAAATGCTTCCAAACTCTGAACGAGTATAACATGAAGTTAAATCCAGCCAAGTGTTCGTTTGGCGTGACGTCCGGCGAATTCCTGGGGTACATCGTCACCAAAAGAGGCATAGAGGCCAATCCAAAGAAAATTAAAGCTATCCTCGACAGTGCTTGACCGGCTGAATTGCAGCCCTCAACCGGTTCATTTCGCGATCGCCTGATAAAAGCCTGACCTTCTATCAATTGTTGCGGTCGACAAATAAAGAATACGAATGGACGACCGAGTGCGAGCAGGCCTTTGTTGAGCTCAAGACTTACCTATACATTGCCGCCTCTGGGTCGGCAGTTAGTGGAGTACTAGTCAGGTACGATAGAGGAGAGCAAAATCCCATTTTTTACGTCAGCAAAACTTTGGACCGAGCCGAGCTACAGTACCCAACATTGGAAAAGATAGCTTATGTCGTGGTCATCTCAGCTCGTAAACTCACACCCTATTTTCAGTCGCATACAGTCGCGATCCTTACAAATCAACCTCTAAGGCAGATCCTTCACAGTCCAGGTCAGTTAGGCCGCATGGCAAAATGGGCGGTCGAGCTTAGTGAGGACGACATCGAATACCTCGCCGAACATGCATGAAATCTCAGGTGCTGGCAGACTTCATCGTCGAACTACCACAACATTTCGTTTCTCCTACCTCTACACACGAAAATTGGTATTTACACGTCGATGGTGTGTCATTGCAACACGGTTCAGGAATCGGAATTCGCCTGACGTAAGTGGAAAAGTGGAAAGTGCTAAAAATGGAAAGTTTTATGTGAGTTAGAATTTGTCCATTTTAGTGGTTGTGAGACTTGGAGGGGCTTGTGTGGCCTTAGTGGCGGACTTTTGAGTCATTGTGCCCGTGTGTGGCGGTCTTTTGAGACATTGTGTGGCCTTTGTGGCCAGCTATTTAGCCGTGTGTGGCTTTTGTGGCGGGCTGTTTAGCCAATTGTGTAGCCTTTGTAGCGGGCTGTTTAGCCAGATGTGTGGCCTTTGTGGCGGGCTGTTTAGCCAGAGTGCCTGTTTAGGCGGTCCTTCGGGACAGATGGTCTTTGTGACGGTCCTTCGGGACAGATGGTCTTTGTGACGGTCCTTCAGGACAGATGGTCTTTGTGACGGTCCTTCGGGACAGATGGTCTTTGTGACGGTCCTTCGGGACAAATGGCCTTTGTGACGGTCATGTTTAGGACATTTGTTTGGCCTTGGTGGCGGTCCTGTTTAGGACATTTGGTTGGCCTTGGTGCGGTCCTGTTTAGGACATTTGTTTGGCTTTTGTGGCGGCCTTTGTGACAGTGAGATGATCCATGTGTGGTCATCAGGTATCCCAATGAGGGGATATGTAGTTGGTAGGACATTGAGATATCTTACGCGAGGAAGGAAACATGTATAGGGATAGGACTCAGACGTGTTCAGAATTGTTTGCTCGCGACTCTTGGGGAACTTAGGTTCTCCTAGTACTGCCATATTCTGATACTTTGTGGCTTGGGAGTATGGTTGGTATATCGACTTCGGATGACGATTCGGGGGCGCGCTGTAGGCAACCCGAGAGACGAGTATTAGATTTTTCCTGATATATTATGGCATGCGGGCTTAGGCCCGATGAGGAGCCAACATTATGGCATGCAGACTTAGGTCTGATGACGAGCCAATAAAAAATCAAGGTCTAGGCCTCTGAGTAAAGGAAAGTCCAAAATTCGAGAGCAAATAATGCCTGGAGCGTGAGTCTATCGCCTAGAGGTGACCTTTTGTAGATCGGTCGGAGGAGTGCGGGCCGTGGAGACGGTTGCACAGGAGTCCTTGGCTGATGGTTGTTTGAGATTCTAAGACGAATCTATGTTGGTGGGGGAGAATTGTAACATCCGCGAACCGGAATCCCGGTTTAGGGGATTGCATCAGTAGATGCATATAGTGCATTGGTCTATGCAGGTTTATTTTTCTGCAGACGAGTTAGGGAAAACCCTTAACACGAGTTTTGTTTCATTAGTCGGGTTTTGGCCGCTTTTGAGAGAAAAAGAAAGAGAGAAAAGTTCCCTAAGTGTTCTTGGTGATTTCTGGAGATCTGTAGATGGGGTTGTTGTAGGAGCTTCCAGGAAGTGTTTTCTTGTTGGTTTTAGGTTCAGATTCGTCTTGGCAAAGTTAAGGGAATGACCATGGCTTATCTAAGCTAAAGCTTCTCTGATATGCTTGTTTGTGTGTTGTTAGGCTTGTTAGATGGTTATTTGGGACGTTAGGAAGCTTTCTTGTGGCCTGAGATCGAGTTTTGTGGTTATAGGAACAAAGATCCGGCAAGAAGTTTCGGGGAACACGATGCTCGGCATGTTGCATCGGTCGATGCACTTTGTGCATCGTTCGATGCAAGTGCGAGGACGGCGCGTAAAACCTAGGGTTTTCGTGTTATGTCAAGCATGCGTCGGTCGATGCAGTGTGAGTGTCGGTCGATACATGTGTAACTTGCATCGTTCGATGCATTCCTTGTGTTGGTCGATGCATCCCCATGTGGTGTCGGTCGATGCATGTTTGTGTCGGTCGATGCAGAGTCCTGGTTTGTTATTTGTGGTTTGTTGATTGTTGGTTGATGGTTGGAGATGTCTCTATTGCTTGTGTGTATAGCCCAGTAGATGGGAGGATTGCCTTACTGAGTGTTTATAAAATACTCATGCATTGCAATTTGTGTTTGTGGTGTAGGTAAAGGCAAAATGTGATCGTGGAATCAAGGCAATGAAGAGGAGGATGTTCTAGGGACTCGACTGGATGTTGTCTGACATTGCTAGGTTGCTAGAGTTGGGTCATTAGAAACATTTCTAGGTTGCTGGTTTCATGTTTTCTGATGATTGGTTATTGGATATGCATTATGTAATAATATTGGTTATTATTGGTATTGTTTATTTCCGCTATTGGTTGTGATTGTGGTTAGGTGGCTAGTGGGTATGGGACCACTAGTTGTAGTTTATTTATTATTATTACTTATATATTTTTATTGTTAAAAAAAAAGGGTTGGATCATTTCACCAAGTTTCAGAGAAAGGGGTATCAGCAGATCCAGAAAGGTTTGCTACAATTCACGAATGGCCAAAACCTACAACGGTGATGGAAGTAAGGAGTTTCTTAGGACTCGCAGGATATTACCGGAAGTTCGTTAAGGGGTTTTCATCGATAGCTAAGCCCTTGACACGACTTACGGGTAAGGGAGTTAAATTAATTTGGAATGAGGAGGTGCAAGAAGCATTTGAGAAGTTGAAGGAAGCTTTAACCACAGCACCAGTGTTGGCCCTGCCAAAGCCAAACTAACCTTATTCGGTCTACACAGACGCCTCAAGAGTTGGCGTGGGAGGAGTTTTGATGCAAGGAGACAGAGTGATTGTGTATGCCTCGAGACCGCTTAAGAAGCACGAGAAGAACTACCCTACGCACGATTTGGAAATGGTTGTTGGTGTGTTTGCATTGATGATATGGAGATCCTACCTGTATGGGGACGGGGTTCAGGTGTTTACCGACCACCAAAGTCTTTAATACTTGTTCACGCAACCAGACCTCAATTTGCGACAAAAGAGGTGGATGGAATTTATTGCGGACTATGATTTGAAGATTCAATATCATCTGTGGAAGGCTAATTTAGTAGCAGACGCCTTAAGCCGTCGGAAGGTCGAATTAGACCTTGAGAAAGATGTGGAAGCATTATCTGAAGAGTTTAAAAAAATACGGTTACTAGCCTTAGAAGGAGAGTCTAGCGAGCCGCTAGGACTACAGGCCGTTACTCAAGCCAGTCTACTACGACGAATTCGAGAAGAGCAACCAATGGATAAGAACCTGAAGAAAATTGCGGAAGAGTTGAGAGGATCGGATGGACCAAATGCTAGTGGTTATCATTTGGTGGACGATGGTACCTTGTTTCTTAATGGGAGGATTACAGTACCCGACAGAGGGGGACTACGCCAGGAGATTCTCAGAGCGGCACACACTTCTGACCTGAGTATTCACCCAGGGAGCACCAAGATGTACCGTGATGTGCGAAGGTACTATCATTGGCCTGGAATGAAAAGAGCAGTAGCGAAATGGGTTATTCAATGTGATTCATGCCAAAGAGTTACGGTGGAGCATCAAGTACCCACAGGGTTACTACGCAATTTGCCAATACCAACATGGAAGTGGAAGTCAATTTCCATGGATTTCATCACAGGGCTACCCAAAAGGCCGAGAAGGGCTAATGATGCAGTTTGGGTAGTGATGGACCGATTAACTAGAGTTGCTCATTTGGTTTCGGTGAAGTGCACAGATCAAGCTGCTGATCTTGCGGAAAGATACATTGACGAGATTTTGCGACTTCGTGGAGTGCCAGCCAACATAGTATCTGATCGCGACCCAAGATTCGCATCAATATTTTGGCAAGAGCTACAACGTGCACTAGGGACAGACGTCTTTATGAACACTTCTTTCCATCCAGAGACGGACGGTCAGACGGAAAGAACTATCCAAACTATCAAAGACTTGATTCGATTATGCGCACTGGATTGTTCTACGGATTGGGAAGGTAATCTACCATTGATTGAATTCTCTCACAATAACAGTTATCACTCGAGCATCGGCATGTCTTCGTTCGAGACTATGTATGGAAGACCATGTCGAACGCCCTTTTTCTTGACGGAGATGGGAGAGAGGACGAGTTTCAACCATGAGTTGATAGATGAAACGACGGAGAAAATTAAGTATATTCGCGAGAATATGAAGAAGGCTCAAGACCGTCAGAAAAAGTATGCCGATCGAAAAAGGCGAGAAATGGAGTTTGAAGTTGGATATTAGGTTTATTTAAAGATCACGGTCCAAAAAGGAAAGGATCGCTTTGGGAAAGCTGGAAAACTTGCGGTAAGGTTTATAGGGCCTTACCAGATCGAGAGAAGGGTTGGAGAAGTAGCATACCGCCTCACTATGCCAGAAGTGATGTGTATGCATAAGGTCTTTCATGTGTCCCAACTTAGGAATCATGTACCAGACCCTAATGCCATCATAGAGGAGCCGGTGAAAGAGTTAAAGACGAACCTAACATACCCCGAAGGACCAATGGGTGTTGGCGAGCGTCAAGTACGGAAATTAAATAAGCGGGAGATCCCCAAAATTCAAGTGTTTTGGGGAAAACAAAACCGAAAGGTCACAACCTGGGAGGATGAAGGAAAGTTCCGAGCAAAGTACCTGCAGTTCTTTGCTGACGAGGAAGGTAAAGCGGGACCATCAGATCCTTTTGGAATTCGGGACGAATTCTAATAAGCGGACGAGAATGTAGTGACCCTCACTATAGAATAAATTTTCCCTAAGGAAATGACCTGGAAAGGAGTTGAAAAGGGAGAGGAGACAAAGTAGAGCGGAATTGCCAAAGAAATGTCCGAAGAAAAACTAAACGGACGTTAGGCAGATCAAATGACCGTATAGACGGACGTACGTACCAGACGTATGTGGGACGGATGGACGTATCAGGCGAACGCCGAACGGACAAGGTCGTGTCCTGGACGGGAAGCGAGTGTGGGAAGGAACCCCACTAAGAAGAATATTTAAATGATAAAAAAAAAGTTAGTGGAATTTCCACTAAGTGATTAAAATAATCACAAAAATTAGCACTAAGTGAAACTTTCCACTAAGTGTTAATTTAATCGAAATAGAGTGAGTGGAGGAGAATATTGTTTGATGCCATGCAACTTGGGAGAATGTGGACGTGAGACCTCACCTCCTGAGGTGTCAACACCACAGGTTTGAAGAATGTAGAGCCGACACCTCACCCCTTTGCATATAGAGTAGTGTGTTTCGCCCAAGCCTCTTTATAAACAACTCTTCTCTTCACTTTGGAGAGGAGAGAAAAAGAAGAAGTTGCCCAAAGGCTGCTAAGAGTGAGAGATAGAAGAAAGAGAGCGAAGCTTCTAAGAATTTTCGCTAAGTCTGAGAAGTCTTGCCGATTAGTTATTGCATCTGTTAAGTGGAGTTGAAGCTACAAGGGACTCCAACGGTTTTCATTGGTGTTCTTCGACATTCTGTGAGTTCATGGAGCATTGATCTGAGCTAGATTGTTGTCAACGACTCAATCTAGTGTCAGTTTGCATGTGCATATAGTTGCATTTTCTTGTTAGATTTTCTTGAATTTTGCATGCACCTTTAGTTGGTTGCTAACTGTGGGATGTGCTCCATGGTAGATCAGGTGCATGATCGTTGATCTGTATTTTGATCTATTCCATGTGAGGATAAGTGGTGGTACTTAGTGTTTTATAAGTTCTATAGGGGTTATAAACTTTAGTACCACAAAAAGGAAGGTCTTAGTGTGTGGTGTTGAGACAAGAGGTCCAACAGCCATAAGCACACTAAGACAAGGATGTGTCTGGCCTTTGCCCTGGATATTTACAACATGCACCAGACAAAACCGATGTGTTGCATGTTGAATGCTCGGAGAGATTTGGTTAGCTACTATGGCCGGAGCTCTACATGAATGTGTAGTTTAAGAAGGGAAAAATACCAGTTGCATGCCTTTGTGGTTGTAATGTGGTAATTGTGGGCTGGATTGGCAAGAGGCAGCATGTATGGGCCCTAGTAAACTTGTCTAAAATATTTTTCCTTTTTATTCAAGTTTACATTTGTTTGATAGCTTGCATTTGGTTTTGTGGCATATTACCTTCTACATGCTTCTCTGATTGATTGATGTGTGGTGTTTGATTGATTCCTTGTGATTTGGGGTTTGGGAGGGAATCTAATCTTCTGCAGGGACCCATGAGACTCACTAAGTAATCTTAGATTAATTATGATAATATTTTGTCCTGCAGGTAACCAATAGGGGGAAGTTAGAGGGCTTGTTGGACGATAGGAGCCCGGAAAGTAGTTTTTTGTACCTTTGTGTAAAGAAAAAGTATGTTTTATGTACTAAGATAAATATGTAAATCTTTTTGGTGATAGGCCTGGCAATAAACTTAATAAATCTTTTGTTAAACTTTGTGAAATATATTTATTAAATGAAAGATTCGGTTTTATATTCGGTTACGAGTAATGACTGATAATGGCCTAGTCCGGGTTGGCTCAACGCTTGGACATCACAAGAGTTGGGAGGCCTAAGGGGTGTCTAACGCGGTGGAAACATCACCGATGAACTGGCCAAGGCGATAAATGGGTTTTAGAACCTCGGTCGGGTCGGATGTGATTGTTTTCAAATTAGCGTTCCTGGGCTGTTCTAGGCAGGTTGGCCATAGGACGGTTTCGGGGGCTTTACAGTATGCTTCCCATAATTACGTTAATCCTTCGACGAGTTGGGGGAGGTGGTGCGTCTGCTTGCTTATTCGCTTTTCGCCTGCCTGATTATTTCCTTCAACCTGGGGGTTGGGCATGGGTCGGTTATTTGGACGACCTTGCTGCCCTAGGCGGCCGCGTGCATTACCTCGGCCTCGCTGGGTGTTGCTCTTGTATTGCCGCAACTGTACCGAGATTTCGCCGTTAAGATATTTGCCTAGCAACGCATTTTGTAAATGCCTGCAAGACTACCTGGCGAATTCGAGCTGTAAACGCCGTTTTTTGGGATTGCTCCAACATATGGTCATCTGGTGCCGCGCTGGTAGCCCGATGCATCTTGCTCGTGACATCCTTTATTTGGCTTTTAAGTTCGGCTAATTCGCCATCCTGACACCTTTCTGGATCATTACTTGTTTTCGGCTGCCCGCCCTTTTCTTGAAGCACAATAAAGGGAAAATATATGTACCGTCAAGCCGCCCATGATCAATCTTTTAAGTCGGTTTATTATTTATTTATTTTTGATCAAAAATTGAGAAAATTCGTTGTGAGGGTTATTAAGAAAGTTCAATATTTTACTTTTACATATTTATTTATTTATTTATTTCGTGACATTAAAAATTTATTAACAACAAAAATTTGCATCATATTTTGTAGAATTACATTTTTTTTTAACATAGTTGAATTATGTTTTTACCTAGGAAAAGAAGAAAAAAAACTAGCTATGGTGTTCAGATTGCTCTCTTTTTCCAATTAAAATTACTCTTATATTTAATTTAGATATTTGTCCCAAACAAAAAATTTATATATATATCTAATTTAGATATCAAATGCTACTTTCTCAAAATCATATGAACGTGTAGGCTTACAAGTTATGTCTTTTTATAAGGTTGTCTATATTCATTTAGAGTTGTGTTTTTAATCATCTTTTGTTTGTATTATTTTACACATTTTTCCTAATATTTATTTTTATTTTTTTGGACAAAAAAACTTTCATTAAATTTAAAACCTCAAAAGAAGGGTGTTCTTATAACTTAAAAGCAAAAGGGTTACAAGTAAACATAAAAACTACATGAGTCTTCCAAGAAAATGCACAACCTTGAGGAGCTTGCGAAGGATGGAAGATCTTTTGATGTCTTGTAGGATTCAAGTTTGAAGACGAGCTTCAGAAAATCCCTGACCAACAAGAGGTCATACTTCGCTTGTACGATAGACGCATAGGAGCTTTTTAAAGTGTGCTCCATAGAGGAGGCTAAGGGTTTAGATGGTTTCCAAGTGCTCATGGCGTTTGAAGAAGATGAAACTGGGAATCGCATTTGATGGGTGACAAGTCGTAACAGAGCAGGTGGGTCCTCCCTCGCATGAAGCCATTGGACATGGAGGTTAAGGAAATCCACACAAAGCTTGTAATCGGATTGGCCCTGAGAATTGAGATCAGATCCGAGTTTTCGACCTTGTGGCAGTAGTTGACAAGTTGGAGCAGAGGGTACTAACAGCGGATTCAAGCAAACTGTTGGATCAGACTCTAAGTTAGGATTCAGCAATGTAGGCTTCCAAATAGAGCTATTCAACTGGCCTCGACAAATATATCTCTACAACCACTCTAAAACAACCAAACTTCTGCTACCGAGGAGAACTCGACTTGACCAAGCATTGATGACTGTTGCAAGAGAAATTGAGCTTGCAATAACACTATCATAAACAGATAGTTATAAACAGTTTTGTTCATTATAATGTTCATGTCGTTTGAACTCAAAATATTTGTAATTATTCTTAGATAACCACCAATCAATTGTTCTTTGATACATAGTTTTTGTAATATAATGAATTTCAATATTCAAGATTATTGGATACACTACCTAAAAATTTTAAAAATAATTATAGTGATATAGAATTTAATCAAATTTATAGATGTAATTTCATTTGTCGTATATTTATCGTAACTCTTTGTAAAATATATGTATATATATAGATATTGTATATATTTGTTAATTTTTTAACTGTTAATATTTTAATTTAAAAACGTATGTATTTTAAAATTAATTGTAATGAACTGAAAGAAAGAAGATTCATCTATTTCTTTTTTTCTCTCAGTTGTCTCTTTTCATCATCTTCTTCTAATCGAAATGTCTAATTTTTTCTTTTTTCTCTCCGATTCTTTCTTTTCTCTATTTTCAATCTGATTTTTTGTGATTCATCCGATTATTTTCTCTTCGATTAAGCAATGGTAAATAAAAAAATGGGAAAAACCACCAAAAATTCTTTTGGGATTGCTCAAAAAACGTTTTATCAATGATGGAGAAAATAGATTATGAGTGGGGAAACGAGATAGGTCTAAACTCACCGAATATTAAGGATGTTGTTCCAATTCAGATCTGGGGAAAATATGTCGGTTTGGGATGTAGGGAGGGATCATCTTCATCTTCGCCTAATAGAAGCGGCATGACATTTTCAGTATGTGTTAATATATTTTTATATTTATAACTGATATATTATAGTGAAGTGACCTTAGTGCAGTGGTCAAAGGTAAGTCCTTAATTCACAAGACACCATCACATTAGGGATCAAGTCCCGCTCCCTATGAATATAGCGATTAGGCTAATGGGCCAGCCTGTTGTGGCCTAGTGGTTGACAAAAAAAACTGATATATTATAAAGTGGCATCTACATATTATAGTTATTTGTTCGATAATTTTCGCTTAGAAATCACATCTTTTTATAATATTATTTTTATTAATAATATAAATCATTGTGTATTCTGCTATTTACCTACTCATATATCACATAATGGAGTTTGAGTTAAAATGAAGAACCTTTATACAGTTTTTGGATCTATTTTTACGTTTTTACCTCATTAAATTAACGAAATATAAAATTTAAAAATTACTTATATTGTGTTTTATAGATTTTGGAATAATATTTATTTATTATATAACAAGAAATTTGGCAATGCCATTATATAGATCAGTGATGTTATAGCTATGTATGATCAAAACATGTCTTTTATTAGCTTACAATGTTACAAAATCGGTGCATAATCTTTTTTGGAGGAAATTGTTAAGTTTGAATTTGAATTTTTTAATTTAGT
The DNA here is from genome assembly GCF_030686135.1 of Camelina sativa. Lineage (NCBI taxonomy): Eukaryota > Viridiplantae > Streptophyta > Magnoliopsida > Brassicales > Brassicaceae > Camelina > Camelina sativa. The sequence goes on from NC_141890.1 coordinate 37,428,846, forward strand.
TGTTTGGCTTTCCAATGGAATGAGAATAATTTTGTGGATTTAGGCGTCTTCGGCGGCCGCGTTTTTGAGCAGGGGGTAAGACCATGTTACTAACCCACACATTTATATCTGTTGCTTAATATAATTTTGGGCATAGTCATCTTTCAAGTACCTATATATCCATTAGAAAACAGTATGAAGTAAGAGGAAGTATTATACTGATTTATTTTTGATAAAAAAAGTTGATGAAATTGATGAAATTAGTAAAAGTTATTCATGATTAAGAGTGACATAATTTTTATTAGTTACATAATGAAATCATTACACCAAAATACTAAGATGAAACAAAAATAAGACATAAATTTTGACTTACTTGTTCATCAACTAAGATTAGCTACAAGGTTTAATATTGATATATTTGGAGTTATGTTTGCATATTTGTAACAGTTTTACAAGTACTGTCCACTCAAGCTCTAAAACTTTGTCAGATGAAAGCGTAAAACTCTTAAACCAGGAATACATGGTTTATAACCAAGGTTAGTTGATTTAAAGTAAGAAGAAAATTGGATTAACCTACAAAAAAAAAAAAATGGATAACGTGACCATAATTTATTTATTTATTTTTTTACAACAAAGTACAAGATCAGCTCAAACGAGTCAATTATTAGAAAAAATGTTTACATAGATACACTACAAGAAAACAGCTTAAAACTGACGAGCATAACTGAAACTGACTATTTTTTGTGGTGATGAATGATGTATGGAATTATGACTTATGAATGAATGGATGTCAGGGTGTTTCAATTCCCCTTATGCAATTGTAGTATAAGAGGTGTCAATCCAATATGAGTGTTTGTGAACAATCAAGATGTGCATATGAGTCTAAGTCAAGCCAGATGTAAAGGTTGTTTGTCACTAACAATTCTATGATGAAATGGAAAGTGCAGAAAGTAAAACTACAAGAACTAGGAGCTAAATGCAAATGGAACAGGGTGATTATGACAAACAGAAATAGAAACTATAGAAATGCAAATATTGAACTAATGCACGGTAAGTAATGAACAGGATACTAAATGAATGCAACATAAATGCAACTAGGATGAAACAGGACAAACATAAATCATAAACACAAGTTCTGGGTTGGAACTCTAGCAAGCACTCGATCGAGTGGTGATCGAGTGCAGGGTCGAGCTGGACAAATACGCAAAACAGAGCAACACAAGAAAAACAGAGCAATACCAAAACGAATCAAACAACAGGATTTAAGCTAAGAAATCAATAAACAAGGAAGGTCTTGAGGAGGGTTTCATGGGCTGGACTAATAATTGAGGTCATCTAACTTGGTCAACAAATCTCAAACAACTTGAGCTAATCTCTAGACATATATTTCTAAGACATGTTTAATCCACTCTCATGGCAAGAAACAATCAAACTCATGCATCTCTAGACTTGTTCTCACAGAGTAAAGAATCTACACAAGCAGGCATTAAGCAATATGTCAAAAATCAAACAAGACTTCTAATCTCTTAGCAAGCCTAATGATAGTCTCTAAATCTAGCCTTATCTATGCTCTTTAGACATTGGTATGATGTTAAGAGGCTTGAAATCAGATCCTACCCTCTCAGATATAGGATCAGCATTAAGAACATCTAGCCTAGAAGAGATCTACAACAATCAATCTTGACCAAATCAAACAAACCACAAACACAGCCCAGCCTAACCCATCCTCAAGTTCCTAAGCAACTACTCACAAGAACACATGATGAACACCAAAGTCATAAACCCAGAAAATGATGAAACTTGCATGTTTAGATAGATAAAGCAAAGATCTACGATATTGGAGAAGGAATCAAACACGAATTCTTAATATCTTGAAAGTTATGGAACCAACAAAATCCAAGAATTCTTTGTTTTCTCCTTTTAAAAGAAGTACAAGATCTATCAAAATAAAAGTGCAAAAGGAATAATTCTAAAAAAGGTAAAAACTAGGTTTTAGACTCTCTAAAAAGCTGGACTCTTTTGGTGGCTGCAGGTACAAGCCTTTATATAGAAAATGTAGTGGAAGCCCTAAAAACGCTAGAAGACAAAATAGTCAGGCGGCTCGACCAACTCGACCTGGTGCTCGGTCGAGTGACCGGTCGAGTTGGCTCCTCTTGTGCTCCTCCCACTCGGTCGAGTCCCTCTCAGCACACGGTCGAGTGTCTGGTCGAGTGGGCAGTCGAGTTGGACTCCGGACCTTGGTTCTTCAGCCTTAGCTCTCTTGCTTTCTCTTCATGATTGCTTCACTTCTCCTCAGCATTGCTTCCATGCTCCTTAAGCTCCAAAATCACCTGTTTATGCATGAAAAGATGCAAATGCAATGCAACTAAACTCTAATGCAAGAACAGTCCTAAAGCTATGCAATAATGGTCAAAATGGATAGCAAAAGATGCAAAAGATGTGAATATATTAAGGGAAAACAGGGTAAAATATATGAACATCAACACCCCAAACTTAGTCTTTGCTTGCCCTCAAGCAAATGAACAAGACATAAGAAGGTAGGTGAGGTTTGAAAGTGGGATCTCAGCTCCTAAAGCTTGCAAATAGACCATCTAGAATCAATGTCCAAGTTACTAGTACTATGATGCAAGTTGAATGAGCTGTACTTAAAGATTTTAGACATGCATATCACAACCTTTACTGATTTGAGCCTTAGATGTCCACATGCATTCAAATCAACCATTTCCCTTAACATTCATTAATCAAGAACATGAATCAATTATATGCAATGCTTAAACTCATTTGGCTTGGCAGTAAAAGGTTTAGAGACAATGATGGTCTCTCTTTAGAGTGGGGTTTGTCAATATCAAGGTTCTCTCATAAAAAATGGATTGAGCTTTAGAAGAATGCTAAAGGTAAGAATACTTAGACACATACAAGAACAAAACCTTGTCTACCCAAAGGCACCCAAAGTGTTTATCCTATCAATCTAAACCCAATTGATCCTAGTGCTACCCTTTAACTTCTTCTCTTCTCTTTCACCCTTTTCTCTTTTGATTTTAAAGTCTTAGGAGAGGTTTCTTATTTGATCCTTCTAGTGGAATGGGGGATTCTTACTTATTTGCTATGGTTCTCTTTTCTTCTTATTCTTAAGACATATAAGCATTTTGCTAGACTTTTCTTTTCTTTCTTTCTTTTCTTTAACTAGAACCATCTTTAAACAACCTTATACTTCCCATTCTTTCACTAGACTTTAAATTTACTTAAAAACATTCCCCTCCTAAAGACTCTAACCTTTTCTTTCTCTTCTCCTTTTTTCTTTTCTTTCTTTTTCAAACAACCAAATCCCAAACCCAACAATGAAATCACCTAGTCCTATCTAGTTTGGAAATTGCAAACTAGAACTACACAAGGCATTATTCTTGTCAGTTCAAACCTAACACTATCTACCAAGCTCAATCCCAAAAAGGCCTCACACACTCAAGAATAAGCATGGCTTGAAAGAAGGGTTGGTTAAGGGTATTGGAAACTGATTTTAATGATTCAATCAGCTACTTGGATCAACAAGAGTAGTAAAAAGGAGAAAGATGATCCAAATATGTATATGGTATCCATGAGTTTAAAGCAATGCACACATTGATATTTAACAGTCAATATTAAGTTCTTATAAGTAGGAAATGGCATCAAATCACAACATGCTTCAATTTAGACCAAATGCAATGCAGGAATTCAAGGCTTGGTTCAATCTTATGCTTCTAACCACTCAACTAGCATCAAAGTACTATTAACTTGGGCATTGATCCTAGTCTAGTGAATTAAACAAGCTAACAAGGCAAAACTCATCATAGATCCCTAATGCAAATATTATACAATCCTACATGAAACATGCTAAACAAGATGCTACTATGCAATGCAAACTACATGAACACTATTTTTTTTATAAAGAATTGTGCAAAAAATTTCAAATTTTTAGGGTTTTTCTATGCCTTAGATGTTATGCAAGTATTAACATGATGATGCTAAACATTTGAAATAAGAAAACAAAACACAACATCAAATGCTATCTCAAACCCTCCCCCAAACTTAAATCACACAGTCCTCTGTGTGAAAGAAATTTGTAAGAGGATTGAAGATCAAACACAAAACACAACATCAAATGCAATGGTATTTACAAGGGAAGGTGATAGTGGTACCTCAAGGATTGGAGAAGAAACTGTCCACATCCTCTTGCATGTTGTCAAAAGTGTAGTTGGGGTCTTGTTGACGACTTGGAGGTGGAGATTTGGGCAGCTCGACGATGGGAATCGACCGGGACTCGGTCGAGTACGTGCTCGAGTGGGGGGGTCGAGCTGGATGTCGAGTCTTCTTTTCCTCTTCTATCTGGTCTCTCTTGCTTCCCTGATCATGAAAATACCAAAACAAAAATCAAAATACCAAAAACCTTAAACAATATGTACATGAATACCTTAGGGACTTCCTCTCTAATGAGTTTGTTTAGAGTCACTAAGCTTGACTTTTGATGCCTGTTCAGGCTTGGTTTAGATTCCAAGGAGGTGATGAAATCCCCCTGGTTCTATTTGATAACCTTGGTGCTGTTTCTTGATCACTACCTCCTTAACATTTGAGCTTTGCTTCTTCTTAAACTTGAGTCTTGGTCTTGCCTTCTTCAAAGACCTCTTGTTGAGCTGAACATGAAGATCCTTCACCAGATCAGTCAGCTCTTGAACTGAACCCTTAAGATGTTGAACTGATTCCTCATGAGATGTGACCTTAGCTGTTGAAGTCTCTTCTTCTCTCAAAACCCCAAAATCAGCCTTATCTTCAATCTTAAATGGTTGACCTCCAATGGTTGGTAGGTTAGATGGATTTGTAATATCAAAGTTCATGGTCAAACCTTCAGATATGTTCAACCTTATCAGCCCCTCCTTAACATCAATGACTGCTCCTGCTGTGGCAAGGAATGGTCTCCCAAGCAAGATTGGATCCTCTACCTCCTTATCCATCTTTATTATGATGAAATCAGTGGGAATTCTTGCCTTGCCTATCTTGACTAGGAGGCTCTCCAATTTACCAACTACATCTTTGTGTGAACCATCAGCTAGACTTATGGAGAGATTGCTTGGCTTGAATTCAGTGTGTCTAAGCTTTTCTGCTATAGAGTAGGGCATGACACTAACAGATGCTCCAAGATCACACAAGCATTTGTTGAAGTGAAGGTAGCTGATGGAGCAAGGTAGATTGAATGGACCTGGATCTTCAAGTTTTCTTGGTACAATAGCTGTCCCAATCTCTTCTTGATCTCTCCTATTTTGATTCTGAGCTTTCTACTTGGATATGTCAAGTAACATGCCTTTGTAGAGAGGATATGGGGCATATTGTTCCAAAGCTGGTCCTCTCTCCTCTTCCTTCTCTTCAATGACAACCTCCTGTTGAATGGCCCTCACTTCCTTCTTTTCAATCACAACCTCTTCCTTCAAAGCCATGACTTCTTCCTTCTCAATGACTTCCCCTTGTTGTAAAGCTAACTCTTTCTCTTGTTGCAAAGCCAACTTTTCCCTTTTCTCAATAATTTCTCTGAGTTCATTCAGCTTTTGTGCTTTGAAACGTCCTGGGAATGGTAGAGGTGGTTTATAAGCAGGAGGAATGTACTTAGCAGGCTTAACAGCTTCTGGGACATCAACTCGACTGAAAACTCGATCAGTCACTCGATCGTGTGTGTGTTCGAGTGGGGGGGGGGGTCGAGTTCTTTGTCAACTTCAGCTTGTTTTGCACAATCTTCACTTTGAGCTTCAAGAAATGACCAATCCTCCTTAGTTTTAACTTCACTGTCCTCAGTGACAATTGCCTCATTGAGATGAATGGCCTTAGCAGTGCATTCCCTTGGGTGTTGAAGTTGGTTTGGTGTAGGAGAGGAATTAGAAGCCATGCAACTTTCCATGTTCGTGATTGTAGAGCTTAGTCTCTCCAACTGGTTATTCAGTCCAGTAGAATAAGAATTCAATGTTTGGTGCAGCTCAGCAAACTGCCTTGCTTCCTCAATCTGCTTAGTGGCTTGCCCAAGCAACAGTTGTTGCATCATAGCTCTTAAGTCAGGTTCTTGAGCTTGTGAGGTCTGGAACCATGGAGAGGGATACAATTCAGCCTGGTATACTGGTTGATGTTGCATGGGTATGTAATTGAACATACTGTTGTGGTACATCATTACTGACTCGAACAGGTACTCGGTCGAGCACAGGCTCGAGTTGAAGGTCGGGCTGACTGAGATGAGAAGACAAATGTATTCGGGTTGTGACTCGATCAGGTACTCAATCAGCACTCGGTCGAGTGCTAGCTCGAGTTGAAACTCAACACAGACTGAGGAAGCAAGGAGAAGAAGAATTGAGATTAGTAGAAGAAGAATTGAGATTAGTAGTGATCAAGGTAGCAATAAAACTTAATCTTAGACTAATAATGACCCTAATTGGCACAAATAAACACTCAAATGGACAACAGCGCCAAATTGAAACTGACTATTTTTTGTGGTGATGAATGATGTATGGAATGATGACTTATGAATGAATGGATGTCATGGTGTTTCAATTCCCCTTATGCAATTGTAGTATAAGAGGTGTCAATCCAATATGAGTGTTTGTGAACAATCAAGATGTGCATATGAGTCTAAGTCAAGCCAGATGTAAAGGTTGTTTGTCACTAACAATCCTATGATGAAATGGAAAGTGCAGAAAGTAAAACTACAAGAACTAGGAGCTAAATGCAAATGGAACAGAGTGATTATGACAAACAGAAATAGAAACTATAGAAATGCAAATATTGAACTAATGCACGGTAAGTAATGAACAGGATACTAAATGAATGCAACATAAATGCAACTAGGATGAAACAGGACAAACATAAATCATAAACACAAGTTCTGGGTTGGAACTCTAGCAAGCACTCGATCGAGTGGTGATCGAGTGCAGGGTCGAGCTGGACAAATACGCAAAACAGAGCAACACAAGAAAAACAGAGCAATACCAAAACGAATCAAACAACAGGATTTAAGCTAAGAAATCAATAAACAAGGAAGGTCTTGAGGAGGGATTCATGGGCTGGACTAATAATTGAGGTCATCTAACTTGGTCAACAAATCTCAAACAACTTGAGCTAATCTCTAGACATATATTTCTAAGACATGTTTAATCCACTCTCATGGCAAGAAAATATCAAACTCATGCATCTCTAGACTTGTTCTCACAAAGTAAAGAATCTACACAAGCAGACATTAAGCAATATGTCAAAAATCAAACAAGACTTCTAATCTCTTAGCAAGCCTAATGATAGTCTCTAGATCTAGCCTTATCTATGCTCCTTAGACATTGGTATGATGCTAAGAGGCTTGAAATCAGATCCTACCCTCTCAGATATAGGATCAGCATTAAGAACATCTAGCCTAGAAGAGATCTACAACAATCAATCTTGACCAAATCAAACAAACCACAAACACAGCCCAGCCTAACCCATCCTCAAGATCCTAAGCAACTACTCACAAGAACACATGATGAACACCAAAGTCATAAACCCAGAAAATGATGAAACTTGCATGATTAGATAGATAAAGCAAAGATCTACGATATTGAAGAAGGAATCAAACACGAATTCTTAATATCTTGAAAGTTATGGAACCAACAAAATCCAAGAATTCTTTGTTTTCTCCTTTTAAAAGAAGTACAAGATCTATCAAAATAAAAGTGCAAAAGGAATAATTCTAAAAAAGGTAAAAACTAGGTTTTAGACTCTCTAAAAAGCTGGACTCTTTTGGTGGCTGCAGGTACAAGCCTTTATATAGAAAATGTAGTGGAAGCCCTAAAAACGCTAGAAGACAAAATAGTCAGGCGGCTCGACCAACTCGACCTGGTGCTCGGTCGAGTGACCGGTCGAGTTGGCTCCTCTTGTGCTCCTCCCACTCGGTCGAGTCCCTCTCAGCACACGGTCGAGTGTCTGGTCGAGTGGGCAGTCGAGTTGGACTCCGGACCTTGGTTCTTCAGCCTTAGCTCTCTTGCTTTCTCTTCATGATTGCTTCACTTCTCCTCAGCATTGCTTCCATGCTCCTTAAGCTCCAAAATCACCTGTTTATGCATGAAAAGATGCAAATGCAATGCAACTAAACTCTAATGCAAGAACAGTCCTAAAGCTATGCAATAATGGTCAAAATGGATAGCAAAAGATGCAAAAGATGTGAATATATTAAGGGAAAACATGGTAAAATATATGAACATCAATAGCTGTCAGTAAGCCGTCGGAAACACCTATTACTAACAAATTACTGACAGATGGCGTCCGTCGGTTCTAGATTGTCGGAAAAATAAATCTGTCAGAAATTCGTCAGTAATTACCGACGGAATTCTGACAAGCATTTACCGACAGATTACCGACAGTAATAGTAATGGTAAACTGTCGGTAAATCTGTCAGTAACAGCCTGTCGGACAGCCGTTGGAGACGTTTTTGTCGGTAATCCGTCGGTAATTTGCTGTCAGACATCCGTCAGAAATATATTTTCGACGAAATTACTGACAGAACAATATCGGAAAATATCCGCCGAACCAACGGAAAAACTGACGATTTAACGACGGAATTTCGAGAAAGTCCGTCGTTTCCGACAGATTACCGACGACATTTTTTTTTTTCTAAAATAAGAAGAAGAAGACAATTTTTTTTTCTAAAAAAATGAGTGAGAGTATGAGAAGGAGTGGTTCGTTTTTATAGAGAAAGTAAATTTTGTATATGTCCGTACTCTGTCAGTAATCCGTCAGTAATTTTTGAAATTTTCAACGGCTATACAACGGCTACATTAACGGATATATTTACCGACGAATATTTATTTAAACAGCTATAATAAGTTTACGGACGGATTTCCGACGGCTGTAAATTAATACCCGTCGGAAATCTGTCGGTAATTGAATAATATACAAACGACAACAACAACGGATATATTTACCGACGAAATTTCGATGGAAAATACTGACAGTAGTATCTGGTCGGTAATCCGTCGGAAATGTTGATTTACCGATGAAATTCCGACGGAAAATACTGACGGTAATATCTGGTCGGTAATCCGTCGGAAATGTTGACAGATTACTGACGGGTAATGTTTGTCGGTAAATTTCCGACGGAAAACTGACAAATTTTTATGGTGTCAGAAATCGGTCAGTATACCGTCGGTAATTACCGATAGATAGTTGCCCGTCAGAAGTGCCGTCAGTTATGACCTTGTTTTCTTGTAGTGATAATTTGATGTGACTCGATTCTAGCACGACGCACCAGCTTGTTCGGTTACCATTCTGTGATCGGGGGAAACCATAATTTATTTGTTTAACAATAATCATGAAAAGTTTTATATATGTCAGTACATAACTTATTAATAATTATCTTAAATAATGGTATCGCTCGACTTACATTTCTAAGTGATTTAAAAATCATGTTCACAACTTACATCATCTTAAATTAATCACTAGGGTTTCTCACTTGAACATGCAGATATAGCTAGCAAGTGAATATCACTTGAATATGGCTGAACAAATTTAGTTTGAAACTATTAATGTATATAAACAATAAGAATCAAATTAAATTTGTTAGAATTTTTTTTTGTTTTTTTTATTAAATAAAATTGTTAAGAAAATGCTCTATTTCGGTTTTATACTTCAAAAACCGAAAAAGGTCTATTTTAACAAATGTGTTGTTTCATATGATCATCTATCTAGAGCTGAATTGGAAATGAAGTAAATTACTTCAAGTAATAGTAAACTTAAAATGATCTGAAACAGGAGCTTATTCTTCTCATTCAACATCATCATCTTCCACTTCACGTTTTGACTTCATACCAAAGGATTCTTGTTGATTATTGAGCTTTACATTCTGCTTCATTAGAGCGTTGTGGTAAGCTTTGAGATACCGAAATAAACAAATGTATTAAGAGTACCGAAACACAAGACACAAGATGTTACTGTGGGAATCTAAATAAACACAAAGAATGGCATACCTTCAAATTTGCTGCTGCTGCTTCTTCCTGACTAATCTCTCTTCTTTCTACCCTGGTCCGATTCAATCTAGAATCTCCACGTACCCTTGTCGTATTCAATCTTTTCTTTCTAATACGTGCTTCCAATGAAGCCAAAAGACTAGACGATCTTGAAGATGATGACGTTGATGATGCTGGAGCACTTGTAGCTACTTTTGTGTTTTCACTCGATAAACTCGAATCTGAAGGCTTCTTCGGTCCATAACAACTATGTTCAGGTCCAAACCGATGTTTCAAGCAATGATCTATGTCGCAGTCTCGACATTTTATAGTATAAGAGAATGTCAAAACTGCTCCGCACCTTGGAACAGGGCATATCTTCTTCTTCTTAACAGCTTTTTCGTCGTTTGAGTGATCACAAATTGAATTAACATGTTCCTCCCAAGCCACGTTTGGAACTTCTTCAGGGTTTAACCGAACTGCTGTAGAACAAAACGGACAAATAACCACAGTGACATCTCCTCTGTTTCCTTTTGGAGAATCGTGTTTCATATAGCTACGATGATCTAGACAAAGCACCTACAAAAAAAGAGTTTCAAAAAGTCAGATAATATTATTCCTCCCTATATGGCTATATTGATTGATTAGAAATCACATTGTTCCTCTCTACTTAGAAAAACCATGCAACAAAACGTAGAAACTGGCATTGGGAATAAAAAGCGAAGGAAAAAATAAAAAGAAAGAGACCTGGAGGCAGCGATCATATGTGAACGGCAAGAAATCGATCTGCTTGCAAACATCGACGGCGCAGTGTTTCCCCAGATCTGGAAATTGCGGAGTCCCCATCGAAATTAGGGTTTTAACGTTTAGAAAAATTCAACTCTCAAAGCAACAATTTGAACAAGAAGACAAGATCCAGGTACGAGGAACGAAGAGAACTAGCTTAATCAAAATCTCACTGCTTTGACAACTACATCGGTCGAAGAAGAGAATTCACAGGGAGAGAGCGATATATAACGTAGACAAATAATATTCATGGCGTTCGGTTTTTCGGTTTGGTTTTGGTTCGGTTTTTTCGGTTTACGATTTTTTTGGTTTTATAAAAATTGAACCATATAGAAACCATATGTAATTCGGTTTGGTAACGGTTTGGTTTATAGTTTTTTTGGTTTTATCAAAAATGAAACCATATAGAAACCATACGTATAACGGTTTGGTTTGGTTTCGGTTTGGTCCCGGTTTTTAACGGTTATTCCATACTTTAAAAAATAGATAGTTGATACATAACTAAAAAATAAGCATAAAAGTAAAGCCTAAACATAATTCAAAAAAATAGAATCCAAATATAGTTTTGTAAACCCAAATACTTAATTGAAATTTAAACTTTTAATAAGTAAAGCCTATTAAAAAAGAAAAAAATTATTGATATTGTTATACAATATAAATTTATAAGTTGAAAAACTAATTATATCTAATTATCCTAAAATTTTATAAAAAACCAAAAAAACCATTCGGTTTTACGGTTTTTAACCAGACCAAACCTAAACCAAATGGTTAATTAAAATAAAAACCAACCGAATTTTTAGACTTAACCATAACCAAACCAAACCATTTATTTCGGTTTGGTTCGGTTCGGTTTTTCGGATTTCAGTTTTTTTGCCCATCCCTAATTCATTGTTTCGACGACCTTCTTCACCTTTTTTTTTAATTTTATTTTTACCTTTTCTCTTTTTGACAGAGTAACTTCCCAAAAAATAAAACTCAAAATATAACTAAAGCAAGATTAATAATGGCATCTTTTCTCTCTAAAGCCAATCTTGAAGGTGATTTCTGGTTTCTCAACCGCCGTCATCTTAATCTTCCTTTTTCTGCATTGGAGTGTTTTCCGACAAATCTGAGTGTTTTCTGTTTGGATTTTGACGGTTATTGTCTGCGACAGTTAACTGTTGGCAGTTTCTTATCCCCAATTTTGTGGAGGGATAACGGTAAAAAAAACCGTCATGGCTAACCATATATATATATATGTGTCTGTGTGTGTGGGAATCCAATCCTTGGTCTTCACATTTCAAACAATCAATCTTGTCTTTCTTTCACAAACACTACCGTTGTCTCCCAAAATCAGTGATTACATACGGAAGACTCTACATAATCTCGATTTGGTTATCACCGATGTCCCAATCGTCCTACCGCCTGAGTTGTGTGGCAAAGCAATTAATGAGTATCGTTTTTCGTTAATTGTTTGTGTTGTGAACCCGAAGAAACAAAACCTAAGGGCAGTCGTTGGTCAAACACCAAAGATTTAGGGTTTCGCTGAGGCGTGTCAGGGGAGGATACTGGGAGAAGGAAAAGCTCGACCAGACAGCGATTCGGAAATTCTGGGCGTTTGTCTACGGACGCGAGAGAGATTTTCTCTCTTTTGATTCAACCAATCAAAATTCATGCAGCTTAAAGGAATAAAACTGCCAAGTGTTAAAAAGTGAAGGGAGACATAATCATTCATTTTTTTAAGGAATGCCCAATAAGAATTCATGCAAGAATAAAGTGGAGACAGAAAAAGATTCTTTTGCCAAGTGTGGCGCCAAACGTCAAGTGTTGCCAATTTCGCCAAGTGTGGCGCATGAAGATTCCTTCACGCCATTTGTTCGCCCAAGTAGAGAGAAGAGGAGACATTTGACTTCCATGCAACTGCATGCAAACTCGCCCATCTCCCTATATATAGACGCCCACTCCTTCACATTTTCCACCAAGAAGAGAGAAAGAGAAAGAAAGAAGAGAAAGAAGAGAGAAAGAAAAATCACTAAATTCTCTAAGTGTTGCTCTCTCAAGAGGAAGACGTCGGAGCTCTGGACGCCGAGGAGACGCTGTTGAACGCCGAGGGGATGCTGCTGAGATGCGAAAGGAGCGTTGTCTGATCCGCGGTGCTGTGAAGTCCGATCATCAATCTGCTGAGTCACTGTGAGTCTGTGGTAGTTTTGCTTGGGGTTCTGCATGAACTCTAGGGTTCATGTACATACCTATTGCTTGCTGCATTTAGACTAGAATTCATTGTAGAATCAGTTAAGTGTTGCATGCTTAAATTGGTAGGATTCATGCTAGATTCATGTTATCACATAGAATTTATGCTAGGATCACCATGCATGTTGAGAATTGAAGAGAAATGAACCTCATGTTTACATGATGAAATTATGTTTACTTGATGCATTTTTTAGCAATTTGGTTTGCTTAAAATTTGGACCGTAGACTTGCATGCATGATTAATTTGATAGATTTTTATCTGCAATATATTTTTTGCATAAAAATCGGATAGGATGGTTGCATGCATGTAGAACAATCTAATTTGCTTGAATTTTTATTCTTGTTGCTTTTTGATTGTTGTATGATTTCCTTGCTTGATTTTCTTGCTTGAATTGTTTGCTGTAGTATTAGATTCTTAGCGTTTTTACTAACCCTTTGAATTTTGTTTCTCGAGTCGTAGCTAGAATAGAGTGGTCGATCTTCTGCTCCAAGTGTAAAAAGTGACTCGTGGGCTTTATCTCAAGCGGATACCCATGGGACAAGTCGGCGTCTGGCTTGCTACCGGACCGACCGCTGCATGACGATGTAGCAAGTTGATGGCTCATGCTGGTTACCTTTGTGGTTTCAGCATGGGAAGTGGTAAGGAACGGAACAGATTATCGAAGGCCCATAGGTGAAAGAGTCTAGAGTAGTCGAGTTACCTCGTTTTATTCTAGTCGTCTTGTTTGTCGTGTAGGTTGAAGTGTCTAGGTTTATCGAGTCAATTCTTGATTGATCTAACCTTCTTTGCTTGCTTGCTTTTTTATTGATTCCGCTATGTTTCTGCTTGCATAGCTTTGATACTTTGCTTGTTTCCTTGCTTGTTGGGGTAGTCAGGGCGGGGAAAGTAGAATGCATGTCTAGGAGAAAGGAGTACCCAGCTCACTGAGTAATCTTAGATTACTCATGATAAATATTTGTCTTGTAGCAGGCCAAGGATGAGTCTAGAGCTGGAGCAAACATTAGGGTGCTGGATAGGGATTTTTTATGTGTTTTTGTAAAACCCTATATTTTCTGACTATGTATGCTATGGAAGTATCCGACTACCTATGTATATTACTTTGGTAACTTATTTTCAATGTAATAATTTACTATAAGTAATATAATCGGTTTTCGGGGAAATATGACAAGTTGTACATGATACTTGGCCTTGTACGGGCCAACACAACGCGCCAGGCCCCGCGAGGGTTGCAAAGCCTAAGCGAAACCTCGGCCGCGGGCGGAGTCGCGTCCAGGGAGGAATGGTCAGGAAGCTGCAGCTTCCATCCCTCGGTCGTACCACCCGAGTGCGGTTCCCACTGTGGCTTCCCGTGGCTGTACTTGTCCTTGTCCAGGCCTAGGACGGTTCGGAGGCATTACAAGCAGTGGTATCAGAGTGGGTTTAGTACCCGAAGACACTTGGGATTTTCATATGTTTTATCGAGTAAATGCATTGCAAAAACACAATTAGATTCTGGTTGTTTGCTTGTCTAGTTTTGAGTGTAAACCTTAGAATTGACTAGCAACTTACCTGTTCTTGTGGGTTTAGATGTCTTCAGGACATTCAGGTTGCGAGGATGGTTCCAGAGGAGGGTGGCCGAGACATGGGGAACCCGAGCATCACAATGGTTACTTGTCGACCGAATCAGAGAGCAGTAACACACCCATTTATCCAGATACTTGGAGCCTAGAAGGATTACTTGATGAGGATGACGCTAACCTGTTAGTTGAGACCAAACGATCAGAATGCTTAGAAGGGTCGGAAGAGATGGAGGTGAGTCAGGACGATCAGTCAGTTGTGTTAGAGATTGGTGAGCCAAGTCGTATCCAAGTCAGCATGGATGCACAAGGCAAGTTTCAAACTGTCCCAGTCAGAGACTATGGAGAAGAAGATGTTCAAGTCGCGGAGAAGTTACAGCACCTGTTGCTAGACCTTGTGGAGCGCCAGTCCGATGGTACCAACGCTGAGAACTACATGAGGGAACATCCGGAGGTATTTGAAAAGATTCTGAACTACATGAGATACAACCGCCGAACGAAGCTGACGGAGACAAAGTGGTACCAGAGACCGAGAATGAAAGACACTCAAGCGATGAGAACTCTAAGTCCTATTAGCCAACGATTTCGGAGGAAGAACATGTGGAGGTGATCGAAGTGTTGTCAGATGATGAGGATGGTATACCGACCTTAGTGGTTGAAGTGAGGAGTAGCCAGAACAATGTGCCGCAAAACCCAGTACCAGAAGCTGAAGCGAGTATGGAGCCAAGGGAGAATGCTAGTCCAGTACGCAGTCCAGTTCAAGATGTGTCGGAGGAGAATGTACCAGAGCAGATATTTATACCACAGCCAAGAACCAATGCCGGAGAATTTCCAAGACATGGAAGGTGGGATCCGATGATATTGGAGGCGGAACTAAGCAATGAGACATCGCTAAACCGCTTGAGGGAGATAGAGGAAGTACCAAGGGACCCAATGATGAAAATGATAGATTGACTGGCCAACGTAAAGAAACTCAACAGGGAGTTTGTAAGTTTCGAAGAAGGAGAAGGAAGTGCCAAGAGACCAAGGATCTTTGACCAAGGAGAGCAGTCCATGACTCAGCAGCCGAGAGGCCGACTGAGAACTAGAGCCACAGCCCGGAAGAGAGTGCCTACCCAAGTCGTGTTCACCTAAGAGACCGTCCATTTTGCAAGTTGTGTGAAACGGTGGGACACCGATCCAAGTATTGCTGGAAGACACTGTTGCAACGTCCATTGACCATGGAGCATGTTATATGTACCGAGTGTGGGACGTCTGGACACTTTGCTCATAGTTGTCCGGACCAAGTTGTGCAGACCGAAAGGAACCTGATGGACCAAGATGTGCGAGCTGAAGGGAACCCTATGGACCAAGATGGAACTTCATCGTATGCTGCCCCTCCCTCAACCGAGTCTCCCGCTGAACCGCAACCTGATGAGCCGCCTAGGATGTGTGTGTGTCCTTGTAAGGAGTTTAGGGAGCGCCGAACCCAGTAAGATAGTTTGGGAAAAAGGGAAGTATTTCTTTTGGGTTATGTGTAAGGGTCGGATAGGTTTTTCTTTTTGTTTTAACCTCTAGACTTAACCTCTTGAAGTTGTATCTTGTCTAGGTGGATCTAAACCCTGTGAAGGTAGATGTATGGCTAGGTGGACTACTCATTTATTTTCGTTTTGTAAAGTACTTGTGTTAAAGTCCTAGCCGCGGTTATTTATTTGTGTGTTGCTTGCTTATCTCTTCTTGTTTAATTGCTTGCGTTGATTGCTTGAGTTTCTTATAGGTTTGCATAGTTAATTTTTATAATTAGCTTGCAATAGATTAGCATGATTGATTGAGGATTCACATAAGACACCACAAACAAAGCGCAATTAGACAAATTGAAGAACTTCAAGGAAATTCAACCAAGGAGAAGCGAGTCAGTTCAGTAAAACAAGAGAAAGTGCAGCGCGAATCAATCAAAAGAGGGTGCAAGAAAATAATGAATGGTGAAGGAGATAAAGCAATTCTATGCAAAGTGGCAAAAACCAGAGAGGTTCTATCAAACCGAACCTGGTAAACAAACGAATAAGTTAGACAAAGTTTGGAGGACGACCAAGGAGCTCGGGGATGGAGGCAAACGATGAAGATAAAGAAGTTTTTGGCAGGAACTAAGATCATTTGATCAATTCCAATGATTAAACCAATCAAGGACATAAAGGTTATAATATAAGAAGAGGGAGATCAAGCAAACCGAAGTAGAATTTATCGAACAAGGAAGGAGAAGCTAAAGTCATATGGAGTGCGAAGTTAAAGGAGCCAGAGAAGTTAAACCTATAGGAGTACAAAACTAAGAGTCGGAGAACGCAAAATAAATCGCGGGATGAAGGTACAAAAGAGAGAAGTCGGAGTGAACTGGATTATACAACAAAACCCAAGGAGTCTAGAACAAGCTAAAGGATGAGGAGGATCGAGACAAGAGTTAACGGTGTATACAAGCCGCGATACAGTAAGGAGCAATCCTAGTACCCGAAGAAATGAGAAATATGGTGAACCAAATGGATGCTGGAGATGAAGAAGCCTTCCAAAAGCGCTATCCAATGGCGCGAGAGGACCAAACACATGAAGGAGTAGATCAAAATTCCGGAAGATGGTAAAAGATCATTAACGGTGAAGAAAATAAGGAAGTTGGCAGCAAGTCAAGAAGACTCATAAAGACCAAGGAGAGGAGAAGAAGAGAATAGGATCAAATTTTCCAGGAGCATTAAAACGGATATAATAAAACAATGGTAATAACGGTGGTAGTAGGATGAAGACGAAGATGACAAGGAGCATCAGCACCAGATGAAGAGAAGGAGAAGACCTTAGAATTCGAGGACGAGTTCTTTTAAGGGGGGAGAATGTAATGACCCTCACTAAGGGTAAAAATCCAAAGTAAAATTTTGCAGATAAAGACCCGGAAAAGACTTAGAAAGAAGGAGAAGAGAAAAATAAGAAGAACGACCGGAAGAAGTCCGAAGGAAAAATTAACAAGTCGGATAATGGCCAATGACCAATGTCCAAGAGGCTAAAACCAATAAAGAGTCCTAAAGTAAGAAGAAGAAGAATGGCCAAGTCAAAAATCAAAAATAAGCCAAGGTACGATCAAGACTTTGTGTTCCGATCGAAAACCGGCATTTCCACGCAAAAATTACGTATGCGGGATGGAGACGGTACGGACAAGACGGACGTACGCGGGAAGAAGACGGTACGGACAGAAAAGACGCGGGGCATATGTTGTACGGACGCAAGACGGATGCGGTACATACGCAGTGCCGCTGACTCGACCAGACAGCGATCCGGAAATTCTGGGCGTTTGTGAGCGGACGCGAGAGAGATTCTCTCTCTTGATTCAACTAATCAAAATTCATGCAGCTTAAAGGAAGAAGACTGCCAAGTGTTAAAAAGTGAAGGGAGACATAATCATTCTTTTTCTTAAGGAATGTCCAATAGAAATTCATGCAAGAATAAAGTGGAGACAGAAAAAGATTCATTTGCCAAGTGTGGTGCCAAACGCCCGCCAAGTTTTGCACGCCCCTCAGCCAAGTGTTGCCAATTTCGCCAAGTGTGGCGCATGAAGATTCCTTCACGGCATTTGTCCGCCCAAGTAGAGAGAAGAGGAGACATTTGTCTTCCATGCAACTGCATGCAAACTCGCCCATCTCCCTATATATAGACGCCCACTCCTTCACATTTTACACCAAGAGGAGAGAAAGGGAGAGAAAGGAGAGAAAGAAGAGAGAAATAAAAATCACTAAATTATCTAAGTGTTGCTCTCTCAAGAGGAAGACGCCGGAGCTCTGGACACTGAGCAGACGTTGTTGACCACCAAGGGGACGTTGTCCAGACGCGAAGGGAGCGCTGTCTGATCCGCAGTGTAGTGAAGTCCGATTCAATATGCTGAATCACTGTGAGTCTGTGGTACTTTTGCTTGGGGTGCTGCATGAACTCTAGGGTTCATGTACGTACCTATTGCTTGCTGCATTTAAACTAGGATTCATGGTAGAATCAGTTAAGTGTTGCATGCTTAAATTGGTAGGATTCATGCTAGATTCATGTTATCACATAGAATTTATGCTAGGATCACCATGCATGTTGAGAATTGAAGATAAATGAACCTCATGTTTACATGATGAAATTATGTTTACTTGATGCATTTTTTAGCAATTTTGGCTTGCTTAAAATTTGGACCGTAGACTTGCATGCAAGATTAATTTGGTAGATTTTTATCTGCAATATATTTCTTGCATAAAAATCGGATAGTATGGTTGCATGCATGTAGAACAATCTAAGTTGCTTGAATTTTTATTCTTGTTGCTTGTTGATTTTTGCGTGAATTCCTTGCTTGATTTTCTTGCTTGAATTGCTTAATGTAGTACTAAATTCTTTGCGTTTTTAATAACCCTTTGAATTTGTAGTACTTATTTTTAGCTAGTCTCTTGAATTTTGTTTCTCCAGTCGTAGCTAGAATAGAGTGGTCGATCTTCTGTTCCAAGTGTAGAAAGTGTCTCGTGGGCCTTATCTCAAGCGGATACCCATGGGACAAGTCGGCGTCTTGTTTTTTGCGTAGGTTGAAGTGTCTAGGTTTATCGAGTCAATTCTTGATTGATCTAACCTTCTTTGCTTGCTTGCTTGTTTATTGCGTCCGCTATGTTTCGGCTTGCGTAGCTTTGATGCTTTGCTTGTTTCCTAGCTTGATGGGGTAGTCGGGGCGGGGAAAATAGAATGCATGTCTAAGAGAAAGGGGTACCCACCTCACTGAGTAATCTTAAATTACTCATGATAAATATTTGTCTTGCAGGAAGCCTAGGTTGAGTCTAGAGCTGGAGCAAACATTAGGGTGCTGATAGGGATTTTTTATGTGTTTTTGTAAGACCCTATATTTTCTGACTATGTATTCTATGGAAGTATCCGACTATTTATGTCTATTACTTTGGTAACTTATTTCAATGTAATAAATTACTATAAGTAATATAATCGGGTTTCGGGGAAATATGACAAGTTGTACATGATACTTGGCCTTGTCCGGCCCAACACAATCCGCCAGGCGCCGCGAGGGTTGCAAAGCCTAAGCGAAACCTTGGCCTCGGGTGGAGTCGCGTCCAGGGAGGACTGGTCGGGAAGCTGCAGGTTTCATCCCTCGGCCGGACCACCCGGGTGCAGTTCCAACTGTGACATCCTGTGGCTGTCCTTGTCCTTGTTCGGGCCTAGGGCGGTTCGGGGGCGTTACAGCCATGCCCAATGATACTTCACCAAAATATATGCTTCTAGCCAAATTCTGGTCTCACCAATTGATTTTAGAGATTTCCCACCCACAGTAAATCCTGAGATAAATACTGCATTGACAAAAGACTTCACCAGTGAGGAAATTTATGCATCTTTATCTTCAATAGGAGACGACATGGCACCAGGACCAGACGGACTAACAGCTCGATTCTATAAACACTATTGGAATATCATTGGAGCAGACATTGTAACAGAGGTCAAGGAGTTTTTTGAAACATCCTACATGAAATTAGGTTTGAATCATACAAATATTTGCATGATACCAAAGATAACATATCATGTTAGCCTCACTGATTATAGACCAATAACTCTATGTAATGTGTTGTACAAAATAATATCCAAGTGTTTGGTAAACAGACTAAAAAAATCATCAAGACTCCATTGTCTCCAACACACAAGCAGCCTTTATACCATGTCGTTTAATAACAAATAATGTCTTGATAGCACATTAGGTTATGCACTCTTTAAAATTTCGAAAGAGAGTATCACAAAATTACATGGCAATCAAAACTGATGTCACCATGGCTTATGATCGAGTATAATGAAATTTCTTGGAAGTCTCATTGCGCTTGTTTGGATTTAATGATAATTGGATCTCATGGAGAATGGCTTATGTGTGATTCGTTAGCTACTCTGTCTTGGTTAATGGCTCACCTCATGGTATGGTCATTCTAGAAAGAGGAATAAGACAGGGAGACCCTCTCTCCCCTTATCTCTTTATACTTTGTGCAGATATAATGAGCCACCTAATCCGAACTAGAGTTCAATGTGGAGACATCAAAGGCTTTAAAGTTGGAAATGTGGTTCCTGCAATTAGCCAACTGCAGTTTGCAGATGATTGACTTTTCTTTTGCCAAGCCAATGCTAGAAAATGCAAAGCAATAAAAGAGGCTTTCGATGTCTATGAATACTACTTTGGCCAGAAGATTAACAAAAGCAAGTCAGTGATAACTTTTGGATCACATATACATGGTTCGACTCAGGCTCACCTCAAACAAATCCTAGATATCCCAAATCAAGGCGGTGGAGGGAAATATATTGGGTTACCATAACAATTTGGTCGAAAAAAATCAGATATGTTCAGCTATATAGTAGACAAAGTGAGACAACAAGCATCTTCCTGGAGCACTAAAAGACTGTCTCAAGCCGGCAAGGAAATAATGCTAAAATCGGTTACTTTAGCAATGCATGTATACTCTATGTCATGCTTTAAACTACTGATTGGTATTGTATCAGAGATAGACTCAGTACTCCAAAAATTCTGGTGGAAAAAAACAATAGTGAAAGAGGAATTCTATGGATTGCTTGGCAATGACTCCAATGTTCAAGAATAGAAGGGGGACTAGGTTTTAAAAATTTGTCAAAATTTAATGATGCCCTCCTAGCAAAACAAGCTAGGAGACTAATACAATTTTCAGATTCTCTTTTTGTAAGAATCATGAAAGCAATATATTACCGAGATGATCATATTCTTGATGCCAAAACAAGATCAAACCAATCGTATGGATGGGCGTCAATAATAGAAGGTCTCCAAATCATAAAACAGGGCTCAAGATACCTTATAGCTGATGGAGCCTCCATTCGTGTGAACATAGAAAATGTCATTCCTACGTACCACTCCACCACAGCCTATTCATAGTAACTCCAATGATGGAAACTTCTTGGTTAAAGATCTCATATCAACCTCAGGAGCACATCGTTTTTGGAATGATGACAAACTGACAACTTAAATCCAACATGATTAGCATGATCGTATTAAGACTTTGTACCTATGTAACGCCCCGACTGCCACCTCTTAGTGGATCCCATCTCCAATCCCAGTCCATGGGCCCACTTTCTTTAATGGGCCTCATGTCCTCTCACTAGGCCCATGAGTCCATCTATATTAGACGGTCGGTTTGCTACGTCCGGAAGATTTTAAAGAATTGTTACCGTCCCTAAAAATTACCACATGAACTTTCCCTGTGTTTTGTCCTCACTCACATAGTTCCGACAATCACTTCCCGGAAGGTCATCCATCCTCAGACTACTCCAGCTCAAGCACGTTTAACTCTAGAGTTCTCTCAAGACTCTTGACCCAAAAGATAAGTACACTTTGATGACATAGGTGGCCAAATCAATTCTTTTAAACCTCTTCGCAAGTCTCTGAAACTGGGGTGTCACAATTCACCCCCACTAACATATCACAATGTCCTCGGTGCGCACCAAGACTGTCACCCCCGACGGTGTGAGCACACTCGACTCCACAGTCGCTCTGATACCACTTGTATCGCCCTGACTGCCACTTCTTAGTGGGCCCATGTCCAGTCCCAGTCCATGGGCCCACTTTCCTTAATGGGCCTCACGTCCTCTCACTACGTCCGTGAGCCCATCTATATCCGACGGTCGGTTTGCTATGTCCGGTAGATTTTAAAGACTTGTTACCATCCCTACAAATTACCACATGATCTTTCCATGTGTTTTGTCCTCACTCGCACAGTTCCGATAATCACTTCCCGGAATGTCACCCATCATGAGACTACTCTAGCACAAGCACGCTTAACTCTAGAGTTCTCTCAGGACCCTTGACCGAAAAGATAAGTGCACTTTGATGACATAGGTACCAAATCAATTCTTTTAAACCTCTCCGCAAGTCTCTGAAACCGGGGTGTCAGAACCTACCAATAGTTCCCAAACCAGATAGAGTGGTTTGGCATTACTCTAGTTGAGGAGAGTATACTGTGCGATCTGGTTACTGGTTAAGTATGCACAATCAGGAAATGCATTTGGTACAACCACCAATCCCTCATGGTTCTGTTACTCTCAAAAACAGAATTTGGAAACTAAAAATTCTTCCAAAAATAAAACATTTCTTTTGGCGGATGTTATCAAAAGCATTACCAACAATAACAAGGTTTAATACACGCGGAAAAAACCTTGACCCTATGTGTCCCCGATGTTTCCAATCTGATGAAACAATAGAACACATTCTCTTCTATTGTACGCATGCAAGACAAACATGGGAACTTGAAAATATTCCAATGGAGATTCTGTTAGACATGAATTACGATTGCGAATCCATACTCACTGCATTTTTAGATATGGATTATACAGATGAAGTCAATGCAAAAACTCAATTTCTACCTCTTTGGTTACTATGACATTTATGGAAGTTAAGAAACAAGTTTATTTTTGATAGTATCACTGATCAACCAAGGATATTAGTTCAACGAGCTCAAAATGATGTTCAGGACTGGCTTTTCCACAATACATCAAACACATCACCTCCTACAAACCAAGTCCAGGATTAAATCAAATGGAGAAGACCAATGATAACTCTGTATAAATGTAACTATGATCCGGCTTTTGATCAACATACTAACCAAGTCATCAAAGGCTGGATCATAAGAAATGGAGATGGTATATCAAAAGGATAGGGATCCATAAAGCTAGGAACAACAACAGCTCCTCTCGAAGCGGAAGCAAAAGCTCTTTTGTCTGCTATGCAATATTCATGGATCAAAGGTTTCACATCAATTTGTTTTGAAAGGATTGTCAATTACTTTCCAAAATACTCAACAATCAACACCTTGAAATCTCAATTGACGTAATTATTCAGGACATTAGATTATGGGCTACACGCTTCAATAATGTTGTTTTTAGTTTTACTAAAAGATGTGGTAACGAAGTTGCACATCTCCTTGCAAAACATGGTTGCCTTCATTGTAATTTTTACTGTGACATTTCATGTGCTCCTATTTGGCTTCACAAACAATTGTACCTGGATTACCAAAATTCATTAATAGAATTTCTTTTCGATAAAAAAATTAATAATAAAAAAATAAAACCCAAAAAAATACTTAATTTTTTTTATTTGACAGAAAAACACATATACTAATTTATTACTGATATATATAAATTTATTACTGATATAAATACATATATTAATTTATTACTGATAGAAAATTAGGGATTAACTTAATTAACTATGTTTTTTTAATTGAGAAATTGAAAATGGAACTAATCTAATTGTATAGATATTTGTTTTTGAATATGATTAGAAACTCGATTATCTTGAATGATTTAACATTAAAATGAATCATTCGAAAAAAAGAGTTTTTAAGAGAATTTAAAAATTAACCATTTTTTTTTTGCCAACAAAATAACCATTTTCTAATAGCATATTAAAAAAAAGCCTCTACTTAAAAGAAATTTGATAGTTACAAAAAAATATGTTTCGGGCTAAAAAAAAGTTAAGAGAAAAAATTAAAAATTTTGAGAATGACGGAAAAGAAAAATTAGAGACGGGAGAAAGACATGGACAGTAGCAGATGATACGATAGGACACAACACAACACATCCACTTTACTCGCAACCACAAAAAACGATAAAACCCAACAACAACAAAAAAAAAGAAAAACTTCTTCACTGCTCACGACACGCCATTGAACAAGAGGAAGAAGAAGAAGAAGAAGACTATGCTTCTCTTGCAACCTCCTCCACTGGTCTCATCTCGATTTCACCCTCTCCACTTCCTCACTCACCACCACCACCACCACCACCATCACCGCGTCTCCCAACCGCCAATCTCAGCCTTCTCTGCAACCGCCTCTGTTTCTTCACCATCATCTTCTTCTTCTTCTTCTTCTTCTTCTTCTTCTTACTTCTCTTCATGGAATGGTTTAGATACAAATGAAGAATCCGATGACGAATTCACCTCCGAGGTTCACCGTCGCTACGACTTCTCTCCGCTTCTAAAATTCCTATCCAGATTCGGACCAGTCGAGTTAGTTTTGGATTCGGAATCCAAATCAGAAACATCGCCAGAATCGCTCGAACCGGTGGAGTTCGAGCTCGCCGAGTCATACAGAGCTGTACCAGCACCATACTGGCACTCGTTGATTAAATCTTTATCCTTATCGACGTCATCTCTCGGTTTAGCTTACGCAGTCGTCTCATGGCTACAAAAACATAACCTCTGTTTCTCCTATGAGCTTCTCTACTCAATTCTCATCCACGCGCTTGGCCGTTCCGACAAGCTTTACGAGGCGTTTCTTCTTTCTCAGAAACAAACCTTAACACCTCTGACATACAATGCCTTGATTGGTGCTTGTGCTCGGAACAATGATATCGAAAAGGCTCTTAATTTGATCTCTAGGATGCGTCAAGATGGTTACCAATCCGATTTTGTCAACTATAGTTTAGTGATTCAGTCCTTGACGCGCAGCAACAAGATTGATTCAGTTATGTTGCAGAGGTTGTATAAAGAGATTGAAAGAGATAAGCTTGAGCTTGATGTGCAGCTTGTTAATGATATTATCATGGGTTTTGCTAAATCTGGTGACCCTTCTCGGGCTTTGCAGCTTCTTGGTATGGCTCAAGCCACCGGGTTGAGCGCCAAAACTGCTACTCTTGTCTCGATTATTTCGGCGTTGGCGAATTCCGGAAGGACTCTGGAGGCTGAAGCTTTGTTTGAGGAGCTGAGACAGAGCGGGATAAAACCAAGAACCAAAGCTTACAATGCGTTGCTTAAAGGGTATGTGAAGACAGGTCCTTTGAAAGATGCAGAGTCGATGGTTTCGGAGATGGAGAAGAGAGGTGTTTCGCCTGATGAACATACCTATAGTCTCCTCATTGATGCATATGTGAATGCAGGTAGATGGGAAAGCGCGAGAATTGTATTGAAAGAGATGGAAGCTGGTGATGTACAGCCTAACTCTTTTGTTTTCAGCAGACTCTTAGCAGGTTACCGCGATAGAGGCGAGTGGCAGAAGACATTTCAAGTTCTCAAGGAGATGAAGAGCATCGGTGTTAAACCCGATAGACAGTTTTACAACGTGGTTATTGATACCTTTGGGAAGTTTAACTGTCTTGATCATGCAATGACGACTTTTGATAGAATGTTAAGTGAAGGGATTGAACCCGATAGAGTGACTTGGAACTCGCTTATCGATTGCCATTGTAAGCATGGAAGGCACATAGTAGCAGAAGAGATGTTTGAGTCAATGGAGAGGCGAGGGTGCTTTCCTTGTGCTACGACTTATAACATCATGATCAATAGTTATGGAGATCAAGAAAGATGGGATGACATGAAAAGATTGTTGGGAAAGATGAAGAGCCAAGGGATACTGCCTAACGTTGTGACACACACAACACTCGTTGACGTTTATGGCAAATCGGGGAGGTTTAATGATGCGATAGAGTGCTTGGAAGAGATGAAGTCAGTTGGGCTGAAACCATCATCAACCATGTACAACGCCCTCATCAATGCCTATGCACAAAGGGTATTAAGACTCGTGTCCACGAGATATCCAGTAAGAGGATCATCTTTTGATACCTAATAATTTCTTTATGTGCCAGGGTTTATCGGAGCTAGCTGTGAATGCATTTAGAGTGATGACATCAGATGGATTAAAGCCGAGTTTATTGGCTCTCAATTCCCTCATCAATGCCTTCGGTGAGGATAGAAGAGATGCTGAAGCCTTTGCCGTGTTGCAGTACATGAAAGAAAACGTAACTAACTTCTCTTGGCTAAAACCTTTTGAACCCATCTTAATGAACTACTTACTGACCAACCTATCTCTCACAAAACAATTGCAGGGGGTAAAACCGGACGTGGTCACATACACAACACTCATGAAAGCTCTCATTCGTGTTGATAAGTTCCAGAAGGTGTGAATCTTTGATTTTGGTTGATAGGGGAATATACCCATAAGTAGGATTTGACATTTCAAGATTTGATGATTTTACAGGTTCCGGGTGTTTACGAAGAGATGATCATGTCAGGCTGCAAACCAGATAGAAAAGCTAGATCCATGTTACGGTCAGCTCTAAGATACATGAAGCAGACGTTAAAAGCCTCATAGAAACATAAGGGAACAATGCTAAGGTTTTATCTTGAGCTCAAGTGATCAATTTATCTCGAGCTTCTGAACATATCTCACGAGATGAGGACAGAGATGTAACGACACAGACCACACATATCACACGAGGAAGTCTTTGATACAAATCCTCACATTTCTCTGTCTATGTAAAGATTCAACCTGTACAAATATATAACTGTTGTTGACCATATTTGGATACGGCTACTGTCTGTACTTCAAAGATCATGTAGGAAGTAATACGTTGGAAATTCTAAACCAAAGCTTCTTTACTTAAGAATCAATCTCAAATCCAAAGAATTATGTTCGTCTTTCATGAGACACAACATTCCTAACTGAGGAATACAAGTTTTGCAACCAAAAAAATTACTAACTTACAAGGGTTAATTAAATGAGAGCTTCCTCCAAATGTTTTATGGCATGACATTGACAGGTATGGAGTTTCTACTATACTTGCTTTTAGCAATCCTGGAACAGAACATGAATATCAGAAGTACCGAGGACAACATGAAGAGCCTGAAGTATGTTTTGATCTCCTGCATTCCGACATCGATGACTTCCATGTTTTTCCCATATCTGTTCTTCCTTTCCACCAAGTAGCCGTCCAAATACTCGTCTATAGACACCCATTTATCTGCAGCCTTGGAACTGTTTCCGTCTAAGTGGAGCGGTCCCAGTTGGAATATTGTGAAGAATGCAGCAGACCAGTCATTGAGAACTCTCTGAGTAACAACAGCAAGCAAAGTTGTGAGTTTTCTTGAGAAATTGATCTCTATAGATCAATACTGAGAATAATCATACAATTCAAAACAGTACCTTAAAATTGGGTAGATCAACCGGGTTAAACATTTTAAAGCAATCTCTTGAAGCGGTCTGGTTATCCCCATAGATCTGGCAGTGAAAGAAATAATTATCAAAATATGCGACACATGTTTTCATGAGAGTGTCAGAGCGTAGATAGCTTCCGTCGCACAAACCTCAAAGGTGAATGCCATTGGTGCCTTTACAACATCATAGATATAATCTGTAGCTGTACCATGTGCCAGGTACCTAAAGTCCAGAAAACAGTTTAAATAGCGTGCTTAAGGTTTAACTTTCAGGAGTAAACGATGTAGCATTGAAGTTTCTGAAAATATTTCATAAAAAGTCTTGAGGAAAGAGACAAACCCTACAGAGCCACCACCAGACCCAATCATGCAGCGGTTTTGACAATGAAATTTATTCAATTTTTCAAGTAAGGTCCTCATCTTCTGCGTCGGCAATCCTTCTGGGGTTATGTTTTTGTGGTCATAAGGCATAAAGAGAGCCTGAAAACATATGGAATCAGATCAAAACCGCTACAAAGAGAGCCTCAAAACATAACAAAGACCAGAACAAGATTTGGTTGTTATAAAATTTACAAAATGTGAACAAAAGCATGAGAATCAGAACCAAACTTCTCAACAAATACATAATAACGAACAGATCAAGATTATCTTGTTATACAATTTACGGAATGTGAAAATTCAAGCAATCCATCATTCACTCATAAATTCCAACGGAAGTTTTGACCTTTATTCCCATGCTAAAAAAGTTGGAATGTATAGCTAAATTGCAGAAGAGAAACATCACCTCCATTCCAGAATGCACGTTTATCCATATGTGAGGATCAAAAGATATAGCTAGCTTCCGCATTATTTGAGCTTCAGGCTCACTAAACGGACCAGTTCCTGGATTCTCTTCAGATGGATCATAATCCTGGAAAATTCCAAAAACAAACAAAAAGGACCAAGTACCGTTACAAATTAACAAAGGATCTTCAAGGAGATAAAAATGTGCACTAAAAGGAATCAGTACCTTTTCTTTCTTGCCCCAGTCAACACCCCAATTTCTGTTCAGGTCAACTCCTCTTCCTGTGATTTACGGATATGATCAAAGATGAAATGCTAAACAAAACGCATTAATAACTAACCATGTATTGGAGAGACAAAAAGATAGTAACCATTTCTGCGTTCACAAAGATCTCCAGATTCAACACGTTTGCGACCATTCGGGTTTTCTATAGGAACCATCTGACCCAAAAAAAAAAAAAAAACAGTAGCATCTTGTGTATAAGTGAATTTCTCAAATACCACAAAGATGAAAATGAGTCTGCACGGATCATCTAACACACACTCACCTTTACGACTAGCTTGTCAAGGGTGCTGTTAAGGGCTGCTCCGTTCTTCTTTGGTAAGAACTGTTCTTCGCTCAAAATTGACAAAATACGAAAAGCAAGTTCAGAGGTGATAAGCTCTCTCCCATGCTGCCCAAAAGTCTGGAAGAAAAGGAATCATCTGTCAAAAACACACATGTATTACCCAAAAATTATGAAGAAACTTCACCTATATAATAAGTATTTTCATGTTAAACCAACAACTGACTTCATAAAAGTAACAGTACAGTCTTAACTGAATAGCTTGGACAGGGATACAAAAAGGCAACTTACAAGAAGGATCCTAAAGTTTGACCTGTCATCGCTATCTCTACCACCACGACAATAAGTAACCACGTTAACCTCTGCATTGTAGCCTTTGTTCCCCGATTTAATCATCTCAATCTATGAAACAAAATATTTACTCAAAAAATGTACTGAAAAAACAACAGAGAGTAAAAATAGAAGACAATGGCACTAACCGAGAGCTTATCTGGATGTCGATGTACCAACGAATTTATCTGCTCCATCAAATCATCACTGCAAGTCGGACATAGAGGCAAAACTTATCATCTCCTAAACTCTCCTTTAGCCAAAAGGTTCTCACTTTACCAAATGGGCAAAGACCCTTTTCATTCTAATTAGTAACTAATAGTTGAAGAGGCAAAACTAACTCTATCGAGAGACGAAAATACTTCAAAAATTCACCTGGAGTGGTAGAGATCCCAGTTGATGGGAGTAACATAAGACGAGTCAGAAGGATTAGTTTCGCCGAAAACGAGTAACAACAATGGTGGGAGAAAGATCGCGTAATGAATTAGCCGCCGACGCATGGCCGCTGCTTTGAGAGAGAGGAAGGGACGAGAGAGATGGGAAGAAACGTATCTCTTCTTTAAGATTTGTTGAAGCTTCGTAGGGTTTGTTTGATGTCATATCTCATATCTTCTTCTTCAGTGGAATCGAACAAAAACACTAAGAAACAGAGAAGTAGATCTAAAGGAGTTTTATGACAACAGAAAAAAAGATCTAAAGGAGTTTTGAGTCTGAGGTTGGCCAGATCGGGCTTGTATCTTCCGTCTTTGTCTTTATTTTTTTATCTACTTTTCTTTGCTATATCATCAAAATGATCTAAGCAACTTAATAAAAAAATAACAAATTAATAAATACTATAACTAAATAAGAAAAATAACAAATATTCGAAACTAACATAATACTTTTTTTTTATTGAAATCATCCTGTAAAATATGATCGTAATAATATTATATATTAATAATTAAATAAATTACATATATATATATATATGTTAATATAATAATGTATGATTTAAAATTTTGATTTTTTTTATAAAGCTTATATCTATAAAACAATTGTTATGTTTTATTTTCAATAGATGATATAAAATACTCTATAACATATCATAAAAATAGCTAATTTTAAAAAAAAATCTATATATGCATCATTTTTATTTAATAGTTTTATAAGTTATAAAATACGACAACTGATATTATTATTCATAAATTTGAATTTTTGTATGACATATATATAAGTGAATTTGTTTGTAGTATTTATAATTTATTTGTCAATAATGTTTTTTAAATATTACTAATTCAATTCTAAAATTATAAAATTTATAACATCCAAACTCTAATCTTATTTTGCTAAAATTATCTCAATTCATAATTTTTAATAATTTAAAAAATTAAAATATATATCTATAAATAATAATTATTAATTTATATTATAGAATAATAAATATTAATTTGCAGATAAATTAATGTCACTATAAATTAATAAAATGACATAGTCTCGACAATATTAATTTGTAGAGGTTTTCTTGTATAAGAGAATAGACTACTTTATTAGATATAAAGATTACAATATCTTATTATATATAGAGGTTAAAAAGGGAACCTAAGTTTAATTTAATAACAATTAAATCTTTAATTTACATATCTCTTACACATCTCTTCAAGATGGAGGGAGCTCTAATCTTATTTGTATATCTCTTACACTCGCCCTCAAATGTTTTAAGGAGATTTTTTTCTCATAATTAATTTAATATTTACATGGTTAAGAATTCATGTGAAAGTTCAACCACTAGGGTGATTATCAAAAACACTATATTGGATCAGATTGTGGTAATTGACCGCAATGGTTGTGTCACGATGACTCTCTATACATGCTAATTTTTCTATTGGTTGGTCAAAATAGATTTTGAAAAAGAACCAAATAACATAATAGTTAATGTAATATTTTTTTCTTTGGGTTGTTTGCCATGAACAAAAGTAGCCTATCAGGTTGAGTATCTCCAATTTAGAATCTCTCAAAAATATCATTTATAGTCATTAATTTGTATCAAATTACACATTTAATATCAAAATTTGACTATGTGACCAATTAAAAAATTTGACCAGTTCAAAATTTAGTAAGTGAATTTTTTTCAATTTAAAAGAAAACAGATCAAATTATACAAAGATATTATTAGTCAACCAAAATCAACATAATTTTAATTTGACTTACTTTTAAAGTAATATTTTCAGTGAAGAATCCGAGCTGTGTTGGCAAAAAATAAAATTATTTAAATGGTAGTTTTTTTCCTATTGACTAATCATAATTCAAAAAAGTTTTATATCTAAAAATTAACAAAAAGTTATTTTCAGTTAACCTTTATAAAAAAATCCACGAATGCACTAGCTTGTCTTGTCCGAACAAGGTAAGTTATTTA
Source organism: Camelina sativa (assembly GCF_030686135.1). Lineage (NCBI taxonomy): Eukaryota > Viridiplantae > Streptophyta > Magnoliopsida > Brassicales > Brassicaceae > Camelina > Camelina sativa. Next base: position 37,460,406 of record NC_141890.1, read on the forward strand.
ATAAAAAAAAATGTTTTTTTTTCTGAATAAAGAATTATGTTCGAAAAACGGTTTTATATGGAAAAAAATCCTTCCATTTGAATCTAAACCAATCTTAGCCGTTAGATTAAAAAAAAATACAACCGTTAGAGCTACGAGCCGCTCCTCCTCTCATCATAAACCTTGAGAAAGAAAAAAATCTCATAAAAAAAGCTGTCAAAGATCTGTTTCTCTCTCTCTCTCTCTCTACTCTATATTCAGAATTTTGAAAATCTCTGGTAGGGTTTTTTTTTGTTTTTTTTAGCGATGTCGAGGATGAGATCTCTCCTGAAACCACCGCTTCCAAAATCTCCGATCCGTCTCCGATCACGTCAAGTCTTCCTCCACTCATCTCTCCAAACACCAGGTATGTATTATTCCATAATTAATTTCTCCGGTCTATTTTTCGATTCAATCTCCGAGAACTTTAGAACTGATTCGACTCCTTCTTCCCCTTCGAATTCTAGGTTCGCAGAAGCAGGGAAGGCGATTGAGTGATGTAGATCTAAAACCTAAACCCCAAATCGAATACTCATCAATCTCTAAAGAGATACATGCTTTAGCCAAGATGGTTAAGGACGAGTTTGTGGAAGCAGAAGAGGAACGCAAAAAGCCGAATCTGAAGAGCTTGGCTGCGAATTCGGTTCCGGTATTCGAGAGAGGGAGGTTTTACGAGGAGTATTCAGCTAAGAGGAACGAGCGATTGAGGAGGAAGAAGAAAGGAGAAGAAGCTGTTGTTGAAGGAACTCCTTATCATCTTGGTGTGAATCATGAGCCGATGACGAATAAGAGAAGAGGAACCTCGGCTAAGAAGAAGAATGTGGTGGTCTCTATGGGTGAGACTAGTGCTACGCCTAGGTATTCGTTGAGGAGTATGACTAAGGAGAATAGGAAGCCACCGCTTCCGGTTAATGTCGCTGTAAGTGCAATTAAGAGTGTCGTTACTACTACTCGCAGGGGTAGGAGAATCTGAAAGCCTCAGTGTTTGTTGTTGTTGTTGTTGTTGTTTCTTCTTTTGTGGATTTCGATTAGATCCAAAATGATATTTTTTTCTTTAGGGGGGATGTTTTTTTTGTTTTCTGGATTACTGATACATTCAGATAAGCTTTATTATCTACAGATGTTTTTTTTTTTTTTTTTTGTACTCTCATCATCGAATGCTTTTTGAGTTATCTTACTTGGATAGCTTGCTTTCAATTGGGTTTTACTCATCATTATAGATTGATTGTGTTTGTGTCGAAATGGAACAGAATCTTATAGAATTAGCTAAAACACTCTTGCTTTGTCGTACAAGTAGTGAGTTATGTTAGTATCTTTCATGTCTAAACGTTGTTACTCAAGACAGGGGATAAAGGCTATTGTAATATTCATTGTCTTCAATAATATAATTTCGACATGTCTAAGAACGTGTAAGCTTAAGCGCTAGAAAAAGGTACAAGAAGCGCTCCCAAAGACTGTGATGTCTTTCAGGCTTGGAAAGGTTGATATGGAGGATCAGAGAGTGGTGTTTTGACTTTCTTATACAACTTTCCAACAATTACAATCAATTTTTTTTTTTTTTTTTTTTGGAGAATTTTGTGGAGCCTTTGAAGAGAAAGAGTTAGAATTTACAGAGAAAAATCAATAGTATAATACTAAAATCAAGAGCATATACAGATATACAACAAACATTGGATTGATACAAAATCAAATAACAATTTTGAAATGAGCAATTTACGTATCCTATAATTACAGACTTAGAGTACAAGATAGAAAAGTTTAGAACAAGTCTAAATTTGTTCAGATTTGCTTATGAGTTGTATAAGAGCATTTGCTTTCCTCTGAGCTCTATTTGTTCCGGAGGTTGTAATCTCTACAAGATATTCATAGACGCCGAACTGAAGCGCAGCGAGAATAAAAGATGAGTTGTTAGAGCCTAGCTCGAGCAGTACCGAGGTCGCACACTCTTTGTTCTTCGGGGTGCCTTGTCTGATGAATTCCACAAGAGTTTCGATGAATGAGAGTTGTCCAATGGCTTGACGTCCCTCGGGATGTGATGCAAGAAGCAATAGAATCGAAAGCGCTTCATCAATCATCCCTAAGTTTTTATCTTTCAAAAGGTTGAGCAAAGGTTGAACAATACCAGCATCAATGGCTCTCCCTTTATTAGCTGAATTAAGAGACAAGTTAAATAGTGCAGTGAGAGCATCTTTCTTCCCTCTTACTGTCCCATGCTGTAGTAAGTCAACCAAAGGCGGGATCCCATTTGATAATCCGATGGTTACTTTGTTCTCGTCAAGCATCGATAAACTAAACAAAGCTGCAGCAGAGTTCTCTCTTGCCTCTCTGTTTCCGTTTTCAAGGATTTCAATAATGTTTGGAATGGCTCCTTCGTTTGAGATAAGTTTCTTGTTGATCTCATCTATTGATAGATTCAGTAACGTTGTTACCGCGTTTTCTTGGATTCCAGAGTCAGGGTAAGAAAGGAGTTGAACTAGCAGAGGTATCGCTCCTGCATTGGCTATTAAAACTCTGTTCTCGGGGTTTTCTCTGGCCAGCAAACGCATCTGCTTTACGGATCTTCTTTGTTCTTCCAAATGGCTTGACGATAATGCTTCCACCAGCAAAGACACCTCATCTTTCTGCTCGTTTTCTGAGTGTGGAGATGTTTCTTTCTCTGGAATCTTGAAATTGTTCTTCTCACACCACTGCGTTATCAAGTTCTTCAAGGCAAAATTTGGTGCAAGAGAGAGATGATCTAGCTCCTGTCTAGTTTTCGGACAATTCTTATGCCCTGCGTCAAACCACTTCTGTATACTCTCCTTTTCATATGTCTACGAACACATGTATTGTTATGTTAGTTTCAAGCATGCACTTACGTTACCAAGAATCACATGATTCACATCCAAATATCATATCAATTAGTACCTGTCCAGTGGCGATGATAACCGGGTCTAACATTATTTCGAGTGTTATAGGACACAGAAACTCGTGAGGTAATATTAGAGACGTCGACTTAGTGAATGATTTATGGATGACTGGTTGGTAGAGAATGTCGGTAGCTTCAAGACCTTGAAGCTTCTTAAACTTGTTAAGAAGCTCAATGATATGCTGTTTTGTCTCTACACTTAACACTCCTTTCTCTTGGATTAAGCTTTGTATTGCTATGGTTTCTTTCTTCAAATCATCTATCGTTTGTAGCTCAAGCTTCTTCGCAAGCCTCTCGATAATAGCGCTATCTGAATTTCGAGGATCGGTTTTTGAGAATACCACCATCATGTCTACTGCTAGCTCTATGTCTTGTGTATCTGTTCTTCTTTTTGCTTTTTTCAGTTGTTTACACAATGAATCAATCTACCCAAACAAAAAAATAAAAAAAAATGACACATTTCAGAAACTACGCAAGGTATAATAATTTTGGGCCGAGACTCGTATCTCCCCTGAAAAGAGAATAAATTATATACTTTACCTCCTCTTTCACTTCATGAGAAATCACCAATTCGTTAAAAGGAGTTTTAACAAGAACACGATTCAGCTTTTCGTAAGTGGAATGAAATCGTGTCATCACTGATTCGCCATCCAATGCCTGTAATCATTATAACCACAAAAAAAACAATTAAAGGTTACGTAAGATACACTCAATCATATATAAATTATCACAAAAATGAGATTCTTACCAGAAAGATTTTGCTGCCATTGTTGCAAGTTTCTAATAATTTCTTAGCAACAAGAAACACTTTCCTCAAGCGGTTTACAAAATGCATGCAACTTGGCGATTCAAAACCTCGAATCTCCTCCAAAAACGGAACAAGAATCTTCAATCGTCTAACGAGATTAAAACATTCTTTCTGTTGTGTTCTTCGATACTCCTTAATCTGATCCAAAAACTCGATAACCGATAGGATCTCGCTCACCAATCCATCGCAATCATCATCATCCTTAACTTCTTCCTCATGAATCTCTACCACCGCATCCACAACCTCATCGTTGATCGCTTCTTCTTCTTCTTCTTCTTCTTCTTCTTCTTCTTCTTCTTCTTCTTCTTCTTCTTCTTCTTCTTCTTCTTCTTCTTCAGCAGTAACTTCTTCCTCAAGGTTCTCTGTATCTCCTGTGGCTTCTTCATCTGCATCCATCACAACGACCATTAGAGACTCTCTATCGCCTTTGCATTAATTCCAAAGATGTTGAAGGAGAAAGCGAACGTTAAGGAAATTGTAAGCTTAATTTTTGCTTGTTTCATTTTTTAGAGACAAAACGGAAAAAAAAAAAAAAAGATTTGTTTTTCTTTCTCACCCAATTTGTTTTTGAAAGAAGTCAGGATTTTTCGGGACAGGACATACATTCCTAAAAGAGTGCTTCTCCTGTGGATACCAAATATTTTCAATAACTAAAAAAAATTCCGTTCTTATAATTCGTCAACGTTTAACGATCACCATTTTTCTTGAAACATGTAATATTATACCAACGGATTTTTTCATGTAAGAATTCGATATTTTTTTTTTTTTTGGTAACATCACTTTATTTATAGTTAAAAGCTGTTTGCAATTTTTTTTTGTTTTCTTGTTTTATAACCTTCTATCCATGTTTTTCTAATTTATTCGCACAATTATTTTCTTCACGACATTCAAAATTAAATCAGACATCTTAGTTTAAAAAACGAGACACAATTCTACGTTGTCGCAGTGTATGATGTGGCTATTTTCTACATCCTCCTTCTGTTTTTTTTTCTAGTTATTTAACAAAATTAAAGACATGTTATTCTGATTCTCGCATGTCTTTGTTCAGTTTGAAATATTAAAATTTTGGTATTTTTATCATTTTATGTCAACTAAAATTTATTTATTTTCTTTACAATATTGTCTTTTGATGCATTAAGCTTTTCAGAGATAGGAAAATGTTTCCCTACATCATGTTTATTTTCTTCCAGAGCTAATTCCAAAACTAATATGTTAGTTTGTCATGGTAGTAGACTAGTAGCTAGAGTCGGTCCAGAAAAGAAGCAGACTAATAATGAGCTTGCGGTTCTTATTTTTATGAGATATTTTGGAATGTAAACGTTTTTCAAACATATAATTTGTTAACTATGTATTTATTATAGAAATTTCAAAATTTTAATATGTAGGTAATTTTCTCTTTCCTCCTCTAATACAACATGGAGGCTCGATAAATTACAATATCAGATCAAAAGAAAAGGAAAAAAAAATTTTGAAATCGAAAGAAACAAAAATGAAGAAACAAAGCTAAATCAAACCGGAGAAAAAGTCGGACGAATCACAGCGAAAGAAACATAGGTGGACTCATCAAAGATAGAGCCAAATAGTCTCCCTGTCGAAGCTGAGAGATCGTCAAAACAGAGCCTATCAAACGTATTAAGGAAGTTACCAGTGCTGGAGCCATAGCTAGCTACTATTGGTAAGGAAGAGAGGAAGCACCACTAGAGGTCTAAACTGAAAGGCTTAAAGGGAGAGAAATCTATGAACCCTCTCACAATTCCGGTGAAAAGCGCTGAAATCGAAGATGTTAAGCAGAAAAAAACTTTTGAGGTCGCTATGATATAAGTTTTGTTTATCACCATAACTTACAAAAACAGAAAAAAAAAAAAAAACAAAAAAAGAAGAGAGAAAGTAGTACTTGTTATATATCTTTACATTATTAGGATATGAAAACTAAATTTTATTAAGACACATGTTTAGATATAATTTTGTTTAAATGAACATATTAGATCTTTTTCTATTAATGGCTACCTTAACTGGACTCTTAGTTGGCAATTAGTCATATTTCAATACTATATTACTAATTTCAATTTTGTCCCTTTTATTGACTAGGTGGTGAAGTGTACATGTTTATGGCAGCGATTGAAGGCGATTCTAGGGTTTTGGTTGGGAAAGATCATGACGCCACGATGGTGGACATTGGGGGGAGGGTTAGACCGCTAGGTGATCCACCTGTTGTGCCTCGTTCGTGGGTGCAGAAGGTAGTTGGTAATAATGGACGATGATGCCAATTCCGGAAGATGTCATGGATGATGTGTTTGTGTCAGAGAGGTTGCGGTTGGAGTTTTCGAATGGGGATGATGGGGAACCAGTCATTACGATAGGTGACAAGATTTTGACAACGATGTATGGGTTATAGAAGAAATGTATGTTTGTCAAGGTGTTAGGGTGGCACATCTCACTCCCTGTTCTGAACCGAAAACTTTGAGAGATGTGTAAACCTAGTGGAGCAATGTTTGTTATGGATCTCCCCCATCAATTCTTTAAGTGTATGGTTTGAGAAGGAGGAGGAGTATCTGGCAGCGCTTACAGGGGATCCATGGAGAGTGTTTGGTAACTACCTCATTGTCCAAGCTTGGACCCTGGAATTTGGTCCTTTGAAGCACGAGATTGTTACGATTCCGGTGTGGGTCCATCTCGTGAACCTCCATGTGCACCTTTATCAGAAATCGATTTGGGAATTTTAAAGGGTTTGGGGAAGCCACTTAAGGTGGATTTCACCACGTTACACTTCGAGAGAGCACATTTTGCTCGAGTGTGTGTTGAGGTAAATCTGCAGCTGCCGCTCAAAAGGTCAATGTTGATCAACGGGCAACATTATTTTGTAGCATATGAGGGTTTAACGAACATTTGCTCTGCTTGTGGCATGTATAGAAATTTAGTGCATAATTGCCTGCAAGTCGTTAGGGAGAAGGCCCCTCTTGTGTATGTTCTAGCTACGGTTGCTACTCTAACTGCAGGTCGAGTGTCTCCAGGATTGGAGGATGGTTTCACTGTGGTAAGAAACATGGGAAGAAGAGTACACTCTTTAGCTCAACCTTCTTTTCTGGCGGCAGGAGCAGTGAGAAATACCGGAGGTAATCCTAACCGGGATACTTCGATGATCGGAGATCCTGCATTAATTGAGGTTTCAAATAGTTTGGGAAATTTGGAGGTGGATTTGGTAACTGATACGGTAAGGCAAGTTGGGGATTCGATAGTGGGGAGTAAGGAAAGTGAGAATATTCAAAATTGAGTAGGGAATAAGGAAAGTGATAATATTCAGAATCGAGGGATCTCAGGGAAGAGTGCTGCCCAAGGGAAGCCGTTGGTGTTTGGTGCTTTGTTGGAAGTAAAGAATGATAGTGGTCATGAAGGACATGCTCATCGAAGGCCTATTAAGCATAAGGCCTCAACGATTAACGGGCCGAAGCCCAACTCTTCTAAATTTTCTCAGCCTACTCGTGGTTTAGTGTTTAGCCCGATTGGGGGGGAAATCAGAAGTTTCGGTGAATCGGAAACAACTGAGGGTTGATGATGGTGGTGTCGGGAGAGCCGGTGTCCCTTTTCCGGTGGAGAGAGCAGATAAACCGGTCTTGATGGGATTGGGATTGGGTAATTTGGAGAAGAATGAGAATGTACGTTTGGGTTTGGGAAAGCTGCCTTTATCTACGGGAATTGATTCTTTTAATGGATTGTTAGAGAATGGGAAGGAGAATCGTTCCGATTAGCGGTTCTTCCCGGTAGTTCTAGTTATTTTAACAGAAGGGTTGATGAGTTGCATTCTTAAGTTCAAGGGATATGTCAGTCGATGCTCGCATCATGGATTCAGCAATGCTTCTTTACTAAGCACCCTCTACCGCGGTGTAGTCTTTAAGATACAGATGTTGCTGGACACCGCCAACAATGGGAGCTTAGTCAATAAGGATGTTGACGAAGGTTGGGCACTCGTGGAGAATTTGGCCCAATTTGACGGGCATTATAACGAAGACTATGATCGCACCATCCACTCTTCCGGTGAGTACGATGCGAAGTACAAGAGGGACATGAAAGACCTTAATGACAAGTTGGACAAACTCCTTCTAAGCCAACAACAACACGTCAACTCTGTTTCCGAGGAATAATAGTTTCCGAAACAGGATGGGGAGAGTATTCAGCTTGAGGATGTAAACTACATCAACAACCAAGGAGGTTACAACAAGGGATACAACAACTACAAACCGAACCAAAATTTCTCCTACCGTAACCCGAATGTTACCCATCTGTAGTTCAAGGGAACCAAGACCCGTCGAAGCTTTTTGTACAATACAATCAAAGTTATGCTCCAAAGCAACACTACTCCGGTGATTATCACCAGCCAATGGCACCACATGGCTTTCCCTTACAACAGGGACCACCAAACCCGCCTCAAGAGGCTGACCTACAAGGTTTGATCCAAGGCCAGGCATCGACAATGCCAAACGGTTTGCAGGGATGAGCAACAAGATAGTTTATGGGTATAACGACCTCAATGCTAAGTATGACTCTGTGAATACAAAGTTGAGGTATCTGTAAGGCCAAACCGTCATGCAACCAGCTCTGAAGCCTGGCCAACTACCAGGTAAATCTGTTTAGAACCTAAAGGACTATGCAACCGCACATGCCATCTGGATTCATGATGTAGCTGACTACTTCACCAAGGACAGTGACGATCATGATGTGGAAGATATGGATCACAGTCAGATCTATGAGCAACAATACTGCTTATCCGAGTATCAAATCGATAAGCCACACGATCACCCCGATCGAGCTGACGATCGACTACCAACTCGTGAATTACTGACTGACGCATCACTCGACGCTGAGCCCGAAGCCTTACCTGATGATCATGATCGGATAGACCATCGAGCAAACATTCATATGACAGATCGATCACAACCTCCTGCAACCGAGGAAGGTGAATTGGAGAAAATATTCAGAGCAGCACTTGACATTCAATTAGAACCACTTGCAGAGCGTATATCTAACCGGGAAGCCCCCGCTCCTAAGTTCTTGCCGCCACATGCTCTTAGAGAGGAAAATTTCAAAGAGACAGCTCAGTGGGAGATAGCAGCAAAGGAAGCCGTTAGGGAAATTGGGAATGCAATCCTAAAGAGTTGAGTATGTTTAGATACAGATCTGAAGATCCAAGAGAAACTAGAGGACCCTGGCTCTTTCACACTTCCATGTTCACTAGGTCTTCGAATTTTCACCAGTTGCTTGTGTGATTTAGGAGCTTCAGTTAGTGTCATGCCTATTTCAGTTGCCAAAAAGATGGGTTTCAGTAGTTTTAAACTCAGTAGCCTCTACCTTGTCCTAGCTAATAGAACTATTAGGCACCCGTATGGGGTTCTGGAGAATTTACCTCTCAGGGTTGGAAGAGTGGAAATCCCCACCGATTTCGTAGTCCTAGACATGGATGAGGAACCAGAAGATCCACTGAACCTTGGAAGGCCATTCTTGGCAACAGTTGGTGCGATAATCGATGTGAAAAAGGGACAAATAAACATTGAACATGGAGAGCACTTCAAGATGAAATTTAACACCAAAAGCAGAAATAAAGAAAGGCTAACTATCAATGGTGAGGTCTTCTCCATTCAAGTGCTACGAGCACGAGCTGTCTTCGCTGTAGAACCAGGAAAAGAATCACTGAACATGTCTGTTGCATTGGAGAGGATCCTTAAACCTATCTATTCCAAATACAATGCTTGAAAAGAATGAAAAGTCAAGCTAAGTGACTTTAAACAAGCTCACTTAGGAGGAAGTATCAAAGGTATCTTTTAATTTCTTTTTATTTAAGTTTAAGACATTTTTACCATTTGATTTTAATATCTTTCTGGCTTTATTTCGGATTTAAAATAATTTATATTTGTTTAAGTATATTCTCATATTAAAAAAATATATATATGTTTTGGAGAACCCGAGGTGGAACCTGAATACGTACTCGAGGCGCCTAATTGTGTTTATGCTCGAGTGGCGAGTGAAGTCCGAATTCCCCAAACCTCTTATCCCACTCTTGGAGAAACCCTAGCAGCTAGATCCTCTATTTAAAGGAATTCAAACCTCTCCTCTCCTGCATCACAAAATTGATAAGTCAGCTCTCAACCCTAAAACTCTTTAGCTTCCAAGTTTCTATTTTCTTTCTAAGGGTCGAGTTTTCTTAGATTTTTGGGGAACTAACCCTATTAATCTCGAGTTTTAGTGTTCTTTTCTTTTTTCAAGGATTCATCTATGGCTCCCAAGATCAAAACCTACAAGAACAAGGGCACCTCATCTACCTCCGCCGCTGCCAAAACCAGAGAAGGAGGTGACCCTGCAATGCGAGGATGACACGGTTTGACCTAGGAACATCGGTCGATGCCGTGTGGAGGTGTCGGTCGATGTAACTAGGGTTTTTGTGCAATGTCGAGCATGCATCGCTCGATGCAGTGTGAGTGTCGGTCGATGCAAGTGAACCTTGCATCGGTCGATGCAAGCTTGTGTCGGGCGATGCGACCCCAATTGGTGTTGGTCGATGTTGATGTCTGGTTTGTGTTTGGTTATTGATTGTTGTTTGTTGGTTAAAGATATCTCAATTTCTTGTGTGTATAGCCCAATAAATGGGAGGATTGCCTCACTGAGTTTTTATAAAATACCCACGCATCTCATATGTGTTGTGGTGCAGGTAAAGGAAAAGTGTGATCGTGGAATCAAGGCGATGAAGAGGAGGATGTTCTAATGTCTCGTTGATTGTGGTCTAACTTTTGTTAGGTTGTTAGAGATGAGTTATTAAAGCATTGCTAGGTTGCTGGTTTAATGTTTTACGTCGCTGTTAGTTGGATTGAATTATTGGATACTAATTGTATATTTATTGATATTTGGTTTAATGGTATCATTTGGTTATTTCTGCTGTTGGTTGTTTGTGGTTAAGTGGCTAGTGGGTATGAGACCACTAGTTTAGATTACTATTATTTATTAATTATTATTATAAAAAAACGGGTCGGGCCGTTTCTGTTTGGTATCAGAGCTCTTACGGTTCTTGGTTTGGGTTCACTAGGCTTTGTGTTGTAGATGTTGTGGATTGCATGCTTTGGTTGATTATGTGAGTTTGTCAATTGTGTGTGGCATGGAGTCCTAGAACATCCCCGTCGAGCCTACAGTATGATTCCACGGTGAGTTTTAGTTTTGTGTTCTATTGAGTTTGCTTGCTTAGCCTTCTATTCATGGTAGTGCAGATGGTTAGATGTGGTGCGGTTGCTGGTAGTGGACGTGGATGTGGTTGTGGACGCGGATGTGGTTGTGGTAGGGGCAGAACCCCAGCGGTTAGTGATACCGTGGATCAGAGTGTGACAACAGAGGGTGTTGGTGAGTCGCAGGGCTTCCAGGAGGGGTCCATGAGTGTGGTCGGAGGTATTGATAGGACCGTAGGCGCTGAGGGAGTCGGTGTGGGCGGTGTTGGTGCCGGGTTGGCCAGTGATGCTAGGGTTTCGGGTGCGGGAGTCCGAGCAGTTGGAGCCCCTGAAGGTGGCATTGATTTTGCAGGCTTGTTGACACAACTGTTAGAGCGGATACCAGGACTGGTACCGACTCAGGCACAGGTAGCACCGGCAGTGGCGACGGAGGTGCAACAACCAGTGGCTGCGGATGTAGGAGTTTATTCTCGTTATATTAGTATGCTGAGGGAGATGAACTACAATGGTACCGAACAATTTTCAGGTGGTACTGATCCTAGTGTTGCTGATGCGTGGAGGATGAGAGTGGAACATAACTTCCAGTCTCTCAGATGTTCTAAGGAGTTTTGGGTGGACATAGGGGTCCACAACCTGATTGGTGATGGACAATTTTGGTGGAGATCAGTGGCTGCTAGGAGAGTGCAGAGGGAGATGTCTTGGGCTGACTTCGTCAAGGAGGTGCAGTTCTTTCAGCTATCTCAAGGGACTCAGTCAATGCGGGAGCTGGACTTGGAGTTCACTCGAATTATGATGTATGGGGGTAAGGCGATGGAGTCTGAGGAGGCACAAATCAGGAGGTTTATGAGGGCCCTTTGTGAGGATTTGAGGGTTCACTGTAGAGGGTGGAGCTATGCTACGCGTGCAGAGCTGGTTGAGACTGCAGCAGAGATTGAGGAGGACATTCAGGCACAATCAGTGGCGGTTAATCCAACAATTCAGCCTAGGAAGGCTCAGGATCATGGAGGTTCTAGCAAGCGTGGCAAGCCAATGCAGGGAACTAAGAGGAAATGGGAAGCTATGCTGAGGCCGAGTGGTGTTGGATGTTTTGGATGTGGTAGTATGGGCCACAAGGTGGCTAGCTGTCCCTAGAGGAACCTGGGCACATCAAGCCTAAGTGTCCAACGGTTGCGGTTCGTGTATGCTATCATTGCAGGGAACCTGGGCACATCAAGCCTAAGTGTCCCAAGTTGCAGTAGATGGTAATGGCAGCGGTGCAACATATAGTGCAGTCGGGAGTGCAGCAGGTGGCACAGATTGAACATGCGCCACATGTAATGACCCCGAACCATCCTATGGCCGGAACCACCTGAACGGCCCTGGGACGCTACTTTAGAAATAGTCACAATCCGGCCGAGGTTCAAAAACCCATTTTTAACCTTAGCTAGTCCATCAGTGCTATTTCCACCACTTTAGACACCACTTAGGCTTTGCAACCCTTGTGATGCCCAAGCGTTGAGCCAACCTGGACAAAATCATTATCAGTCATTGCTCATATTCGAATATAAAACCGAGACTTTCATTAATAAATTGAAGAATCTTTGTTTAAAACCTTGTGTCTTTTGAAAGCCTCTTACACTTGTGTGAAACTTGCTTGAACATTGTAGCATCTCCAAATTATTGAACTTAACTTGAACTTCAATTATCTTCCTTATGGAACTTAAATGCTCGCTCATGGTAACTATAAACTCGGGTTAACACTTCATTTTTCCCAATCTTTCGTTTAACCCGAATTGTTTTCCCTACCCTTGAACCCAAACCTTTTCTTTCAAGCCTTGTTATGATTTGTTGAGTGAGGCCTTTTCAGTTTTTATAGTGCTATAGATTGTGAAACCTTGAGAGTATTGAGAACGACAGAGAACTGGCTCTTGTTTTAGCTAAGTTTAGAACCATTTGAACTAGCTAATAGAATCGGTTTTGAAAGATAGGTGGTTAGCATGTTTACTTGGGGTTGGGTTGAGGATCAAAAGAGAAATAAAAAGAAGAGAGTCTCTAAGATTCAGATTAATTAGCTTTAAGGCTCTAATTAAATAAATAAAAAAAAGAGAGAGAAAAAAAAATATAGGAGTATAGCAAAGAATGAAAAAAAAAGGGGGTTGTAAAAGAGAGCTAGCTGTTCAAAGTTAATAACTAAAAGAGGGTTAAGATCAAGGGTGTTAGCGGTTTATGTTTTTAGGTGCTAAATAAAAAAAAGGAATGAAAAGAGGGTAGATCATCAAGAGCTAAGCTTTGTATGCCCCAAATGTTCTCAGTCTTAGATAGTCTTCACAATTGTCTAGCATTCTGATAACAGGTTTTTCACCCACTGTATCAATTCCCTATGCAGTTGTAGTACAAAGGTTTATCAATCCAAATTTTTGTTTATGCTAGCAGGAAGGATGCAATCAGAACAATGCAAGTCAAGCCAAGCAATAATGGGGTTTTTTCTAACAATCCTAAAATAATAAAAGAAAATAATATAAACAAGGAACCACACGACCTAAGCACTCGATACAAGCATTCGAGTACAGGATCGGGTGGGGTGATCGAGTAAGCAAAGAAGGTATGAACAACTCGAGGGGTTACTCGAAGCAGGTGATCGTGTACCTGTTCGGGTAAGGGATCGAGTGATGAATAGAAATGCAAGCAATTAAAATACGAAAGCTTCTAAGGATGGGGAAATCGAATCCTAAGTATTCCTAACCAGTACAGATGTCCTACATGCCTCAAGCAAATATTTCCTAGACAATGAATCTCTAAAATCTTGTTTAAACACTCTCGTGATAGAAACAATCAACCTTGATCACTCCCCTACCCAACTCTCGTAGGAGAAACATGACCAAGCATGCATTAAGATCCGATTCATTATTGTCAGTAAACCCCTTACTCATCTAATCTCTTAGGCTAAGTGAGTAAACCTCTAGCATTGGTTGATTCAAGCATCTCATCTACACCTCTCGGTGGTAAAATACCTTAGATCTAATCTCACCCTCTCGGTTTGTTGACAGCATTAAGAACACCAATCTATAAGGAAATCTATTAAACATATACAATCAACTAAGACATCCTAACCGATCAAGAACACAAAATCATCTATCCCATCCCTAGAAACTTTACTACACTACTCGGAAATCATAGCAGGAAACATCAAAGCAAATATAAACAAAAATTGCATTATATTAAACGATAAAGCAGAGGGATAAGAGTACATGATAGAAATCTAAAGAAATGATAAAAAGTTATGAAATAAAATCTAAAACAAAAGGGAAAAGTGTTTGAGTCGCTCAGTTCTCTCACAGAAGCTCTCGCTCTCTGGTTTGAGGGTCTGCGGTGTGCTCATTTGCGAGGAAGGAGAGGAGGGGTTTATATATGGAAACCCCTTTGACCTAGCTTCCCAGACCTGCCCGAGGGTCTACTTGATGGGGTACACGAGGATGAGGTAGAGTTAGTCCTTGGGTAGATCTTCGGGTTGGTCTTCATGCTCTTGGATCCTCATTGATCGTGTTGGGGTTCGGACTCGTTCTTCCAGCTCGATGGCTCCTTCGGGTACATCTTTGGGTTTGTCCTTGTTTTTCCCCATTTTAGGCTCTTAAGCACCTGTTTTCATCCAAAATATGCAAATGCAAAAATGCAACACCCTAAATGGCCTAAAAGTGAATTCCTACAGTTAATGACCTAAAAATGCTAAGTTATGGGTATGAATAATGCAAAATATGGACAAAAAGGATGCTAAAAACATGTAAATTAGAGAGTTATCAGACCCCCAAACTTAAATCTTGCTAGTCCTCTAGCAAGGAAGTAGGAGAGTGCGGTTTGAAAATAGGGACTCATAACCTTTATATACTAAGCGAAGGATTCAAGCTATAGTCCTTAAAGATAGTTTAATGGTGCTAAAAGCAATCAACATACTTACAAATATTTTTCTATGCTTATTAGCATACATCGATCTAGTTCAACCTCCAACTAAAAGTAGAGAACATCTCTTTCACATTCAATTAAGTTTTTGGCGAATTCTTGCAAATGGAAGGTGAATCAAGCTCAATCGGTTTCAAGGGCAAGACTTTTTAGTAAGGTGGTTTCAAGCAAATTCTTTGGGTGGTTTTCTCTCAAAAGAAGGAATGTTAGAAAGTTGTGAAAACTATCTACGATTGAGAACAATTTGGGCATACAAAGCTTAACTCTTGATAATCTACCCTTTTCTCATTCACTTTTTTTTTTAATTATCAAACCCCTTAGAATTACACTACCCACATCCTTGATTTTAACTCTCTTTTTTTTACTCCCTAAGGTTTAAACTTTAAACTTCTAGCTCTCTTCTCTCTTTTTTTTTATTTTTTTATTTTTTTCTTTCTTTGCTAAACTCCTAATATGTATATATATTTTTTTTTTCTTTCTTTCTAGGAGACTATAGCAAGATTTTTTCTCTTTTTTTTACTTAGAGACTTAGAGCTAATTGATTCTAACCTTAGGGACTTCTTTTTTTTTCATTCCTCAACCCAACCCCTAAGATGTGTATGCAACAATCCTATATGAAACAAATTAGACTCAATCCTAATATGTAAATGCAACTACACGAACACTCTCTTTTTTTTTTTTTTTTCAAAAAAAATTTGGGTTTTGCAATGCACATAGATGCGGACTCAAATGAATAAAACTAGCATGCAAATATTTGAAATAAGAAAATTAAGAAAATAAAACACAAAGTTAAAAATATTCTGGACCCTCCCCCAAACTTAAATTATATAGGCTCTGTGTACATAAAAGTTGGAAAAAGAATCCAAGAATCACACAAAATGAAATAAACTAAATGCAATGTTATTTACAAAGATTGGATGAAAGTGGTACCTTATGGGTTGGTGAAGAAGGAGGTTGCAGCAGCCTCCATACTCACCAACGTGTAGCCAGGGTCGTCTCCGGCTTCAGCAGGTGCCGGTGTTTGCTCGTCACAGAGCTCGGTGATATGCACGGACGACTTACTCGGACCAGCATTCGAGGGGTTGATCGAGGGGGGTATCGCGTAGCTCATCGGGTAGGGGAAAAGGACTTAAGAGAGAAAAGACTTTAAAATTTAAATTATATTTACAAACCTGCCTTTGGGATTTCCTCCCAAGTGATCTTGTTTATAGTCTCTAAGCTTGACTTTCAGTTCATCTCAGACTGGCGCGGGATCGACAAGACGCAGAGATGATCCCACCTCTGTGCTCTCATTTGCCATGTATTTCTTCACTCTCTGCCCATTCACAGTAAATTCAGTCTCATCCTTACCTAGCAAAGTCACCGCTCCATAGGGCAGAACCTCTTTAATTTCAAAGGGTCCTGACCATCTTGACTTGAGCTTCCTAGGGAATAGCCGAAGCTTTGAGTTGAACAAAAGGACTTTGTCTCCAGCTTTCAAATCCTTGTGTCGGATCTTCTTGTCATGAAAAGCTTTCGTTCTTTCCTTGTAGATCCTCAAATTATCATAAGCCTCCAGCCGTATCTCATCGAAATCGTGGAGATTCATTGCTCTCTTCTCTTGCGCAGTCTTTATGTCTTAATTCAGCAGCTTGGTCGCCCACATTGCTTTGTATTCAACCTCGACCGGAAGGTGACAGTTTTTTCCGTAAAGAAGCTGGAAAGGGGTCCGCCCAATCGATGTTTTATAAGCGGTCCTGTAAACCCATAACGCATCATCCAGCTTGAATGCCCAATCCTTTTTTGTGATTCCCACAATTCTGGCTAATATCGCTTTGATCTGTTTGTTGCTTACTTCCACTTGTCCAATGGTTTGTGGGTGATAAGCTGTTGCGACTTTATGCTTGACTTCGTGCTTTCTCAACAAGCCATCGAAAACCCTGTTAATGAAGTGGGTTCCTCCATCACTGATCACTACTCTTGGGATTCCAAATCTCGGGAAAATGATGTTTTTGAACATCTTCATTACGACCTTGTGATCATTTGTCGGGCTGGCGATTGCTTCTACCCATTTCGAGACATAGTCGACTGCCACTAGGATGTACATGTATCCATTCGAGGGTGGGTTAAAAGGTCCCATGAAATCTATTCCCCAGACATCTAAAACTTCGACTTCTAAGATTGGCTGCTGAGGCATTTCATTTCTTCGACCTATGTTACCCATCTTCTGGCGCGAATCACATTTTGCTATGAAGAGCTGTGCGTCCTTGAACATGGTTGGCCACCAAAGACCAGCTTGGAGTATCTTTTGGGTTGTTTTGAAGGTGGCAAAATGTCCTCCATAGGCGGACCCATGACAATGCTCTAATACTCCTCGGACTTCCTCCTCTGCTATACACCGTCTGAACAGGCCATCCGTCCCTTTTTTGTAAAGATAAGGTTCATCCCAGTAGTAGTTGTTGACATCCCTGAAGAACTTCTTCTTTCTATGAGCGGCATAGTCCTTAGGAATTTCCCCGCACACCATGTAGTTCATGAAATCTGAGTACCATGGTAGCTCAGCCGACTCGATTGCCATCAACTCGATCGACCTGGTTGATTCGGGGGTCGAGTAACCTATCGTGTGTCTGATCGTGTGGCTCATTTCTTCCAAGAAGGTGATGTGCATCAGTCTTTCTTCGGGCATTGAGTCGTCTATTGGGAGTGGATCTTCGATTCTCATTCTGGACAGATGGTCTGCTACCCCGCTTTCAATTCCTTTTTTATCCAGGATCTCTATGTCAAATTCTTGCAGAAGAAGGATCCATCTGAGGAGCCTAGGTTTGGTGTCTTTTTTTGAGTAA
The DNA here is from genome assembly GCF_030686135.1 of Camelina sativa. Lineage (NCBI taxonomy): Eukaryota > Viridiplantae > Streptophyta > Magnoliopsida > Brassicales > Brassicaceae > Camelina > Camelina sativa. Next base: position 37,478,097 of record NC_141890.1, read on the forward strand.
ATGTACCGCATGGCAGCATGGTCCGTGTATACAATCACCTTCGAACCGACTAAGTAGCTTCTGAACTTCTCAAACGCGAAAACCACAGCAAGGAGCTCCTTTTTAGTTGTCGCATACCTCGTCTGGGCATCGTCCATGGTTCTGCTGGCGTAGTAGATCACATGGAGCTTTTTATCTATCCTTTGACCCAGTACTGCTCCCATAGCATAATCTGACGTGTCACACATAATCTCGAAGGGATAGTCCCAGTTAGGTGCTTGAACTATTGGCGCGCTCACCAAAGCCTCATTTATCTTGTTGAAGGCGTCTAAACAGTCCTTGTCGATAATAAACTCTGCTTCCTTGCAAAGGAGCCGCGTTAATGGACGTGCGATCTTAGAGAAGTCTTTAATGAATCGCCTGTAGAACCCTGTGTGCCCTAAAAAGCTCCTGACATCTCTCACCGATTTAGGAGGTTGCAGCTGAACCATTACCTCGATCTTAGCCTTGTCGACCTCTATACCCTTTTCTGAGATCTTGTGCCCTATAACTATTCCCTCCTGGACCATAAAGTGGCATTTTTCCCAGTTTAACACTAGGTTGGTTTCTTCACACCTTTTCAGCACCTTGCAGAGGTTTGACAGACAGGACGGGAAAGAAGCTCCATATACTGAAAAGTCATCCATGAAAACCTCCACCATTTCTTCGATTAAATCCGAGAAGATGGATGTCATGCACCTTTGGAAAGTCAAAGGAGCGTTGCACAGGCCAAAAGACATCCTCTTATAGGCAAAAGTGCCATAAGGGCAAGTGCATGTCGTTTTCTCCTGGTCAGCAGGGTGTATGGGTATTTGGAAAAATCCACTATACCCATCAAGGAAGCAATAGTACGGGTGGTTAGCGAGTCGTTCCAGCATCTGGTCGATGAAAGGCAGGGGGAAATTATCCTTCCTCGAGGCCGCGTTAAGCTTCCTATAGTCAATACACATTCGATGACCTGTTATCGTCCTTGTGGGAATTAGCTCGTCTTTCTCGTTTTTGACGACGGTGATTCCTCCTTTCTTCGGGACGCAATGCACTGGGGCACCCAAGTGCTATCAGAGATGGGGTAGATAACTCCAGCATCAAGCAACTTCAGAATTTCCTTTTTCACCACTTCTTTCAAGTACGGGTTTAGCCGACGCTGAGGTTCTACACTAAAGTACGATTCATCCTCCAGATTTATCCGGTGGGTGCAGAGATCAGGGGATATACCCTTGATATCATCTAGGGTATAGCCTATTGCTTTCCTATAGTTTCTTAATTGCGTGCAAAGCAATTTCAATTCCTTTTCAGGCAGGCTAGAATTGACGATCACAGGATAGGTTGAATTAGGTCCTAAGAAAGCGTACTTTAGCCTAGATGGAAGAGAATTGAGTTCCACTTTAGACGCTTTAGACTCGGACCAATCATCAGTGGTTTGGAGTTGCTGCTCGAGGTTGTGCTCGATCATCCTACTTGATGGGGCGATCGTGTTAGCGTCCGGGTGGGCTGGTGTTGAGCAACTGCACGACATGACGTAGGAGGTGACTACTGACTTGTCCGAACTTCTATTGTCGAGCATCACTCCCTCTCTTTCAGCTTCCCTCATGTCCACACTTAGTTCTGGTTCGATGACTTCTCGATAAGTATCAAGCAGCTCCTTGTAGAGCTCCGTTTCTTGATGCACGAATCCCTCCTTACCATCATTTGTCAGCGCTGTTTGTAAGAAATCTCCGATTGCAATCTCCTCAAATGCCTCCTCTCGCAGTTTTTCTAACTCCTCTATCTAGAAGGTTCGACCAGCTATTGTAGGTTTTTTCATAGTTTCAGATCGATCTTCCCATTTCTTACATCAATCATTGCCCCTGCGGTGGCTAAGAATGGTCGTCCTAAGATAAGCGGATTCCTTGCCCTTGATGCCACATCCATTTCCAAAACCACGAAGTCGGTTGGTACATCTACTCACCCTACCTTGACCGGCAATTCTTCCAAAACTCCGCTTGGCAACCTCGTAGTTTGATCTGCCAGAACCAGTTGAATGTCGGTAGGCTTGAATTTCTCGAATCCAAGAAGGTTGGCTACAATTAGTGGCATCAGGCTAACGGATGCCCCCAAATCGCAAAGGCATCTTCCGAACTTCAATGGTCCGGTCGAGCAAGGTAAGGTAAACGATCCCGGGTAACTCAGCTTCTTAGGTGCAGCAGTCCTCTGGATTATGGCACTGCACTCATGATTGAGTATGACCATCCCTTGTACTTGCTTGATCCGCTCCATCACTGCATCCTTCAGGAATTTCTGGTAAGGAGGTATCAGGGTGAAATCGTCCATTAGAGGCATGCGGAGTTCGAGTTCTTGCATCTGTTTCTCGAACAATGCCTTGTACTTCTCCAGAAGTTCCTTGCGAAATCGTCCAGGGAATGGCAATGGTGGCTTGTAGGGTGGAGGGATGAATTTTCTTTCTTTCTGTTTCTCTCCTCCCAGTTTGCCTGTAGGAGATGGAGTTACCGGAGTATCTACCCGATCATCTATTCGGGTAGTGTGGTCGGGTGCAGGGTCGGTTTGTTCTGGGGAGTGGCTTGGTGGTTCAGCAGAAGTGGCCGGTTCACAGAGATCTTCCCCATCTAAATAATTGCTGTCCTCAGTGATGTTCAGTGGTGCCGTTCGAGGTGGTAGTTGTCATCCAATCCGTAGGGCTATTGCGTGTGCAGACTCCGTAGGGCTTTTTGAGGTGGAAGCCGAGTTATCTGTGAGCACTTGAATTCGAGATCCCAAGTCATCAACCTTTTTATGTAGTTCTTTGAAGTTGGCGGATAGACGGCAGGCGAGATCATCGAATCTTGTATTAATGTGTATTGTGTCGGTCTTCTGATTGAATAGGACTGTGTGCATCAGTGATATCAAATCCACCAATGATGAACTAGATGGAAGCGTTGGGCTATGCATCGGGTTTCAGTAGGACAAGCCTGGATTCGGCTTGTAGTTGTTGTACCCTTTGTTGTAACCTCCTTGGTTGTTGATGTAGTTCACATCCTCTATTTGAACAGTCTCCCCATCTTGTTGTAAAAACTGCTCTTCTTCTGATATTGCATGAACATGCTGCTGCTGGTTGAGGAGCTTATCGAGCATGTCATTGAGGGCTTTCATGTCCCTCTTGTACTTGGCATCTTCCTCTCCTGTAGATCGCACAGTACGATCGTATTCCTCATTATAATGCCCATCAGATTGAGCCAAGTTCTCCACTAGGTCCCAACCTTCATTAACATCCTTGTTGAGGAAGTTACCATTGCTTGCGGTGTCCAGCAACATTTGTATCTTGGGGACCACTCCTCTGTAAAGTGTACTTAGCAATGAAGCATTGTTGAAGCCATGATGAGGACATCGGGTAGTGTATCCCTTGAAACGTTCCCAAGCTTCACTGAACATTTCATTGTTCTTCTGAACAAAGCTGGAAATGTCATTTCGCAGCCTTGCGGTTCTGGAGTTGAAGAAGAATTTGGCCAGAAACGCCTTCTTGCACGCTTCCCGGGTGGTGATGGACTTCTTGTGTAGTGATTTCTCCTAGATGTGTGCTTTGTCGCCCAAAGAGAATGGGAAAATCCTGAGTTTGAAGCCATCCTCATTAACTCCATTTATCTTTGTGAGGCTACAGAGCCTATCAAATTCATCCAGATTATCCAATGGGTCCTCCATTGGCAATCCATGAAACTTGTTGCTTTGTATCATCTGGATGAGACTACTCTTGATCTGGACAGCAGGTGGCACAATGCAATTCCTTCGAGTGTGAGTAGATGGAGCATCCCCTGCTCCTATGTAGGTCCTTGCTTGAGGAGCTGGTGGACCGTTTTGATCGTTCATTGTCTCCTCAATTGTGGGTGGTTGCGGTTGTGGAACTTGTTGTTGACGAAGTAACCTTGGTATGTCGATGTTTTCGATGAATGGACTCAAGTTGTGGCTACCTTCGGATCGTGTTTGCATGCACAAGTAGGTGATCGAGGGTGTACACGAGGGTCAACTTGATCCAGGTGATCGAGTGACGGGTCGGGTGGGTACTCGGGTTGTACCTGAAATGCAAAACGAACAAAAACAAAAGCAAACAAGTCAGATTCCAAACCAATGTAGATAAGAGAACTTGATCTAGCAAGTGCTGAAATCCTAAACGTAGCAAAATTAAATTCAACCGAATGGCAACGACGCCAAATTTATAACAGGTTTTTCATCCAAGGTATCAATTCCCTATGCAGTTGTAATACAAAGGGTTATCAATCCAAATGGTTGTTTATGCTAGTAGGAAGGATGCGATCAGAACAATGCAAGTCAAGCCAAGCAATAATGGGGTTTTGTCTAACAATCCTAAAATAATAAAAGAAAAGAATATAAACAAGGAACCACACGACCTAAGCACTCGATGCAAGCATTCGAGTACAAGATCGGGTGGGTTGATCGAGTAAGCAAAGAAGGTATGAACAACTCGAGGGGTTACTCGAAGCAGGTGATCGTGTACCTGTTTGGGTAAGGAATCCAGTGATGAAAAGAAATGCAAGCAATTAAAATACGAAAGCTTCTAAGGATGGGGTAATCGAATCCTAAGTATTCCTAACCAGTACAGATGTCTTACATGCCTCAAGCAAATATTTCCTAGACAATGAATCTCTAAAATCTTGTTAAAATACTCTCGTGATAGAAACAATCAACCTTGATCACTACCCTACCCAACTCTTGTTGGAGAAACATGACCAAGCAGGCATTAAGATCCGATTCATTATTGTCAGTAAACCCCTTACTCATCTAATCTCTTAGGCTAAGTGAGTAAACCTCTAGCATTGGTTGATTCAAGCATCTCATCTACACCTCTCGGTGGTAAAACACCTTAGATCTAATCTCACCCTCTCGGTTTGTTGACAGCATTAAGAACACCAATCTATAAGGAAATCTATTAAACATATACAATCAACTAAGACATCCTAACCGATCAAGAACACAAAATCATCTACCCATCCCTAGAAACTTTACTACACTACTCGGAAATCATAGCAGGAAACAACAAAGCAAATATAAACGAAAATTGCATTATATTAAACGATAAAGTAGAGGGATAAGAGTACAAGATAGAAATCTAAAGAAATGATAAAAAGTTATGAAATAAAATCTAAAACAAAAGTCAAAAGTGTTTGAGTCGCTCAGTTCTCTCACAGAAGCTCTCGCTCTCTGGTTTGAGGGTTTGCGGCGTGCTCATTTGCGAGGAAGGAGAGAAGGGGTTTATATATGGAACCCCCTTTGACCTAGCTTCCCAGACTTGCCCGAGGGTCTACTCGATGGGGTACACGAGGATGAGGTCGAGTTAGTCCTCGGGTAGATCTTCGGGTTGGTCTTCATGCTCTTGGATCCTCCTTGATCGTGTTGGGGTTCAGACTCGTTCTTCCAGTTCGATGGCTCCTTCGGGTACATCTTCGGGTTTGTCCTTGTTTTTCCCCATTTTAGGCTCTTAAGCACCTGTTTTCATCCAAAATATGCAAATGCCAAAATGCAACACCCTAAATGGCCTAAAAGTGAATTCCTATAGTTAATGACCTAAAACTGCTAAGTTAAGGGTATGAATAATGCAAAATATGGACAAAAAAGATGCTAAAAACATGTAAATTAGAGAGTTATCACATTCCTTCTTGCTTGAGAGTAAGCCACCTGAAAATACTACTTGAAATCTACCTCCAAACGTCTTACCCGTAAAACCAATTGAGCTTGATTCACTTTCCATTTGCAAGAATTCGCCAAACACTTTAATGAATGTGAAAGAGATGCTCTTTGGAATTGTAAGTCTTTACTTTTAGGTGGAGGATGAACTAGATCGATGCATGGTGATAAGCATAGAAAAATATTTGTAAGTATGATTGATTTATCTTAGCACCTTTAAACTATCTTTAAGGACTATAGCTTGAATTCTTCGCTTGGTACTATGAGGTTATGAGTCCCCATTTTCAAACCTCATCCTCTTACTTTCTTGTTATAGGACTAGCAAGAGATAAGTTTGGGGCTATTGATAACTCCCTATTTTACACTTTCTTTGGCATCTTTTTATTCATGTTTTGCATTGTATATAGCTTAACCTTTGGATTTTTAGGTCCTTAACCTTAGGATTTTGCATTTAAGTTAGTTAGGGTGATGCATTGTTGCATTTGTGCATTTTGGATGAAAACAGGTGCTTTGGAGTCTAAAAAGAGCAAGAATTAGGTGAAAGCCGAGCGTGTACCCGATGATGTGATCGTACAGGAAGAACAGCCTGAGCCTAAACATGATCAAACACAACCGAGCACAAGAAGAACTACCTGAAGTCCAACCCGAGGAAGTTCCCGACCATAGCCTCGTGTAGACCTTTGGACGGAGCTGGACAGCTAGGTCAAAGGGTTTCCATATATAAACCCTTTCCTATTTTCTCAACCACGCAGCCACAGACAGAGAGGAACGAGAGAGCGAGAGCTACTGAGAGAGGGAGAGAACCAATTCTTATACTTTTCAAGATTTATTAGGATTTGATATACTCCTTTTTATCTACTCTTTCATAGTGATTCTGTATTACATTTTTTTGTCTCTTTTCAACATTTTATTCTATGCAATTCTCATTTGTTTATGCTTTCATGTCAATTAGGATGAGATCTGAGTAGTGAACCAAGGTTTCTAGGGATGGGTTAGGCTAGTAAGTGTTCTAGATCGATTAAGATGCCTTAGATTGATTATTCTTATTAAAAATTACCTTCTGGATTAGTGTTCTTAATGTTAGTTTCAGGTCGAGAGGTTGAGACTAGATCTAGGGTGTTTCCACATCGAGAGATGCTTGTTGTAATGCTTGAACCAACTAATATCAGAGATCTAGTCACTTAGCCTAAGAGATTAGATGAGTAAGGAACTCATTGATAATAGTGAATCGGATTGTACTGTCTGCTTAATCATGTTTCTCCAACGAGATTTGGGTAAGGAAGTGGTTAGGGTTGATTGTTTCTGTCACGAGAGTGGATTAGAAAGTTTTAGGGATTCACTGTCTAGGAAATAGATTGCTTGAGGCATGTAAGGCATTCTAGATCGATTAGGGATACTTATGAACCAATTACCCCATCCCTAGGAGCTTTTTTATTTGATTGATTAAGCTTTTATCTTTAACTCGACCCTTTACCCGAACCGGTACTCGATCACCAGCTTCATCTAGACCCTTGAGTTGTTCATCATTATTTTCTTAGTTTTTCTGTTACTTGATCACCTACTCGATCCGGTACTCGATTGCTTGCATCGTGTATCTAGGTCGAGTATTTCTTATTACCATTCACACTAGGTTATTATTCAAAACCCCACTTATCACTTTGCTTGACTTGCATTGTTCTGATTGCATCATATGTGCTAGCATAACAACCATTTGGATTGATAACCCTTTGTACTACAACTGCATAGGGAATTGATACCCTGGGTAAAAACCCTATTATCAGGGTTTCAGAAGTTGTTGAAGAACTCTTGGGATGGGCATATCAACATGCAAGAGGACTCTAAAGCACTGGAAATGTGGAATATAGAAGTTTTTGGAGATGTTCAGAAGAGAAAGGAGAAACTAATGCGTGATATTAAGCTGGTGCAAGACCAGTTAAAGATCAGCCACACGGACGCCCTGTTGCAGCAAGAAGCGGTTCTCCTTGGTGATTTTGATTTGCTGTTAGAACAGGAGGAATCTATATAGTTTAAAAAATCCAGAGAGAAATGGATGGTTCATGGTGACAGAAATAAAAGTCTTTTTCATACATCAACCATCATTAGGAGAAGAAGGAATAGGATTGTGATGTTAAAGAATGATGATGGTGCTTGGATTGCTGATGCAAAGGAGTTGGAGAACCCGTCAGTAGAGTATCATAAAAGGCTATATTCTCTACAGGACGTAGATAAGGTGGTGGAGAGGCTGTCATCGGAGAGTTTTATGTGCATGTCACATGAAGATCAAATTTTTTTGAGTATGACTCTTGCAGCATCAGAAGTAGAACAAGCCATGCGTAGTATGGGATAGTTTAAGGCTCCTGGCCCCGATGGATATCAATCATTATTCTTTCAGAAGAATTGGGATGTGATAGGAGAATCAGTGATTTGGTTTGTTCTGGAGTTTTCCAAACAGGAGAGATACCACTATAAAGAAATGATGTAGTGGTAGTACTCATCCCAAAGGTTGGGAAGCCGGAGAAGATTACGCAGTTTCAGCCCATCAGCCTCTGCAATGTGTTGTTTAAGATTATTACGAAGGTGATGGTGGGACGTCTTAAAGGGGTAATGATGAGAGTGATAGGCCCTGCACAAACGATTTTTATCCCAAGACACTTAAGCTCGGATGATATCATAGAGGTGCAAGAAGCTGTGCATTCAATGCAAAGGAAAAAGGGCAAAAAAGTTTGGATGCTTCTCAAGCTTGATTTGGAGAAGGCCTAAGATCGTGTTCGGTAGGATTTTCTAGAATATACCCATAAAGTAGTGGGGATGTCTGAGGTTTGGGTGCGTTGAATCATGCAGTGTGTGGCAGCAGGTCATCTATGAGTTTTTTTATGGAATGGTGAGAGGACAGATGAGTTTAAACCTTTGAGAGGATTGCGTCAAGGAGATCCTCTGTCCCCGTACTTATTTCTCTTGTGTATGGAGCGGATTTGTCAGTTGATTGATAGATATATGTTAGATAAGAAGTGGAAACCGATTAAGCTGTCAGTGTTAGGCCCGAGGTTGTCCAATATATGTTTTGCTGATGACCTAATCCTCTTTGCAGAGGCGTCAGTGGCTCAGATTCGAGTAATACGAAGTGTGTTGGACAAGTCACGAGGGATGTTGTTCTAGTACCACGGATTGCTCCAGGAGCTACTACAAGGAGCAAGACTACAAGCCAGAACCTCCGGATCAAGTGCAACCTTTTCACCGAATAGTTCCTCCAAGTTCATGATCCATCTGGCCATGACCCACGACGGGATGATCCGTCCTGGCTGTCTGAGGTTGTCCGAACAGTCTTCACCATTACCCAAGGGTGAAGACACTAAGACGTTATGAGGCGTAGTACTCTTTTTCCTTACTTGGGTTTGTTCCAATGGGTTTACCGAGAAGGTTTTAACGAGGCTATGAGCTATAACGCATTGCCCGCCCAAGGGACGTGGCAATCCTATCCTTCCTTACCTCCTTTTCTTTGAACTATTTTGTTTCTGCTTTTACTTTATGGCCAAGTGTATGGTCTAGCGCCTGGCCACGTTTCCTAGGGTTAAGTGTTCCCTTGTGTAGACTTGTCTATTTAAGGGCCTAAAACCCTCATTGTAAAAGGTAGCCTACATTGAAATAAGTTGTTCTTAAAATTTCTTTGTTTTCATACTTGAAACGAAAACCCTCGTCTTTCATATGCTCTATTGACTCACGATGAAGTTCCACATCAGAATATGGGGTACTTTTTCAAGTGTCTATGGAGCGTTGTAGCCCCTCTCCCCCTAAGGGTTTTCCTTTGGTTAGTGGTTCACCAGGTTATTATGATAAACATGGAGAGAAAGCACAGTCACTTAAGTGATTCGGATATTTGCTCAGTTTGCATGGGAGGACTGGAGAGTATTCTGCATGTTCAATGTGACTTTCCTGCGATTGCTGGTTTATGGGGTAGAATTGTGCCGCCAAGTACGCGTCACACTTTCTTTGCTCAGTCGTTATTTGAATGGATCCACGGAAATCTTAATGACAAGATAATAATGGCCAAGGGAGCTTGGTCTATTATGTTTACGATGGCCTTAAGGTGGGGTTGGAAATGGCGTTGTGGTAATGTGTTTGGTGATACTAAACTATGTAGAGATAGAGTTCATTTTATTAAGGATCTTGTTGTGGAAGTGACTTCGGCTAACCTAAGAAGGATAGAGCATTAACCGCAGTTATCATGAGTACTACAGGACATTGGTTGGATAGCACCGACTCATGGTTGGTTGCATCTAAGGGGAACCTGGGTCTAGCAGCGGCAGAGGGTGTCATATGGGATAGTGTTGGTGGATGGTGTGGGGGGGGTTTGTTGTGAATATTGGGCGGTGCTCGGTGTGGGGTGTTTATTATGGTATATATACGGCTTGGGGAAGAGGCATCACGAGGTTGGAGTTGGAGATTGACTCGGAGATGGTGGTTGGTTTCTTGTACCACGACTTTCTTGCGAGGGACTGTATAGTCCGTATTACTTCTGTGTATAGGGAAACTAACCGTCATTGAGGGGTTAGCTAACTATGCGTTTTCACTACCTTTAGATTTTCATGATTGAGGGGTTAGCTAACTATGCGTTTTCACTACCTTTAGATTTTCATGCTTTTTCTTCGCTCCTTGCTACTTTTGCTTCAGTCTTAAAAGACGATGCGGATGGGTCTACCCTTGTCCTTCACAAAAAAAAAATTCAATCTTTGATACATAACATCGTAGTGTAGCATTATTTTTAATTCTTCATTAGCGAACAAACAAAATTGCTTATAAAGTAATCATGGTTTTGCATACTAAAATAAAAGGAAAAATATTTTATCAAAAAAAAAAAAGAGGAAAAATACTCAATAGGAAAATAAAAATAAAAAGTATTATATAAGAAAATAACTAAGTAAGATATAATCTCTCATTTATTGTCAAAAAAAAAATAGTTGACCAACCTTAACTTTTGGTAGTATTGTTACAGTGTTACCAACCCAAATGATATTTTTCTTTTAATTTTACATATTTTTGGTCAATAAAACATGAAATCAACAAACCTCACACCACTTTTAGATATGAAATAAATAACTTTAAATGTTTTTGACTAGAAATTTTTATTATTAATTATTTTTCTCTGGTAATAGTCATACCCTAATGATTGTGTTTAAATTTTACTATATAATCCTATCAATTTAAATTTAATTTTTGTAAGAAATAAATAAAATATATTCACTAATATTGATAATTACATAACTCACTTAACACATGAATAGAAAACTAAAAATAAGTTTTCCAAACATGGAAATAATATTAATTTTCTTAGCTAAAATTATCATTAAATTTGATATCTGATTTTTTTTAAAGTTTTTCTAAAGTTGATATTTTAAATGTTTATGTAAATGCCACTATTCATACACCCACACTCCCTCTACTCTCTATATATACGTGGTCTTTATAAGCTTTATTCCGTATTCTCTATCTATCATACGAAGCCAACATGGAATTCCAATGTTTTCCATGCGGGCAAATCTTTCTAACCCATCGAGAACTCTTCTCGCACCTCAAATCATTTCATGCTAGTGAAATGGATGTTGCCTTCACCCTATCAAACAGACAACATTCCATGTCATTTCTCTGTACCAATCCCAACTTAAACTCTGAGTTTTACGAAGCTACTACCTTTCAAAATAGTTATTATAATTATTTTACTAGTCAAACAATAAGGTTCCAAAATGCATTTTACCATATGGTTGTTGCGATTGAAACGCTAGATCTCCAGGTGGTGCCCATGACCAATAACAGTAGTACCAATTTTATTAATGGACGTCTCGTGCAACCTCAGCCTCAGCCTCAGCCCCATCTTCAGCCAAAGACAGCAGAGGATGAGATGTCACCAAAAGATGAAGTTTGCATTTTGCCGCTCATTGATCAGTTGGAGCGGGTGTGGCCGGGTACTATATACATGAATGGAGACGAAGAAGATTCTATGGATCTTGATTTAAAGCTTTGAAAAAAAAAATTATCTTTCTTGCTCATGATAATGAATAAAAATATTATAAGAGAATGGTATTTCAGATCTATTATTTCTTATAGATCTTCTTTTTGAATCGGTTTTATCTAATTTATGTAATGTTCATCTTTTAAATTAATATATTGTGGTGTTTTCTGATGTTCAAAATAAATGTATCATTTCACAATGATTATGTTTCTAAACGTTATGCGTATGAAATATTATGTGTATTTGTTATGAAAATTTTCCATAATATTATATAATAAGAGTTTCTTTGGTGTGGAATCCCCTTGGCTCAATTGTAATGGGTTTAAGGCTTTTACATAATATTCTATAATAAAAGGTTTTTTTGCTGGTGATGAAAAATTTACCAAAGGTTCAATAGTACCGCAGACAAAGCTGTTCATCATGATCGCGTATGTTGCGGGTAGTCTATTATCATAACAGGATTATCTTTATAGATTTCAGAAGTTTTCTTTCAGTATTTGGGTTCTTACTTCTCTGGCTTTAATTCATTGGTATCTTTCAGTATTTAATTTTAAAGGATTAGGATTAGATTTGTTAGTGTTTATCCGATTTAGATTCGATCTTATCTTTAACGGTATTATTAAGGGTAGATATTTTATCCCTGGTTGGTTTACCTGAACCAAACGATTAACCAAAAACCCCAAAGTTTTATAACCAAACTTCTTCTTCTTCATCTTCTTCTTCTTCTTCTTCTTCTTCTTCAACAATACATGTACTTGATTTTCTCGTTTGGCTAGGGTGAACAGATGAAAATGACTACTTGGGCAGGGAAAAGGGTTATTTCCGACCTGTACAATGTCAAAAGTGCCAATTTATATCTGTACAAATTCTTGGTGTCAATTTCTACCTATACTCGTATAAAATTCAAATTTCATATCCAATTATAAAAAATATAAGTCTTTGTTATAACCATAAAATTTCCCCAATATTTTGAATAACTCTGTGGGATCAGTTGGTTAAGTCTTTGTTAAAAACGTTAATAGACCAGGGATCGATTCTTGGTAGTTACCTTTTAAAAAAACAAAACTATAGCATCAAAACGACGTCCTACGTAGATTTTTTAATAAGGAAATTATGTCGGTTTGGTTTATAAAGGAATGATTAGAGTGTAGTTTTTACAATTAAACAAAATTATATGTCAGTTTGGGTTTACAAAATAGTGATTAGAGTTTAGATTTTACAATTAAACGAAATTATATGTCGGTTTGGGTTTACAAAATAGTGATTAGGGTTTAGATTTTATAATTAAACGTAATTATATGTCGGTTTGGGTTTAAAAAAAGTGGTTAAGTTTTAGGGTTTAGATTTTATAATGAAACGAAATTATATGTCGGTTTGGATTTACAAAAGAGTGGTTAGGGTTTAGGGTTTAGATTATATAATTAAACGAAATTATATGTCGATTTAGGTTTACAAAAGAGTGATTAGGGTTTAGGGTTTAGATTTTACAATCAAAGAAATTTATATGTCGGTTTGGGTTTATAAAATAGTGGTTAGAGTTTAGATTTTACAATTAAAAAAAATTATATGTCGGTTTGGGTTATAAAAGAGTGGTTAGGGTTTAGATTTTACAATTACACAAAATTGTATTTCAATTTGGGTTTATAAAAGAGTAATTAGGGTTTAAATTACATAATTAAACAAAATTATATGTCGGTTTAAGTTCATAAAAATGTAATTTGGATTTAGATGTTACAATATACAGATTTTGTTTCTTTAATTAATAATTTGTTTCCTTAATTAAGAGGGGTGAATAAGAGAGATTCACCTCTAGGGGTGAACCCCAGAATTGTCCAGCATGTAATGTGTTAGTTATAACCTAGAATAAAATTCTTATTCTTCTTGTCAATCAAAGTTGAAAGTTATTCATTTTTTGTTTTTTATGGTGGATTTCAGAGTTTTATCTATAAAATTTGTCGATTGCAAATTTTAATTTCATCCAATTTTAGCGTTTGGTTAACCTAAGATTTTCTGACTGCATCATTTTAAAAATTATTCTAACAACTTTTTGGAAAAATATGGCGCATAGACATGAAATTTTGTAAATTGCATGAAATTTATGATGCATAATGCAATGCATCCTAAATAAAACTTGACAAAATTCTAGAAGATATGAGACAAAACATGAAATTTAAAACTCCTGTTCTTGTTTTCAATTTTTTTTTTGAATTTTTGTTTTGTTTTTAATAAGCATTGAAATATGTTGAGACAAATGAAAGATGAAAAAATTGAAGACATGAATTGAAAAAAGAAAAAGTTAATTCATAACATATATATATATATATATATATATATATATATATCTTCCCATCTGTTTCCAGGTTTAGTGTTTAGTGTTTTTTTTTGTAAGTTCAAGTTTCATCTATATAACATTTTCCTTGTCCATTATAGTGATCGATTATTCTGTAGGAAATTATGGGGAAAGAATGGAAGAACCTTTGTGATCCGCCTAAACGTATCGTGAAGAGAAAATTAAAAAGCCGTTTCGATTTGCTCACGAGGTGAGTTCCAATTTTTTATATAAAAAAAACAGTATTTCGCTTCCCTCCAAGCTTTTGAACTAGTTTTTGAAGGTTTATATATTATGATCTATCGAGAGATAAAGAACTCCATAGTCCATATGTCTCTTTGATTGCACTGACGTTTGACAAACTTCAACTCTCGATCGTTCTTTCTTTCCAAGAAACCAAATGTATATAGGTTGAGCTCCATCTGATCTAAATCTAAACTTTTGATTTACATGACTCTGCCTGCTACGGTTCCAGATATCTGGAGTGTTTTTTAGGGTATTCGGATCCGTAATTTTAGTAATATATATATGTGCCACAAAACATTAGAATAACGTCACTACAACGCTGAGGGGAAGGGGAGGACGAGATGGCAGCAGCGGTGGTCGCTTTGGTGGAGGGTGAAGACGATTAGGTGGAGGAGAGTACGATTGGTGCCTTCATGTCTTCTGATCCATATTCAACTTATAACCTTATAAAATCGGGAAACAAAAGCTGTGAAATACGAACATAACAGTTCAAATCTATCTCTAGAGACTGGCACATTGCATTTCTTTTTAATACACGAATCGATCAATTTGATAAGTCCTGATACTTATAAAAAAGAATGAAAAAGATCAGAGATGAAGCAAGGCAATGGTTTTGTTCATACAAGATAGATTAAGTTTTTGGCTCCTTTGGTTTCTCGAAACATGTCTCCAAGAGGCTTCTTCCGTTAAGGTATCGCAGACAGTGAAGAAACCTAATACCTGCCCAAAGATCTTGAACATCTCAACTCCCATTAGTATGTTCTTGTCTGAGGCATATGTGGCGTTCCAATCCATTGGTGCGTCCGGGTGTACTGAAACTTCGGTCCACGTGAGGTACACAAGATCCAACTCCCACAGCTTTCTCACTGCTTTGTTTCTCCTCCCAATCTGTCCATCTCCTTCATCGCACCATGAAACAGAGAGCATGAACAACCGTTGGTTGCAGGAGACGAGTTTAGGATAGAACTCATGAACCCGAGGAGGGATTGGGGATGTTTGGATCGCAATCCAGAAGCCTCTCTCTATGTCATACCCTGATAGCTTATCATTGTCGGAATACGCATAAAAGATTCCATTGCATATGATCCCACAACATACAACCCCGAAGCCTATCGGGAGTCTCTGGATTTCTGACCATGTGTTTGTTGCTGAGTCGTATATTTCACCTGAATCCAGTGGCTCATCAAACAATCCTGTGCCTCCGATGGATATGAGCACAAATCTCTTGGAGCTGTTTTGGTTTAGCCGATCAAGCTTTTGTCTTGCTAATCTGAGGGATTTAGTTCCGTTTTGATCAGCTGAGTTTCGGTGCTGTCGTCTTACAGATAACCTGTGAGGGTCTTCATAAACGTCTGATTCCCCACCAACTCTTGACAGGTGAAACCGTCTATCTTGGCGATTCTGTTGCGTCTGTATGGTCGAGAACTCTGAAGTAACTTCAGAGGCACCAACTATGGGAAGTGATCTAGCATGTCTCATAGATGCAATTTTACGCCATGATTTGGTTGAAGGACTGAATACCAAGATCCCTCTGTGGGACTTGAAAGAGTTTCTGTCCATAGAACGACCTCCAATTATATAAATCTCCTCATGGATGCTCGTCACTGAGTACATATACCGCCCTTTAAGTAGCTCAGAGTCAATCTTATGCCATTTGTCTTGAGAAACATCATACCCATGAATTTCACCAGAGGAGCACCCATCTTTATGAGCAGCAAACAGAAACAACCATGGGGTCTGAAAGGAACCTTCACGTCTCATCTGGAGGAACCGCTGGGTGGTGGCCATGGATCGCCATTTCTTGCAAACGAGATGCGCATTCATTAGGCTTGTCAAAGGAAGCCTCATCAAGCACATTTCCAGAATATCGTCAGGAAGGAATATGTTCTTGCGGTTGTCCTGGGCCGAGTCCAGTAGATATCTTCTATTATTCTTCTTCCAGAACCTCTCTTTCACCCCATAAGAAAAACAATCTAACCTAGTTTCTTCAGTTCCACAACTGGTCATCAATCCCTTACCTTCCTCACTAGCACTGGACCATCTCTTATTGCAAGGATCCTCAAAATCCTCACCAGTATCAGCAACTCTGCAACCAACACTGATGCTTAGACAATTCACACCTCCCCTTGCATCCACTTCATCTTCCACCACCACCTCAGATTTATGAACCTTTTTCTTTAACTTCTGGCTAACACTTTTCACGAGCCGCTTTGACACAGTTAAAACCTCAAGATCCTGCCGGATGGACTCCTCTCCCAATGGTTTCCCAGAAATCATCATGCGTCATCTAGCAAACACATCCACCACCATACCAAAGGAGACCATCTATATTTTTCCTCAGTATCTGTAATCCAAAAGCAACCTGCGAAGATCACACTGACTAACCATGTAAAATAAGCAAAGCATTCGTTCATATCAGATCATCCACATTTGTAGCGAGATTTCACCGAATTCTCCAACACAACTACTCGATTAGAGATTAAACATGCAAAAGCAAACCCTAAAATCCAAATTCAGCTCTTGAGAATCAATCAGACTACAAGACGCTTCCCAGAAAGTAAATTATACAGATTTGAGCAAGAACTGAAGAAAGATTTCACTTACATTGAGCTATAAACTCAGGAAATTGGAAGCGAGATTCATCAATGTAGAGAGTTATATTCCCCAGATCCAGAGAGCATCTTCTTCCCCGAGAAGGTCACCGAAGAAGAGGAAATAATTGAGACTCGAAAGACCTAAGATTGACGCATCGATTTCTCTACCTTTCCCTTTTCGTTTTATTTTTAAAAACAAATCATGCTGCTTAGTGGAAGCTCTACTTAAAAAAAAAAAAAAAAAAATTTACAAGCAGACTGAATTATTGTTTTTTATTTTAAAGGAAAAGAAAAAGAGGATTGACCAACAAAAATAATAAAATGTAATGAAAAGATATGTATCTAGTGGCTCTAGTCAGAGAGTTTTTCCGTTCAGGACGTTTTGACCCGTGTTTAAATGAGACGAATATTTGTCTTATTCCCAAAGTTGATCGTCCGCAGCGGATGGCGGAGTTTAGGCCGATAAGTCTTTGTAATGTGAGCTATAAAATTATTTCTAAGATCCTGTGTTTTCGGCTTAAGCGGTTTCTCCCATCTTTGGTTTCCGAAACTCAGTCGGCTTTTGTTTCGGGTCGTTTAATAACGGATAATATATTGGTTGCGCAGGAGATGTTTCATGGGTTAAATACTAATAATAGGTGCAAGTCGGAATTTCTGGCTTTCAAAACGGATATGAGTAAGGCTTATGACCGTGTAGAATGGGCTTTTTTAGAGGCAGTCATGGTTAAGTTAGGGTTTGATCGGAATTGGATCTCTTGGATCATGTGGTGTGTATCTTCGGTGTCGTATCAAGTTCTTCTTAATGGTCAACCCCGGGGTTTTATTAAACCACAGCGGGGTCTTCGTCAGGGGGACCCGTTGTCACCGTACTTGTTTATACTCTGTACAGAGGTTCTGATAGCGAATATCAAAAAGGCAGAACGGGAGAAAAAGGTAACGGGTATCACAATCGCCCGGGATAGTCCTACCATTTCGCATTTGTTGTTTGCTGATGACAGTCTTTTCTTCTGTAAAGCAGAGGCGACAGAATGTCAGACGGTCATGGAAATTATCAGGAATTACGGCAAAGCCTCAGGACAAGAGGTTAATTTAGAGAAATCATCTATAATGTTTGGCAAGAAGGTTCCTACTGAGATAAGGGATCAGTTGAAGTCAGTTATTGGTATTACCAAAGAGGGAGGTATGGGATCTTATTTGGGCATTCCTGAAAGCCTCCAGGGTTCAAAAAATAAGGTTTTTGGATATGTCAAGGATCGATTGGATGATCGTGTCAATGGTTGGAATGCAAAGCTTTTATCAAAAGGTGGTAAGGAGATTATGATTAAATCGGTGGCTTTGGCACTTCCCACGCATGTGATGTCCTGCTACAAATTGCCGCAAGAGTTGACATCTAAATTAACGAGTGCTATTTCCACTTTTTGGTGGAAATCCAACGATAAGGCTCATGGTTTACATTGGGTGG
The DNA here is from genome assembly GCF_030686135.1 of Camelina sativa. Lineage (NCBI taxonomy): Eukaryota > Viridiplantae > Streptophyta > Magnoliopsida > Brassicales > Brassicaceae > Camelina > Camelina sativa. The sequence continues at coordinate 37,496,420 of NC_141890.1, forward strand.
CTTGGGATAAACTATGTAAGGATAAGTGTGATGGGGGTCTAGGTTTCAGAGCCTTGGAACAATTTAATGATGCTATGTTAGCAAAACAGTATTGGCGTTTAATTCAACACCCGACGTCATTAATGGCGAGGGTTTTGAAAGGCCGATATTTTAGCAATAAACACCCGCTTATGGCCAAAAAACCTTCTAATCCCTCCTTTGCCTGGAGGAGTATTTTTTCAACGAAAGATTTAGTGGAATATGGAGCGCGATGGGCGGTAGGTTCGGGTAGTTCTATTTCGGTTTGGAGAGATCCATGGATTCCGGATATTAGACCACGTCCTGCCAATGGTCGGGGACGACTCTGGTTACCGAGCTTGATGGTGAACCACTTAATTAATCCTGTCACGAAGGATTGGCACTTGCCTACTCTAGAAGAGTTTCTGGATCCGGGGGATATACCGATTATTCGGCGTATGTCGGTCAGTAAGGTCCAGCAACGGGATCGGTTAGTATGGCATTTTACCAAGTCAGGGAAGTATACGGTTAAATCAGGTTATAGATTAGCCAGAGAACTGATGACGGAAGTCGAATACGGACCAACATGTATGGCCCTCAGGGCCCAGGTGTGGAAGCTGGATGTTCCCCCAAAGGTCCAACATTTTTTCTGGCAGATTGCGTCGGGCACCCTCCCAGTGCTCGAACGACTTGCGTATAGGGGTATCCGGTGTGATACACTCTGCAAACGGTGTGGGGCTGCACCAGAAACTATCAATCATGCTCTCTTTGAGTGCCCTCGCTCGCTCGATGTTTGGGAGTTGTCCCTAGTTTCGTTAGTCCCCGATGGCTTTCCATTTGCTTCAATTTATGCAAATTTAGACTTTATTTTTTGGCGGGCAGCCTCTCAGTCGGGGGATTCGGATGTAGCTAATCGTCTTCCTTGGATACTTTGGACATTATGGAAAGATAGGAATAAAAAAGTTTTTCAGGGGTTACAGGCCGAGCCGACGGAAATTCTACACCAGGCGAATAATGATAAATTACTATGGGAAGAAGCAAAATCCTATTCGGATAGGTATTTGCATACTACGCCTCTGGTGGAGGATAGGGGAGCGTTTCCTCGATGTCAGATTGATGGTTCTTGGAAAGGGTCAGATGCTATGCAGGGTCTAGGATGGTGGTGTTGTAGTGATGATGATGCGACTCTCCTTTTGGGAGCACGGAGTCAGAGATGCGGTCCTACATCCTTACATGCAGAGCTACAAGCCTTGATTTGGGCTATGGAGTCACTCTTGGCGGCTGGAGTTGGATGTCAAAGCTTTGAGACAGACTGTGCAGAATTGGTGGCGATGGTGCAGACGCCTGACGATTGGCCATCTTTTTCGAACCTGTTAGAGGAGTTTCTTGTGCTCAGACCATGCTTTTCCTCGTTCTCCCTGATCAGGATCTCTAGAGAGCTCAATGTAAGGGCAGATTGTCTCGCCCGTTCTTCAAGATTGCTTTCCTCTGAAATTTCCTTTGTAAACTCTTTTCCTCCGGTTTGGGCAACCAATCTTGGAGTTATTTTTTAATTTGATTAATGTTTGGTTGAAAAAAAAAAAAAAAAAAAAAAAAAAAAAAAAAGATATGTATCTAATAAAGGAAAATACTTGTTCACTTCATCTATTTCAACCAATCAAATTATGTCACCTAATAAACAATGAAAAAAAAAATTTACATATTTTTAAGCTAAAGTTATGTTATTAAATTCTGATTTATAAAATTATATGTCAGTTTTAATTTAGAATTAGATTTTATAATTTTACAATTAAATGATATGTCAATTTAGGCTTATAAAAAAAAGTTACAGTTTAGATTTTACAATTAAACAAAATTATATGTGAGTTTGGGTTTATAAAAATTTTAGATCTTAAATTATATGTCAATTTGAGTTGTTGACAAATGAAAAATAGAATGTCAGTTTGACTAGAATTTAATTTTTTATAATTAAAACAGAGTACATGTAGATTTAATTTGACAAATAAAAATTAGAGTTTTGATTTTACAAGTAAACGCAGCTTAAATGTCACATACTCATTTCAATTTTATTTTGTTCAAAAAAAAAAAAATCTCATTTCAATTTTATATGCGAAAATGCAAACAGAGCAATAACATTCAAACGCAAACATGAAACATGAGTCATGACATAGATTAACATGATCAAAATCCATGTCTAATTGCATTATTACATAAACGTTTCTTTTATGTGGGGTTTGATCAAAACCAATGTCTCCATACCATCCCACTACTATAACATTATAATCTGCTTGCAAAACAATCACAAAATAGCCTAGCCCGTACTTCATAAGACTGATACAGTTTATAAGGTATAAAGAAGTAGAGAATGTTTGTGTTGGAGCGAAAGGTGTTAATAGCTCAGTGACAAAAAAAAATGAGAAAAGGTTTACCGAAAGAAATCAACAATCAGTCAACCTTGCATTTGTAGACGCAAGCTGTTATGGTCAGTACAACTCCAATGATCAATCCTAATAACGCCATTGCCAAGACTGTTGAATCCAACCAAACAATGTATATATCAGTACTCTGCAGCATTTCTTTCACCCAAACGAGAGTAATAATACCAGTAAGGAAGAATGACATACCAGCAATGGTGAAGTAGATGAGAACTGCCAATCGGTATCTGGTTGTTCCTGGTAAATCGATCTCGAGCGTGCAATGTCGTTGGGACTTTCCCCTTGCGGTTGGATCTGTCAAGATATTTGGCCCTCGTGGTTGTAGTTCAGATAGAGAAACATTTGTGCCTAGTACTGTGTGTCCGTTGATATCTCTGACCTCGAGCCTTATGGTAACCGGATTTGCATTCCAATCTATCGATATTGCTCCGAAGTTTTGTTGCCCTGCATGTAATTATAAGATATTGTGACCAATGTAATCCTCCATGGGAGTGTCATTGCTACTCTGTTACATAAACAAGATGATAATGTGCAATCTTTTCTATCTGTTATTAGTTAAACGTAAATCGACTGGATAGATGATAATAACCAATACATGAAAACACTATCCTCGTTGCAATTCACCCAAACCAGAGACACCTAACAAAATGAAAGACTCTCGACTGGATAGATGATAATAACCATGAAAGCAACTAACGAAGCTGCTTTCAAACCTACTCACAACAGCTACAATCTGCTATATTCAGTCCTAGGCTAGTTAAGGTTCCAGCAGATGTGCTTGTTATAGTAGACTCACTGTGTCTTTGCTTATCAATAGATCTTTTGGAAAGTTAAAAAGATATGGATAGCAATGTAAGATAGTTCAGAAAACGAAAAGAGTAACGGAATCAGTTGAGAATAATACCGTATGTACATGATTTGAATTTGCAGTTATCATTGATAACTCTCATCGTGCTTGGTGTATACCAGAAAAGAAGCCTAATGATGGGGCGCAAGGGGTGAGGGATAACTTTCTCAACATATTGTACTAGACCACTAGAGGTGACATCATATAATGGGTACCCAACGGAACAATCATATCTAGTGATTTCTCCAAAATGTACATCTCCACTAATGAATATAACTCCATTTCTCTGTAGCATCAAAGCAGCGAAGAATTAGCTCGCAAACCGACAGTTGGAAAAAAGTACTATCAACAATCCCCATACCTTAGTGTCGGATATCAGTTGGAAAAGACGTTTTCTTTCCTTTGGAAAACGGCCCCATGATTCCATATAGAAGAGAGGTCCAGTGGTAGCGGAAATATTGGATATCACCTTGAAAAATCAAGAAACCATTTTAATGGATGACCAATTCTAGATGGAATTAAGACACTCAAGCTTCATCAAGTTTAAGTTTAATCTAGTGACTATGCCGTGACAATAAGTAAAACAAGATACAGAATACCTGAACGGAAGATCCTATTATAGTGATTTCGCTACGCGGACCTCTCAGTTCATTTTCGAGCCATCCCCACTGTATATCACCCAAGATACTCCCGTCACTTCGCAAAGGGTCTCTATGATATCTAGTATCTAAAACTATAACCTGAAAAGAGGGAAAATTTCAGTAGAATTACATACAAACTCTTCACTAAAATCTTTACAAAAGAAGACAGGAACCTTGACTTTACGGTTAGGTGGACCATAAGTATAAGATGCATAAACACCAGCTTGCTTTCTCCTAGGACTATCAAGAGGCTCATCCAAGAAATCAAGCATGAGTTTTTGGTTACGGACTTTATGATCAAACTCTTTTCCAGCGTCATTCAAGCCGTAATCATGATCATCCCAAGTTCCAATAACCTTGGCATTTCTATGAAGACGAGAATAGCCAGGAGTAGCCTTGGCTATGGCGTATCTTGATTTCATTTCTTCCTCTGAAGAAGGCACAAACCTCGGTGTATTCCTCCACGGCCCAAAGGTTCTCTCTTTCCCAGTAACTTTAAGTGGTCTTTTGATATCTCCATAGATGTTATCACCCAACCAAATAAACAGTTGTGGATTAAACTTGTTTATTGCATCCCATATTGGCTAAAATGTACCCAAAAAAAAAAAATCAAGAGATAAAATTAGAATCGTACACAGTCCTAACACGAAATTGGGAATACTTACGAACATATATAATCTCCAATTCGAGTTTCACTTACAGAGCAGTCCTAACACATAATAAAATTGCAAATCAAGAGGGAAGTGTACGATTCGTTTACCTGTGGAGCGCTTTGATTAGCACATGAACCGAAAGCGATACGAGTGATTGGAGACTCTTGAGCTGCAATGGCGGTCGTAAAGAGCAACGAAAATAACCAGAAGGAGGAGAGGTGGTTCATGACGACGTGGTGGGATTTGGGAATAGAGGAGAGAACCCTAGAAAGCAACCATGGAAAGAGGAATGAATTTTCAAGTTTTGTGCCCTCGCCGCAGATTCAATTCCGGCGATTTTCCAGTTACCGTTGGGAATTTTGATACTAAATTAAACTTGGTAACTTTTTAGGTTTTCACAGAATTTTTCTAGTTTCTTCTGATAGCTTGCTTATAATATTAAAATACCATTACTTATTTTGCTCCTATGAATTTTCTATCTTCTGGGTGATGTCAATCTCCTTTATGGGTGATGCAAAATAATTGAAAACGTATCTTTAAATAAATCTCTTTGCAAGAAAGAAAAAATCTCATAAGGTCTTATCAAAATAAAAATGTTGATTTGTTAACATGTGCAATAGTTTAGATTTTTAAAAATAATTATTTTATTTGAGTAACAAATATCTACTATATATATTATAAGATAATTTTTATAAAAAAAAATAGTATGTATTTTATACAATATAAAATATTTGAAGTATGTAATTTAAATGAATTATATATATGTTTGAAATTAAGAAAAAATGAAAAGAAATCTACATAACAACAAAAGAATCTTAAAAATAAAATAAAAGAGAAGAAAAATATACTATAGAACATGTTTAATATGAAGTGTGTTTAAATACATATGGATCAGATGAGACACAAATATACAAAGGAATAAGAAGAACTCAAAAAGAATAAAAATAAGTAAATGTAAAGAATTTGAAGTAAGCAATTAACTGGATTAAAGAAAGAAAGAAATGTCAAAACCCCCATATATCAATCATCTCAACGCATCATCAGAACAAACTCGTCGAAACTGAGAACTCCATCACCATTCTGATCAAACCCACGAATCATACCCTTACAAGCATCAACGGTACACGACTCGCCGAGCCGACTTAACGTCCTCCGTAAACTCGCCGCCGTGATAAACTCTTCTCCCTCCATAACATACATCCCAAACGCCTCTCTCAGCTCCTTCCTCCTCTCTTCATCACTACCATCATCACCTTCCATAAGCTTCAAAAACTCACCAAAGTCAATAAACCCGTCTCCGTCAACGTCAGAAATCTTAACCACCTCCTCTGCCTCACGTGAAGACAACGAGCCGCCTAAGAGACTAACGCAGCTCTGTAGCTCCTCCCCGGAGATTTTACCGTCAGAGTTTGAATCCATATAGTCAAACACGGTTCTCAGCTCGTCCACGTTTAACGAGCTGCTTCCGCTACTGCTGCTGGTTCTTGCTTCATCTTCAAGCGTTCTTGAAGATTCTGACTTCCTCTTGGAATATTTCTTGTACAATCTTGACAATGGAGATTTCTGGTTCTTAGAAAGACTCATTTTCTTGATTTGTATACAAATCTTGAATACTAAATGGTTCGATAAAGATTCTTTTAAAGATGGTAGGTTATATATAAAGATGAGTATGTGAATGCGTGTATGTATATAGGTGGGGAGATTCTTGATTGTCCGACGGTTAAAACACGGGTTTGAAAACTTTGGAGAATTATTTAAAGCTAGAGGCGGTTGCGCGGTGGTGGCCGGGAAGTTTCCTCCGCAATGAGTGATGGTGAGGAAAGGTCAAGTTGACAAAGACTAAGGGTAGTTTCGTAATAATGAGATGCAATTTCCCCTACGTTACGTATATTGTGATGTAATATGGACAACATATGGATTAAGCAACTTTGTACTTGACTTTGATTCAGTGTACGATGTGTGGACACGTGTTTTTAGTTCTCAAATGTTTTGATTTTTCTTTCGAAGTTCTTAACTGTTACCCGTCATGATCACGAAGGTTCTCATACATATGTATGTAACCGTCCAAATACTATTATATGATTTTTCAAACTAGACAAAAGTTGTATACTTTTTTTTTGGGGCTGAATGTGTTTTTTCTTTTCTTAAAAAGAAAATCATCTTTCTACATTTTATGGTGAATATAAATACAAATAATTAAAAAGAAATTTGTAATCACAAAAAATTGGGATACTGAATAAAAAGAAATGTAACAAAAGAGAATTTTAACTTTTCTATAATAAAAGTTTACAATGTTCTTGTGTTTTACAACAATCAAATTCAATTATATAGAAATAAAAAAGTAAGTTATATAGTAATCGTGAATTCCACACAAAATAATAAAACAAAACGATTTTAACAGTTTTTTCTGTTGCCTCTTGTTTTGACTTCCACAACATTCCGTATTGGTGACAAGTGTCACTATATCTTTTGCATAATATTTTTTGTTCGTTAAAAACTTTGCTAGGAAAAATCCAATGGAAAAACCTTAGTAAGGTAAAAAGAGTACAACCTCTCAAGCTTCTCTAGACTGATCATGATCTCATCTTACAAGTCTTGTTGACGACGCATTCCAATGTTATGGACATATTTCATGTACATAATCGTTGGTAATGATTTTGTGAAGAGGTCTCCAGAATTCTCGGATGATCAAACATATCTTACGTTAATGTCTTTATTCTTCACGAGTTCTTGGGTGTAAGAAAAGAACTTTGGAGGGATCTGTTTGGTTCTATCACTTTTGATATACCCTTCTTTGGTCTGAGCAACACATGCAACATTGTCTTCATATAAGATAGTTGGCTCTGTATTTTGATGAATTCTGCTAGTTGATTTAATATGTCGACTTATCGACCTTAGCCATACACATTCTCTACTTTCTTCATGAAGTGCGATAATCCAGCATGATTCGAAGAAGTTGCCATGAGTGTCTGCTTCTGAGAACGCGATGATATAGCAGTGTCTCCAATCGTGAACACATATCTTGTTTGTGAACGAGCTTTGTGTGGATCTGATAGATATTCTGCATCCGCAAAACCAATCATTTGACCATTTAAATTATTAGGATTAAATCAATAGTCTCTTGAAGATACTAAAAGACATGTTTAATCCCATTCCAATGTTTTCGTGTAGGAGACGAACTAAATCTACCCAAAAGATTAATTGAAAATGAAATATTAGGTCGAGTGCAAGTTGCAAGATACATCACGGTTCCAATTGCACTTAGATATGGGACTTCAGGACCAAGTATCTCTTCATTTTCCTCAGATGGTCGGAAAGGATCACTTTCAACATTTAGTGATCTGACAACCATTGGAGTACTCAGATGACTTGTCACAATCGCTCCCAGACCCTTTGGGACTACACTACTTTTCTTACTAAAAGTTTCTTTTAAAACACTTCTGTATAATAAAAATACTAAGTTACTCATACTTCTCTGATACCAAAATTCTTGTAACGCCCCTACCGCCACATGATCTTTCTCTGTATTTTGTCCTCACTCGCACAATTCTGACAGTCACTTCCCGGAAGGTCACCCATCCTGAGACTACTCCAGCTCAAGCACGCTTAACCGAAAAGATAAGTGCACTTTGGTGACATAGGTGGCCAAATCAATTCTTTTAAACCTCTCCGCAAGTCTCTGAAACCGGAGTGTCCCAAGACTTGCCTTATCCTGAAACGACCCGACCCGTTTTTTTTTTAATAATAATAATAATAATAATAATAATAATAATAATAATAATAATAATAATATACTACAACTAGTGGTCTCATACCCAATAACCACCTAACCACAACCACAATCAAACAGCGGAAATAACCAATATCAATAACCAATAATATTCCAATAATAAAATATCCAATAATCAAATATAACCATAACCAATATCCAAATCATCAGAAAACATGGAACCAACAACCTAGCAATGTTTCTAATGACCCAACTCTAGCAACCTAGCAATGCCAGACAACATCCAATTGAGTCCCTAGAAGATCCTCCTCTTCATTGCCTTGATTCCACGATCACACTTTGCCTTTACCTACACCACAAACACAAATTGTAATGCATGAGTATTTTATAAACACTCAGTAAGGCAATCCTCCCATCTACTGGGCTATACACACAAGCAATAGAGACATCTCTAACCATCAACTAACAATCAACAAACAACAAATAACAAACCAGGACTCTACATCGACCGACACCAACATGCATCGACCGACACCACATGGGGATGCATCGACCGACACAAGGGATGCATCGACTGATGCAAGTTACACATGCATCAACCGACACTCGCACTGCATCAACCGACGCATGCTCGACATAACACGAAAAACCTAGGTTTTACGCGTCGTCCTCGCACTTGCATCGATCAATGCATCATGCCGAGCATCGTGTTCCCCGAATCTTCTCACCGGATCTTTGTTCCTGCAACCACAAAACTCGATCCCAAGCCACAAGAGAGCTTCCAAACGTCCCAAATAACCATCTAACAAGCCTAACAATACATAAACAAGCAGATCAGAGATGCTCTAGCTTAGATAAGCCATGGTCCTGCACTTACCTTTGCCAAGAAAACGCCTCCAAGAAGCTCCTACAACAATCCCACCAACAGATCTCTACAGGAACAACTTCCAATCTCCAGAAATCACCAAGAACACTCAAGAACACTTAGGGAACTTTTCTCTCTTTGTTTTACTCTCAGAAACGGCCAAAATTGACTAATGAGACAAAAGAATCGACTTAAGGGTTTCCCTCTTCCCTTTGCTCAAAACGCAGCATTTCACTTAAGTCAAAACGCAGAAAACTGAACATGCATCGACCGATGCACCTTCTGCATCGACCGATGCAATCCCCCAAACCGGGATTTCAGTTTGCGGGTATTACAATTCTCCCCCACCAACATAGATTCGTCCTCGAATCTCGAACAACCATAAGCCAAGGACTCCCGTGCGACCGTCTCCACGGCCTGCACTCCTCCGACCGATCTACGAAAGGTCACCTCTAGGCGATAGACTCACGCTCCAGGCATTATTTGCTCTCGACTTTTGGACTTTCCTTTACTCATAGGCCTAAACCTTGAGTTTTTATTGGCTCCTCATCAGACCTAAGTCTGCATGCCATAATGTTGGCTCCTCATCGAGACTAAGCCTGCATGCCATAATACATAAGAAAAAATCCAATACTCGTCTCTCGGGTTGCCACCCTACAGCGCACCCCCGGATCGTCATCTGAAGTAGATATGCCAACCATACTCCCAAGCCACAAAGTCTCAGAATATGATAGTACTAGGAGAACCTAAATTTCCCAAGAGTCGCGAGCAAACAATTTTGAACTTGTCTGAGTCCTATCCCAATCCAGGTTTCCTTCCCGTGGCTCGCGTAAGACATCTCAATGTCATACCAACCACATATCCTCTCACTGGGATACCTCATGACCACACATGGATCATCTCACTGCCACAAGGGCCGCCACAAAGGCCAAACAAATGTCCTTAACAGGACCGCCACCAAGGGCAAACAAATGTCCTAAACAGGACCGCCACCAAGGCTAAACAAATGTCCTAAACAGGACCGTCACAAAGACCATCTGTCCCGAAGGACCGCCTAAACAGGCACTCTGGCTAAACAGCCCGCCACAAAGGCCACACATCTGGCTAAACAGCCCGCCACAAAGGCCACACATCTGGCTAAACAGCCCGCCACAAAGGCCACACAATGTCTCAAAAGACCGCCACTAAGGCCACACAATGACTAAAAAGTCCGTCACTAAGGCCACACAAGCCCCTCCACGGCTCTCTCCACTAAAATGGACAAATTTTAACTAACATAAAACTTTCCATTTTTAACACTTTCCACTTTTGGAAACTCCTAGTTCAGGAAACTTTCCTCCAAAAACCCCGCCTCACGGAAACTTTGTATCCCGAGCACCACCTCATCTTGTTACTTAGTCGCACAACCAACCACCCCAAGCGACCAAGTAAACAAGAGAGATGGGCTGGAATACTCCATTCCCGCTCCAGCCACGAATTACAAATGGAACCAGGCTAGACAAGCTCAAGTCGCGGCTTGCTTCTTATACCACTTCTTAAACCTTGCCTTCATCCTCACCTCAGGCTCCCAAGTCTGCTCCTCAACACCATCACAATCCCAAAGGTCTCTCATCAAAGGAATCTTCTTCTTCCGAAGTTCTTTGATCCTCCTCTCGAGAACCCTCACTGGTCTCGCCTCCAAAGTCATGTTAGGCTGAAGATCCTCAGGAATCTTAGCTAACAACTGATCATCCTCCCGGAGACACTTCCTCAACATAGAAACATGGGAAACCTTATGGAATGCACACATAACCTCAGGGAACTCCAGTCTATAAGACACTGGTCCAACACGCTCAATCACTCTGAACGGACCCATATACCTCGGACTCAACTTAATCTCAGTCAATGACCTGTTCAGACCCCACAACATGGCCATCTTGAGGTACACTCTGTCTCCTACCTGAAACTCAAGATCTCTACTCCTCCTATCGGTATAACTCCTCTGCCGATCCTAATCCTCCTTCATGTTCAGCTTGAGAACCAGAATCTTTTCTGAGGTCTCCTGAACAAAATCTGCCCCGTAAATGCTCCTCTCCCCCACTTGAGTTCAGCATAACGGTGTACGACACGGCCACCCATAGAAAGCCTCATAAGGAGCCATCTTAATACTTGCCTGATAACTGTTGTTGTAAGCAAACTCTACCAAGCTTAGGTGATCTGCCCAATGGCCTCCCCAGTCCAACACACACATCCTCAGCAAATCCTCCAGCGTCTGGATCGTCCACTCTGACTGTCCATCTGTCTGGGGATGATAAGATGTACTCATATGCACCTTAGTGCCCATCTCTGCCTAAAACGCTCTCCAGAACACCGAAGTGAACTTAGAATCCCTATCAGACAAAATGCTCGCTAGCACCCTATGCAACCTGACTATCTCCTTCACATACTTCTAAGCCAAGACCGCTGCTCCATCAGTCTTCTTAATCTCCAGAAAATGTGCCGACTTAGTCAACCGGTCCACAATGACCCAAATAGCATCAAACGTCCTGGACACTGGCAAACCTATCACGAAGTCCATAGTAATCATATCCCACTTCCACTCTGGAATGGGAAGACTCTTCAGTAACCCTCCTGGAACCTGATGCTCAACCTTCACTAGCTGACTCATGTCGTACCTTGCGACCCAACTAGCTACATCCTTCTTCATCCCGACCCAATGATAGTACCTCTTGAGATCACGGTACATCTTAGTCGCTCCTAGATGAATAGAAAACTTGCTCCCATGAGCCTCTCTCAGGATTTCCAGCCTCAAATCCTCATCCTTGGGCACACAAACCCAATCGTGCACCAAGATAGTACCATTATCTGAGACCTGATACTCTGAATCAACATCCTTTGAGGCATTCACCAGCCCCAAATCCTTCTCCTGAGCCAACCGCACCCTGCTCAGAAAATCTACTCTATCAACCGCCTCCAAACCGAATGGTTCCTGAGGCACAACACACAAACTCAACGCACCGATCTCTCCTACTAGAGATTCCACCTCTTGCTCCTGAGCCGAAGCTACCCGCTTCCGACTCAGAGCATCTGCAACCAAGTTAGCCTTACCAGGATGATAGGCTATCTCCAAATCATAGTCTGCCACAAGCTCCATCCACCGCCTCTGCCTCAAATTCAGCTCAAGCTGAGTGAATATATACTTCAAACTCTTATGATCTGTAAACACATGTACCTTTGCACCATAAAGATAAGATCTCCAAATCTTCAGGGCAGAAACTACAGCACCCATCTCCAAGTCATGAGTAGGATAGTTGTCCTCATGTTTCCGCAACTGCCGCGAAGCATAGGCAATCACCTTCCCATGCTGCATCAACACACATTCCAAACCAACTCTAGATGCATCTGTATAAACCACATAGGGTTCTCCCTGCTTAGGCAAAGCCAACACTGGCGCAATAGTCAACATCTCCTTCAGGTCTGCAAAGCCCTCCTCACACTCTTGTGACCAAACAAAAGGAACATCCTTCCCTGTCAACTTAGTCATAGGACGTGCTCTGCTCGCAAACCCCTACACAAATCTCCTGTAGTAACCTGCCAATCCCAGAAAACTCCTAATCTCTGTGGCATTCTCCGGTCTAGGCCAATTTCTGATAGCCTGAATCTTCTCCGGATCTATAGAAACTCCATCTGCAGATACAATATGACCCAGAAAACCCATCTCATGCTGCCAAAAACTGCACTTGCTCAACTTAGCAAACAACTTCTGCTCCCGCAGATTCTCCAGAACTGCCCTCAAATGCACTACATGCTCCTCAGGACTCTTAGAATAAACCAGGATATCGTCGATGAAAATGATGACAGATACATCCAGGAATTCCTGAAACACACTGTTCATCAATCTCATAAACGTTGTTGGTGCGTTAGTCAAACCGAAAGGCATCACCACAAACTCATAATGCCCATACCTCGTCCTGTCTTCCTCACATATGCCTCATCTATCGGTATCTGATGATAACCCGACGCCAAATCTACCTTGGAGAACCAAGTAGCACCCCTCAACTGATCCAACAACTCATCCATCCTTGGAAAAGGGTACTTGTTCTTCACAGTGGCCCGGTTCAAACCCCTGTAATCAATAGACAACCGAAAACTCTCATCCTTCTTCTTGACAAACAACACCGGTGCTCTCCACGGTGATACACTAGGACGAATGAATCCCTTACTCAACAAATCCTCTAGCTGCTTCTTCAGCTCTGCTATCTCTACTGGAGTCATTCTGTAAGGAGCCTTGGATAACGACATCGTCCCTGGTTCCAATTCAATCATAAAAGGATCAGACCGAGATGGTGGTAACCCCTGCAACGACTGACACACATCCTCAAACTCATCTACAACCGGGATACCGCTAACCGTAGACTTCTCCACTAACTCTGGCATAGATATGGTAACCAAATAACCCTCACGGCCCTTCTCGATCATCTTCCCAGCCTGAATAGTCGAGATCACGAGACTCCCTAAAGTCGGTCTAATATCCTGAAAAACCAACTTCCCTCCTAGACGCCAAACTCCACTCTACCCCGATAGCAATCCAAATGCACCATGTGCCGATGCAACCAATCCATCCCGAGAATCACATCATACAACTCCACTGGACTGATAAGCAAATCCGCTGGCCACGACTCCCCTACGATCTGAATATCAATTCCTCTGGCCCGTCCAATAACCCTCAGGAACTTGCCTCCCGCAACTCTAACAACTCTTGTACGCTCTCCGGGATCCCCTCTGATTCTCGCGCTATCTGCACACTCCGGATTAATGAAGCTATGAGAAGCTCCAGAATCAAACATAACATGGGACTTAAACCCGCCCACCAACAAGGTCCCTACACAAACCTCATGTTTTGAGAACCTAACACTTTGTTACAGGAAAACATAAAATCTGAACTTACTAAGAATTCACAAAGACAAAGTACCAGAAATTATACATGTGATCGCCCCGGCACTGGTTCCACCAGTCTCTACAGTCGTGTAAACCCGTGGCGCCTGCTCAATCCGTGCCACCTGCTGCCCTCCCGGTTGCACCTGCTGCAATGCCGCCACTGCTACCGGCTGCAACTTGGGACACAAGGGCCTGATGTGCCCTAGCTCCCTGCAATGATAACATACACGAGCTGCTGCCATCGGAGCACTCCTTTAGGGACAGCTAACAATCTTGTGATCCCTGCCCCCACACCCAAAGCAACCCGGACCACCCAGCCTCTATGTAGCCTCCCATCTCCTCTTGGTTCCCTGCGCAGGCTTACCGCCCCTGCTAGAACCACCCTGCTGTTGAGCCCTACTAGGCTGAACTGCTGGACTAACCGCCACTGACTGTGCCCGGATATCCTCCTCAATCCCTGCTGCAGTCTCAACCAGCTCCGCACGCGTAGCATAACTCCGCCCTCTACAATGAACCCTCAAATCATCACATAGGACCCTCAAAACCTCCTGATCTGAGCCTCCTTAGACTTCATAGCCCGACCCCCATAACATAGAAGTCGACTGAACTCCAAGTCCATCTCCCGCACTGACCGCATCCCATGAGACAACTGAAGGAACTGCACCTCCAACAGGTCCAACGCCTCTCTCGGAAAGTACTTGTGGTTGAACTCTCCCACGAAGTCAACCCAAGTCATCTCCCGCTGCACTCTCCTAGCAACCACTGATCTCCACCACAACTCAGCACCACCAATCAAATGGTGGACCCCTATGTCCACCCAGAACTCCTCAGGACATCTCAGAGTATGGAAGTTACGTTCCACAATCGTCCTCCACGCATCTGTAGTAGTAGGATCTGTATTACCCGAAAACTGCGCAGTCACGAGACCCTTCATCTCCTTGAGCATGGACAATTAACGCCCATGTGCTCCTGCATCCACAGCCACTGGCTGCCGTTCCTCCGCCACTGCTGGTGGCACAACCTGAGCCTGAGCCAGTACAACTGCTGGCAACCGCTCCAACAACTGTGCTAGCAAAGCCGCAAAGTCAGCACCAGGGACTCCACTCGCTGGGACTCCCACACCCGGGACCCTAGCATCACCGACCACTGGAGCATCAACACCGCCCCCTCCGGCCACACTCATGGAATCCTCCTGGACACCCTGCGACTCGCCAACACCCTCAGTTGTCACACTCTGGTCCTCGGTCTCACTAACCACTGGGACTCTGCCCCTACCACGACCACTTCCGCGTCCACAACCACGTCCGCGTCCACCATCATGACCACGACCAGCACCAACATCCTCTCTAACCATCTACACTACCATGAAAAGAAGGCGAAGCACACAATTATACATAACACAAAAACATATACTCACCGTGGAATCACACTGTAGGCTCGAAGAGGATATTCTAAGACTCCATGCCACACACAATTGACTAAGTCACATAATCAATGAAGATATGCAATCCCAAACATCACAACAGAAACCTAGTGAACCCAAACCTAGCACCGTAAGGGCTCTTATACCAAACTGAAACGACCCGACCCGTTTTTTTTAATAATAAATAATAATAATAATAATATATTACAACTAGTGGTCTCATACCCACTAGCCACCTAACCACAACCACAATCAAACAGCGGAAATAACCAATATCAATAAACAATAATATTCTAATAATAAAATATGCAATAATCAAATATAACCATAAACCAATATCCAAATCATCAGAAAACATGGAACCAGCAACCTAGCAATGTTTCTAATGACCCAACTATAGCAACCTAGCAATGCCAGACAACATCTAATCAAGTCCCTAGAACATCCTCCTCTTCATTGCCTTGTTTCCACGATCACACTTTGCCTTTACCTGCACCACAAACACAAATTGTAATGCATGAGTATTTTATAAACACTCAGTAAGGCAATCCTCCCATTTACTGGGCTATACACACAAGCAATAGAGACATCTCTAACCATCAACCAACAATCAACAAACAACAAATAACAAACCAGGACTCTGCATCGACCGACACCAACATGCATCGACCGACACCACATGGGGATGCATCGACCGACACAAGGGATGCATCGACCGACACAAGGGATGCATCGACCGATGCAAGTTACACATGCATCGACCGACACTCGCATTGCATCGACCGACGCATGCTCGACATAACACGAAAACCCTAGGTTTTACGCGCCGTCCTCGCACTTGCATCGACCGACGCACAAAGTGCATCGACCGGTGCATCATGCTGAGCATCGTGTTCCCCGAAGCTTCTCGCTGGATCATTGTTCCTGCAACCACAAAACTCGATCCCAAGCCACAAGAAAGCTTCCTAACGTCCCAAATAACCATCTAACAAGCCTAACAACACATAAACAAGCAGATCAGAGAAGCTCTAGCTTAGATAAGCCATAGTCCTGCACTTACCTTTGCCAAGACAAATCTGAACCTTAAACCAACAAGAAAACGCCTCCAGGAAGCTCCTACAACGATCCCAGCTACAGATCTCTACAGGAACAACTTCCAATCTCCAAAAATCTCCAAGAACACTCAAGAACACTTAGGGAACTTTTCTCTCTTTCTTTTACTCTCAGAAACGGCCAAAATCGACTAATGAGACAAAAGAATCGACTTAAGGGTTTTCCTCTTCCCTTTACCCAAAACGCAGCGTTTCACTTAAGTCAAAACACAGAAAACTGAACCTGCATCGACCGATGCAATCCTCCAAACCAGGATTTCGGTTCGCGGGTGTTACATATCCATATTAAAACATTTTAACACTCTTTTAGTGTATGTGGATTGATGCACAAATATACCCTCTTGATTACGTTTAATTTGTAGACTAAGACAAAAAAAATTCTGTCTGAGATCTTTCATCTCAAATTCTCCTTTCAAATAGTTTGTTGCTTTCTGTATTTCATGTTGAGTCCCGATTATATTAAGATCATCAACATATACCCAATTATCACAAACAGGTTGTTTTCTTGATGAAAACAGATTGGCATATAAGATCATTTACATATCCTTCTTTTGTTAAATGTTCACTGAGACGATTATACAACATTTTCCTAGACTATTTTAACCCATATAATGATCTTTGCAATTTTAATGCACATAACTCTTTGGATTTATCTTTTAATGCTTTTGGTATATTAAACTCATCAAGAACTCTCATATAGATATCAATATCTAATGGTCCATATAAATATGATTTTTGTGAGCTGCTAAACTCATCAAATATTTAAACGTTATTGCACCCATAACGGATGAATATGTTTCCTCATAATCAATCCTGGGTCTTTGAGAAAATCTTGAGCTACAAGACGAGCCTTATATCTTGTAATTTCATTTTTCTCATTTTGTTTTCCAACGAATATCCATTTGTGTCCAACCGGCCTCACATTTTCTGGTGTGAGTATAATAGGTCCGAATACATTTCGTTTATTAAGCGAGTCAAGTTCGACTTGCATTGCATCTTTCTATTTTGTCCATTCATGTCTCTTTTGACATTCATATACAGAATTTGGCTCTGGATCCTCACTTTCCTCATCTATTTCCCTTGAAACAAGATACGAGAAAGTATCATCAACATCATCGATTTTATTTCGATTCCATATCTTTCCATCCATTATGGATATAGTTGATAGAAATCTCATGATTTTCTTTATGCTCATGATGCTCAAATCTTTCATTAGACTCATGATTCGTTTCTTCCAATATGCTTTCTGCTATTTTGGGCATATCATGCTTTTCATCTTCCTTTCTTTATCTAGGATTTTTATCCTTAGAACCAACTAGCATACCACGCTTCAAGTGTGTTCTAGACTCTCATGTATCATCTGATTTTCCATTTTTTTTTGTGGTATTTCAATTATAGCAGAAACATTTGTAGTTGGTATATATGATTTAGTTACCGTTTTGGTATCAGCAAATGCATCAGGAAGTTGATTTGCAATACTCTGCAAATACATGATTCGTCAAACTTCTATTTCAAACTGCTTTGTAGGAGGATCAAGATGTAACAAAGATGGTGGTAATCCCTGCAATGACTGAAACACGTCCTCAAATTCCTCTACAACCAGAATACCGCTAACCATAGACTTCCCCACTGACTATGGCATAGATATAGTAACCATATAAGCCTCACGGCCCTTCTCGATCATCTTCCCAGCCTGAATGGCCGAGATCACGAGACTCCCCGAAGTCGGTCTAATCCCCTGATAAACTAACTTCCCTCCTGAGCGCTCAAACTCCACTCTACCCTGATGACAATCCAGATGAACCATATGCCGATGCAACCAGTCCATCCCCAAGATAACGTCATACTGCTCCACTACGCTGATAAGCAAATCCGCAGGCCAAGACTCTCCCGCGATCTGAATATCGATACCCTCGCTCTACCAATGACCCTCAGAAACTTGCCTCCAACAACTCTGACAACTCTTGTACGCTCCCCGGGATCCCTTCTGATTTTCGTGCTCTCTGCATACTCCGGAGTAATGAAGCTATGAGAAGCTCCAGAATCAAACATAACATGGGACTTAAACCCGCGCACCAACAAGGTCCCTACACAAACCTCATGTGTTGAGAACCTAACATTTTATCACAGGACAACATAAAATCTGAACTTACTAAGAATTCACAAAGATTAAGTACCAGAAACTATACCTGTGATCGCCCCGGCACTGGTTCCACCAGTCTCTACAGTCGTGTAAACCCGTGGCGCCTGCTCAATCCGTGCCACCTGCTGCCCTCCCGGCTGCACCTACTGCAACGCTGCCACTACTACCGGCTGCAACTTGGGACAATAGGGTCTGATGTGCCCTGGCTCCCTGCAATGATAGCACACACGATCTGCTGCCATCGGAGCACTCCTCTGGGGACAGCAAGCAACCTTGTGATCCTTGCCTCCACACCTGAAGCAACTCGGACCACCCGGCCTCTGCGTAAACTCCCATCTCCTCTTGGTTCCCTGTGCAGGCTTGCCGCCCCTGCTAGAACCTCCTTGATGCTGAGCCTTGCTAGGCTGGACTACTGGGCTAGCCGCCACTGACTGTGCCCGAATATCCTCCTCAATCTCTGCTGCAGTCTCAATCAGCTCTGCACGCGTAGCATAACTCCGCCCTCTACAGTGAACCCTTAAATCGTCACGTAGGGCCCTCAAAAACCTCCTGATCTGAGCCTCCTCGGACTCCATATCCCGACCCCCATACCTCAGAAGTCGACTGAACTCCAAGTCGAGCTCCCGCACTGACCGAGTTCCCTGAGCTAGCTGAAGGAACTGCACCTCCAACCTATCCAGTGCCTCTCTAGGGAAATACTTGCGGTTGAACTCCAAGACGAAGTCAGCCCAAGACATCTCCCTCTGCACTCTCCTGGCTGCCACAGAACTCCACCACAACTGAGCATCACTCGTCAAATGGTGGACCCCAATGTCCACCCAAAACTTCTCAGGACATCTCAGAGTATGGAAGTTACGTTCCACACTCGTCCTCCACGCCTCCGCAGCGGTAGGATCAGTACCTCCCAAAAACCGCTTGGTACAAATACGGCCCATCTCTGTCAGCATACTGATATAACGAGAATGGACCCCCACATCCGCAGCCACTGGCTGCCGCTCCTCCGCCACCACTGGTGGCACTACCTAAGCCTGAGCCGGTGCCACTGGCGGCAACCGTTCTAACAACTGTGCCAGCAAACCCGCAAGGTCGACACCCGAGATTCCAACCACTAGGACACCCGCATCTGGGGCCCTAACATCACCGGCTACTGGAGCATCAACACCGCCCTCTCCGGCCACACTCACGGAATCCCCCTGGACACCTTGCGACTCACCAACACCCTCTGTTACACACTCTAGTCCTCGGTCTCACTAACCACTGGGACTCTGCCCCTACCCCGACCAAGTCCGCGTCCACGACCACGACCAGCAACAGCACCGCCGCTAACCATCTGCACTACCATGAACAGAAGGCTAAGCACACAATTATACATATCACAGAAACATAAACTCACCGTGGAATCACACAGTAGGGCTCGAAGAGGATGTTCTAGGACTCCATGCCACACACAATTGACTAACTCACATAATCAACCAAAGCATGAAATTCCCAAACATCTACAACACAAAGCCTAGTGAACCCAAACCTAGAACCGTAAGGGCTCTGATACCAAAATGAAACGACCCCACCCGTTTTTTTTAATTAATAGGTAATAAATATAAATATAATATAAACGACAACTAGTGGTCCCATACCCACTAGCCACCTATCCACAACCATAGACAACAGCGGAAATAACAATATCAATAAATATCCAATAATAATATAACCAATAAATATCCATAACAACAATCCAATAATCAAACATCAGGAAACATGAAACCGGCAACCTAACAATGTTCCTAAAAACCCAACTCTAGCAACCTAGCAATGTCAAAAAACATACAATCGAGTCTCTAGAACATCCTCCTCTTCATCGCCTTGATTCCACGATCACACTTTGCCTTTACCTGCACCACAAACACATATTGAGATGCATGATTATTTGATAAACACTCAGTGAGGCAATCCTCCCATCTACTGGGCTATACACACAAGCAACAATGATACCAATATTCCAAACAATCATCAAACAAGACATACAAACCAGAAAATCAAACATCGTCTCGCTGGAAGGGAGGTGTCAACCGACACCAGCCAAGTGTCGACCGACACTGGCATTGGTGTCGACCGACACTACCGTACAGTGTCGATCGACACTGGCATTGGTGTCGACCGACACTACCCCACAGTGTCGATCGATGCCATTTTGCTGGTGTCAACCGACACCACTTGGTGTCGATCGACACTCCACCTGCAACTGCGTTCCGCTGCGAAGTCGAGAGTCGAATCTTGCTCCCAAACTCCACCAACTCTTCCAATACTCAGAACCCAAGCCGGAAATATCCTTAGTACCTGTAGCAACCATTCCCCAGCAAGAAAACACACAAACAACAACACACAAGCAAGAACAAGGAAATCAAAGGCTTAGATTAGCCATGGTCATGCACTCACCTCTTTGCAGGAAGATTTGGACCAACAACAATCTCCCAGCAACCTTCTAACACGTTCATGGCCCTAGATCTTCACTCCCACATCAAGATCTCACCAAAAACACCTTGAAATCTCACAAACTCTCTCAAGAACCTTTAGGAATTGTTTTCTCCTCTTCCTCTCACTCTCAAGCGGCGTAAGACAACAAAAACACGACCCTAGGTTGTTTTTCCCCTTTTAAACCTCGGTTCAATGGTTTTCCTTAAACCAAACCGGACCAAAACGATCAAAAACTCGATCTGGTCGAACCAAAAATTAGTGGTGTCGACCGACACCCACCCTTGGTGTCGATCGACACCCTCCCCCAAAACGCACAGTTTTGGTTCGCGGGCGTTACAGTATAGAGGCTCCATCAAGTATGTTCACCAACAATGTCTCCTTCTCTGGCTCAATCGCCATGGACACAAGCACTGCGAGGTTCTTAAACTTTGTTTTCTTGCTCTAGGTTTCAGTGTTCAATAATGTTTAATCGATTTCAATGTTTTGTGTAATGCATATGTATATACCTTCGGGAACAGGTAGCTTGTTCTTACTTCTCGTTACAACATCACTTAATACTTTTGAATCGTGAGCTGTACTTTCCCATTCACTAAGGACATATATGAATTCTAGATCAAAGTTACAAGCAGCAAGAACATTTTGTAATGTATATCCTTTCCGATTTCGAAAGCTTGGTGCATCATTAGTAGGCACCATTGCATGAATGTGTGTGTCGTTGATAGCGCCAACGCAATCCTGTAAAAATCATGATAACAAGAGTTCAACGTTCATTTCTTTGTTTTATCAATTATATGCGAAAGAGATAATAATTGTAAAGCAGCTAATGAGTTTTCGTATAATTATCTCTTTCGTCTTTGATAGTGTTGCTCTGATTTCTTCACAACTAATTTGACCAATGAAGAAATAATGAGATACTAGCAAAGATTAGAAAAACAACAAAAAAATACATGAGATCTCGTGTTCGCGTGATGATCCCTGTGACTATTTCTGGCGATAGCAAATTACAAGGGAAAATAAACTTATTTGAGGGATAAGACTGAGGAGATTATTATTAATATTGATGATGGAGGATGCCACGACTGATTTTGCTATCGCTAGAAAAAGCATTGACTGAAATACGTCCTTTCTGTTCAGAGCCGGCGCACAGAATGATCGGGCCACAAGCTCAGACATTTTGTTGGGCTGTTGTAAATTATTTAAAGGGAGAAAATGAAAGGAAATTATAAAAAACATCTCATAGGAGAACAAACCACTAGGACAAAGGAATTTTTTTTTTGGAAAAAGGTCGATTATATGACTGTATAATTTACAGCGATGGTTCATCTGCTTGTATCCATCGCCGCACTGCTTCTGTTCATCTTCTCTACTACAACAGATTTTCATCGTCCATTTTTAGCGGCAGTTTTTTTTTCAAGGTTGTAATTTTATCTTTGTCGTAGTCGCCGGAAATAGTGGCAACGTTCACTAAACAAACAGGGTAAATATAAAATGTAGGATTTTGAGGGTTAAACTAGAAGATGACGGTAAATCGCTCTCGCGTAGTAAAAGAAATGTCGTATGAAAACTTTTTCAAAGTGATTTTGTTTTCTTTCTTTTTGTCATTTGCAAATTTAAATAATTTATTTTATTTAATAAAATGGGCTGCTATTTACAAATTGTGGGGCAAAAAAGATATCATGGAGCCCAATATCCATATATACAAAGTGTAGCTTAGGGCTTCTTTTTTTTTCTTTGGTAAGCAAGTTAGGGCTTTTTGAGGCATACATATTTTTCTCAATCCTTATCACAGACCAAAAGATTAAAGAAAAAAAAATCAATCAGGGAAGAGAAGACAATAAACGTAGCTACCTCATCTCCCTCTTCTTTTCTCTTTTTTTTTTTCTTTTGTTGCTGTCTCTTTTTTTTCCTCCACCTGTAGTTTCTCTCTTTTGTCCTCAATAGGCGACGATGGCCTCCTCCATTTTCTCCGGTGTTAAGTTCTCTCCGATCTTAGCTCCCGTTAATTCTAGAGATAGCCGCGGCTCTCGATGTGTAAAAGATAGAAATAAAGTTAGGTTTAATCCTGCGTCGCCGCGTCTCACTCCCAATCGTGTTCGCGCCGAAGCTCAGTCTTCGATTCCATATACTGGTCTTTGGTACGTCTTTAGTCCTTAGGTTTTGAGATGGATATGCTTATCAGTAAATTTCTGAATTCGTTGAAATTGAAATTAGTTCTTGGTTCATAGCCACTGTTTTTTTTTTTTTCATTTACTTATAATGGTTCTAGGGTATCTTGGTCTGCTTATGTCAGCATCAGTTTATGCGGAACCTTTGATTTTGAGATGGAGATGTTTATCACTAAATTTTCATCTTCGTTGTTGTTTCTTTCTGAATTTGTGGAAAGTGAAAATTAGTTATATTTGCTCGTTTACTGAATATTTTGGTTTTTGAAATCAGATGTTAATTTTTGGTTTGAATGTTTTGATGTCAAAGGGCACAGCCAACTGCGAACAGGGGACGTTTGAAGAGGAGCATTGTTCTGGGACAACGAAGCGCGATTTTCAGAAAAGAAGCTACTGGGACATCACTTTCTCAGGGACGCAATTTCTGTTTTACCTGTAAAAGAAGTCAACCCGGAGTCAGAAGATCATTACCGAGTGCCTTTGTGGACAGAAGTTCATTTAGTTTGTCGAGGTCTCGTTTGACCTCTTCTCTGGTTCGTAAAGCTACACTATTTCCCTTCTTATGTTCTAGTCTTGCGTCATGTACTCTTTTTTGAACTATGTGTTTGACAGACTCAATATGTGTCAATTTTTCAGAGAAAAAATTCTCAGGTTCTAAATGCAACTGTTGGACCAGATGAGCCACATGCTGCTGGAACAGCCTGGCCAGATGGCATCGTTGCGGAGAGACAAGATCTAGACTTATTGCCCCCTGAGATAGATACTGCAGAGCTAGAAGCATTTCTTGGTTGTGAACTTCCTTCTCATCCCAAGTTGCACCGGGGGCAATTGAAAAATGGACTTCGGTATCTTATTTTGCCGAACAAAGTTCCACCAAACAGGTAGATTGCCAAAAATACCTGAAGTTGGTCTACTCGTGATACTTTTAATGGTTGCTTTATGCATCAGAGTTAGATAATTAACATGTTTTCCCTTACATTACATATATTGAATATCAATTTACAATTTAGTGATTTACAACAAAGAAAAAGGATAAAGGAAGGCAATTTTGTTCTCCTTTTCTATAATAGCTTAAGCATATGGTGGATTCCTCTTAAGTTCTTTCTCTTATTTCTTACATATGTTTTGAAATG
This sequence comes from Camelina sativa, assembly GCF_030686135.1. Lineage (NCBI taxonomy): Eukaryota > Viridiplantae > Streptophyta > Magnoliopsida > Brassicales > Brassicaceae > Camelina > Camelina sativa. The sequence continues at coordinate 37,520,950 of NC_141890.1, forward strand.
TTTTCGAATGCTAGATTTGAGGCACACATGGAAGTTCATGTAGGATCGATTGATGAGGAAGACGATGAGCAAGGGATTGCTCATATGATAGAACATGTTGCATTCCTTGGGAGCAAGAAACGTGAGAAACTTCTTGGTACAGGTGCCCGCTCTAATGCATACACAGATTTCCACCATACAGTATTTCATATTCACTCTCCCACCCACACAAAGGTTTGTTTTTTTGTACACCTATTGGCGTATCTATTGATTGGCTTTTTTTGGTTAGTTCAATTTCACAGGTTTTTGTTGCCTCTGTATTTGCTTTAACAAATATGGTGCTTATAGTAATAGCATCGATTTGACCAAATTATCACATTCTCTTCACTCTTTTTGTTTTGTTTTCTCCACTATATTTCTATATATATACATTTCCATATACCTATATGTTGTACATGGAATACTATTTCTTTTATGAGCAACGAATACTGAAGTTGCTGTTGATCTTTATTTGTATATTGACGTTGAAGTCTGTTTCTTTGATTGAGTTCTCTTTAGATGTTATTGTGATAATTTGGAGAACGTATTGGCTTGCTTATCATGTTGATAGAGTTCGACAGATCGAATACTAGCTTCATATTAATTAGAGTGCTGAACCTTTTCAGGACTCTGAGGACGACCTTTTCCCGTCTGTGCTCGATGCCTTGAATGAGGTAAATTTTTGCTATCTAAGATGATGTCTTCCCATTGGATATGTCCTAACACTTTTTTCTGTGTGAGAATCAGAATCCCTCTATGTTTCATGGATCTTGATTCATTTGGAAAATAAAATCTTATTTCTCTAATGATTACAGATAGCTTTTCACCCAAAATTCCTATCTTCTCGAGTTGAGAAGGAAAGGCGGGCTATACTTTCAGAACTTCAGATGATGAATACAATTGAGTATCGTGTTGACTGCCAGGTAATTATTATGAATAGTTTTCTATGTCAGCACAACAGTTCGTTGTCTTACCCAATTTTTGGTGGATAATCAGTGACACGTTGTGTTTTATTTCTTGCGACTAGTTGTTGCAACATTTACATTCTGAGAACAAGCTGGGTAGAAGGTTCCCTATTGGATTGGAAGAGCAGATTAAGAAGTGGGATGTTGACAAAATTAGGAAATTTCATGAGCGATGGTACTTCCCCGCCAATGCCACTCTATATATTGTGGGAGACATCAACAACATACCTCAGATAGTCAACAATATTGAAGTAAGATAGTCTATTACCTTTTTCTTGCATTGCCGGTTGTCATTAATAAGTAAATATTGAATTTCTACTGCGTAGTCGATCTTGACCAGACAATCGCTCTTGCACAGGCTGTGTTTGGAAAAACTGGTTTGGATAATGAATCAACACCCTCTCCTACTCCTGGTGCCTTCGGTGCCATGGCTAATTTTCTCGTTCCGAAGCTGCCAGCTGGTCTTGGTGGAACCTTTTCAAATGAGAGAACAAATACTGCTGATCAATCTAAGATGATTAAAAGAGAAAGACATGCAATTCGTCCCCCGGTTGAGCATAATTGGTCGCTTCCTGGGACCAGTATTGATCTAAAGCCTCCGCAGATATTTAAGCATGAGCTTCTTCAAAATTTTGCAATCAATATGTTCTGCAAGGTTTCTGTTACAATCTTTTAATTTCTCCCTTTTTTTTTTCAGCTAGCTTAACATGATACAGCCAATTTAGGGTGGTAGATTGTATCATGAAATGTTACAATTTTTTTGGTCTTCCTGCAGATACCTGTTAGCAAGGTTCAGACATTTGGAGACCTGCGAAATGTTCTGATGAAAAGAATATTTCTCTCTGCTCTACATTTTCGAATTAATACGAGATACAAGGTATGAGGGTGTTAGGATGTTGCTATTCTGAATACATTTGTTCTCAAGTTTTGCTAGGAAAGGAATAATTGTTCTCATTTTCTTGTACTGAACATTCTGCTTAGATTTCTGTTGATCAAAATGAACCTCTTCAAATCCCACTAAAATTTTATTAAATCAGCTCTCTGATGGGGTGTTCAAACAATATAAGTGTGTTTTCGATTAGCTGGTGGTGCACTATTAAAAGTAAAAAATCTTTTCCAGTTCGTGGATCTAGCTATATTATTTATTGAAGGTTTTAGGATTTATATGCATTACCAGTAGACTCCGTACTGTCAGTAAGTTTTGGTGATGTTATTTTTGTACCTTTCAGAGTTCAAACCCGCCATTTACATCAGTTGAATTGGACCATAGTGATTCGGGAAGGGAAGGATGCACTGTTACCACTCTTACTGTCACCGCAGAGCCCAAAAATTGGCAAAATGCAGTGAAAGTTGCTGTCCAAGAGGTTTGCTTATTGTTTGTTCTAATTTATCTTCATTGTGGTTACTATTTTTCATTGTTTTATGTGGACTTGTGAATAATGCATTGGTTGAAGAGATAGTCTAAAAGACTGTTAGAACCATTGTCACCTTTTTTTGCTTATGAGAATTCATTTAGCTATTAGCTATGTTTAACGTATCGTTCTACTTGTAGGTTCGAAGACTTAAAGAATTTGGTGTCACCAGGGGTGAACTTACACGTTACATGGATGCTCTTCTAAAAGATAGTGAACATCTTGCGGCTATGATTGATAATGTGTCGTCTGTTGATAACCTGGATTTTATCATGGAAAGTGATGCACTAGGCCACACTGTTATGGATCAGACGCAAGGACATGAGACCTTGGTTGCTGTAGCTGGAACTGTTACGCTTGAAGAGGTAGGTTTCGCTGTTCTGCTTATTCTTATTAGCTTTTCTTGTAACATCTGACGCAGAAGATGACTGTTAATTCCAAAATTCCTGGTGATTAACACATCAATAACTACTGGATATTTAACTCTTCCTGCATATCATACTATTTAAAATATTTTTGTTTCAATTAGTTTTTTTTTCTTCTGTTTTGATGGTTTCCTGTCCAGGTAAATACTGTTGGCGCCAAGGTGCTAGAGTTTATTTCTGATTTTGGAAGGCCCACTGCACCTCTTCCTGCAGCAATAGTTGCTTGTGTTCCCACAAAGGTGCACGTTGATGGTGTTGGTGAGAGTGATTTTAATATAACTCCTGCTGAAATAATAGATTCTGTCAAATCAGGATTATTAGCACCCATTGAAGCTGAGCCTGAGGTATTCCTTCTTTTGTAACTTCTGTTTTTTTTTTTTTTTTTTTTTTTTATACTTTTATCTTCTCTTAATTCAAGTATAGACCAAAGGGTAGTTCTGAATCAGCTTTTTACCTTCATCCTTGCAGCTCGAGGTGCCAAAAGAATTGATCTCTCAATCACAGTTGGAAGAGTTAACCTTGCAACGAAATCCATGTTTTGTCCCTATTCCTGGGTCAAACGTAACCAAGTTGCATGACAAAGAGACTGGGATCACTCAGCTTCGCTTATCTAATGGAATACCTGTAAATTACAAGGTACATCTTACATCCTTTTCCTCTTGCTTACTATCTAAGCATCATGTCCATGGTGATTTTCTTTCTACATTATAAGACGTTCTCTTCATTTTTTATATTGTTGTTTTGTGCTGTCTGTTTAACAAATTGAAGTTCTTAACATCTTAAAAATTAAGCTTCATTTTTAGCAGAAAATCTTTTTTTTTTTAGTGTTGATTGATACCATACTTTTATTTCAGTATATTGCATGTAGAGATAAAGACTCTTCCCTTGACATTTCCCTTTTCAATATAGATATCAACAACCGAATCTCGGGCAGGTGTCATGCGGCTTATTGTTGGTGGTGGACGAGCTGCAGAAACTTCTGATTCCAAAGGAGCTGTGGTTGTTGGTGTTCGTACACTCAGTGAGGGTGGTCGAGTTGGAGACTTTTCAAGGGAGCAGGCAAGTGAAGCTGTTGAAAACTGCATTGTGATATTTTTTTTAAACTACAAAAAGGAAATGAACTAAGCTGAAAGCCATTTCTGTATAGGTGGAGCTTTTCTGTGTAAATCATTTGATAAATTGCTCGTTGGAGTCAACTGAGGAGTTCATTGCCATGGAATTCCGATTTACTCTGAGAGACAATGGAATGCAAGCAGCTTTTCAGCTGCTTCACATGGTGCTTGAGGTACTAGATTATAACTAAGACGATGAAATATGCTTTGCAACATTTCTGACCATTGGGTTTTATTGATTAGCGGTCAATAGTGTTTTCTCTTACCCGCTTGTTCATGTTCCTCTGTTTTTATCTAATCTTTTGCTGATAAAGAGTGTTGGTTCTCTGGTATGCAGCGTAGTGTCTGGTTGGAAGATGCATTTGATCGAGCACGGCAGCTATATCTTTCGTACTTTCGATCAATTCCTAAAAGCTTGGAGCGTGCGACTGCTCATAAACTCATGATTGCGATGCTGAATGGTGATGAGCGTTTTGTTGAGCCGACACCTAAGTCATTACAGACCCTGAATCTAGAAACTGTGAAAGAAGCGGTCATGAGTCATTTTGTTGGGGAAAATATGGAGGTGATATCTCAAACTTGAAAGCTGATATTTTGCTTGAAAAATATTTATTTTATTTTATTTTCATAAAATTTTCTGTGGTTTCCTTCAGGTAAGCATTGTGGGGGACTTTTCAGAGGAGGAAATTGAGCGTTGCATCCTTGATTACCTCGGTACAGTTAAAGCCAGCCATGATTCTACAAAACTACCTGGATCTGAGCCTATTGTGTTTCGCCAACCAACAGCTGGCTTGCAATTTCAACAGGTTCGGAAAAAAGCAGTAATGCATGGAATTTCTCTTCGGTTTCACCATCCCCTTAGATGTATGATTCAAGCAGGATAATTGACATATTTATCTCTGAACAGGTATTCTTGAAGGATACTGATGAGAGAGCATGTGCATACATTGCTGGACCAGCGCCAAATCGATGGGGCTTTACAGTTGACAGGGATGACCTTTTTCAGTCTGTTAGCAAACTTACTGTTGCTCATGGTAAGTTACACCTTAATGGGACCGACATAAACTCATGTGGTGTCACAATTTTGCAACCTTGTATATATGTCTGGTTCTGACTTCTGAGCTTGTCTCATACACCAGAAATCCATCTTCAGTAGTATTAGGAAAATTTCGTGGTTAGATCTGAGACAAATAGCTTTTCATATTTCATGCATGCACATTGGAATGGCAGATGGACTTTCGAAATCGGAGGAACAGTTGCTAGAGGGCGGAGACAGGGAGTTGCAAAAGAAGCTTCGTGCCCACCCTCTTTTCTTTGGAATTACAATGGGTCTTCTGGCAGAAATCATAAACTCAAGGTACCTCTTATTGTTGAATGGTGTCATATTACTTGAAAGCTGAGTTCTTTGCTGCTATTGTACTCTGGTTTGGTTCGTGTCCGAAATTTGCTCAGCAACTAACCGCCAGAATGAAGCACTTTTAGAAAATGATCTGTCAGTAAACATTTGGGTTTAAGAGAATGCGGTTTTATGCATCTGATTGTCTTTTTGTTTCAGACTGAAGTGTCTCTACATTCTATGTGCCTATTATTTTACATATACATTTTATTCCACTCATAGCTGAAAGATAACTTTTTTGAATCATTGCAGGCTTTTCACGACAGTAAGAGATTCTCTCGGACTGACATATGACGTATCGTTTGAGCTAAACCTATTTGATAGGCTGAATCTCGGGTGGTATGTAGTATCTGTGACTTCAACTCCCGGCAAGGTATGCAGTCTTTGTATTTTGCTTACAGTAAATGAGCCACTCTTTCGTTAACAGTTTTCTTCACCAAATTTCTCAATACTCTTTCCAGGTATACAAAGCGGTTGATGCCTGTAAGAGCGTTCTTAGAGGATTGCATAGCAACCAAATTGCCCCTAGGGAGTTGGATAGGGTTAGTTGTCTCTTTTGCCTTCTCAGCCTAGCTATTTTTTAGCTCGTTTTCGTTGTTAATGGAAAGTGGTGTTGTTTGTCTATCAACAGGCAAAGCGAACTCTTCTTATGAGACATGAAGCTGAACTCAAATCCAATGCTTATTGGCTTAATCTATTAGCTCACTTGCAGGCCTCCTCTGTTCCGAGGAAGGTGATACTCACTTGCAAATTCTTAACTGTTTCGTTTCTAACTTGACTTCTTCTGATGGGGTGGTTGTGCTTTTTTAGGAACTGTCATGCATTAAAGAACTTACTTCATTGTATGAAGCTGCTTCGATCGAGGACATATACCTCGCTTATAATCAATTAAGAGTGGACGAGGACTCTCTGTACTCCTGCATTGGGATAGCTGGGGCGCAGGCTGGTGAAGAGACAACTGGTAAGTGTGACGTTTCTTGAGCAACAAAACAGTTTGAGATCAGTTGGGTATTAAAATAGGAAAACTCTGCTGTGCAGTGCTATCAGAAGAAGAAGAACCAGAAGATGCTTTTTCAGGAGTTGTTCCTGTGGGACGAGGCTCATCGATGACGACAAGACCAACAACCTGATCCACATTTTGGCTTGTAAGATAATGTAGGTGAAGACATGTGCCATAGATACGACAGAGAATAAGCCAGATAAAGTATCAGATTCGTTGTCACAGAAAGAAGCTTTAGCAGAGGCTTTGCTTTGGCATAAGAGGTTTGCAAGGCTAATAAATGACCACATTATCTGTACTAATCTCTTGTCTCCTTCATATTTATAGAAAAGAAAAAAGAAAGATAGTGACATATGTAGACCCTTTGTTTTTTGGACTTGATCGTTACTACTACGGTGCAAAGTTTATGCAGCTGTAAATGGTGATTTCGACGAGTCTTTTTGCACCCATGTTCATCTATCTGTAAAATCATTGGGAGGTGCTCATGGCAGTTTGGGATGATAATTTAGTGGCTGGAAGATTGATAAGAGCTTATAATATTTTAATGTGGGTGGCAATTTTTTTTTGTAGCACATGTGAAACACAAGCAAACGAGTTCTCCAAATAGTTGTGGTGATCACTGAAAAAATGATCAATAGGTTGCTAAAAAAAAAATTCAGAAAAATGATTAAAATATATGTAAAATTAGGTCTATTACATGTTCGTGCATGTTCTTTAATATACTACAAGTACAATATGCTGTTTTTAAATGATTCGATAAGTGGTAGGTTCAAACAATCATTTTAATAGAGGTTATTTTGCTAATATAGTCTTAACTACATACAAATACACAGAGCTACGTCAAAGATTTTTAGTGCCATAGGTAAAACATATATAGATAATTTTTTTTTTTATATAATAATTGTCATACAAAAATGTAATTTACTGTTTAAGTCAAAAATCTAAAAAACCAAAACTTAGAAATAACTTGTTGAAAATACATTAAATATATATATATATATATATATATATATATATATATATATGATGTTTAAGAAAAACTATGGATGCCAAAATGAGTCAAGATTCATGTTACAACTCATACATGTTAATGACTTGAAATTTTTTACTCTAATGGGTTGATCGATTAAATGAGTTAATAAAAATTTTCAAAAAAAAAGTTAATGAGTTTGGTTATAATAGCGTTAATTCTTCGCAAAAAATATGACTTTATAATTTTTCACAAAAAACGTAAATCCACAATTTTACGCCAAAAAATGTGATGATGATGATGGTGATAATTATAATTTGTTTTGCTAATATTAATTAATTAATACTTTAATAGATCAACCCAATTAACCATTTACCCATCAAACTGGGTTAATGAGTTAATCCAACTCAACTGTTAAATACTTAGATGAGTCATGAGCTCATTTAATTTTTAAACCAATTAAGTAATGAGTTAAGTTGGTTTAGATTAACCACTTTGACACCTCTAATTACGAAGATCTTACTGAAGGTCGGTTCAACAATCATGACTGAAAATTGATCACCCTAACCTTTTGTCAATGGCAATACCCTCTTAATCGATTTTAGTAACAACTCATCTTAAAAAAAATGGCACTACTATTACTTTTTATGTATGATTTTATTTTAATATATTTTTTCAAAAATTTCTTAATGTGATTTTTTTTCTTTTTACAATTAGTAGTATTACTATATATTTTTTTCTTTTTTCTAAAAAATAGTATACCTTTTACTTTTAGGATTTATAGTTTATTCTATATTTTCCTTTTTATGATATATTTTTATATACTTTTCTAAACAATTATTTGTTTACTTTTATTATTTGTAATTTATTGTATAATATTTTTTTTATTTACTGTTACACTTGTCAAAATCTCATTGATAAACTTGTCACATGTTGGGTTCATATTAATGGCTAACTTTGAAACTAAACTTTATTTAATAAGATAATCTGGTAGAGACAAAAAAATACAATAAGAGATTTGGTAGCTAAACCCCCCCCCCCCCCCCCCCCCCCCCGTTTTCATAATAAAAAAAAAAATATTCTAACTAGAAGAAAGTAACAAATTAATCTCATGTTTTATATGTTACTATTTTTATCATTTTAACCTGTACAAACGAATAATAGTTTCTTACTTTGGTAATGAATCACTCAAAAAATGGCTAATAATGCCTTCATTGTATTTAAAATCCTAATAAGAAATATAGATCTAATGCAATTATTTGTACGCTTGATTGCTTGATTAGTCTCTTTCTCTCAACACTTCATAACATAGTATGACTCAAATGCCGTTTGCCAACAAAAAAAGAAAGAATGTATGACTCAAATGCCGTGGAAACTCAAAACTTTATTGAATCATATTTGTAAGCATATCGATAAAGTAGATGGCATGAAAGCAACAAAGAAAATGTTGTTCATTCTTCTCTTCGCTTTGTTTCTGTCATGTTAGTTTCTCTAGCTCTCTTTCTACATATTATTACTATACAATATCTTTCACAGTATATATGTGTAGGTGTGTCATATCAAATGCAAGAGATATACAATTACAAAATATGACGTGTGTTGGACGATGTCCACCGAAGCACGAAGAACAATATTTTGGGAGTTGCTTTAGTGATAACGATTGCTTAAATAGTTGTTTACGAATTGTGTAAAACTTATTTGAAAATTCTAGACACAATGAGTAAATCTGAATTGTCTCCTCTACTGTATCGTTATGGCAGAATTGTTAAACATAACGATACAGTAGAGGAGACATGAAAACAACGTAACAAAAAATGTTGTTTATTTTATTCTCTCTCTACATATCATGACTACCATTTTGCACAATAAATAACCTACCTTATAGATTTATTAAAATGTGTAAAAATTTACATGATTTATCATTAATTTATGCTATTAATGTGATCATATAATATTTACACATTTTCTAAAAAAATTATTATTTTCTTATTTTTTGATTTTTGTTCATTTTTATGCTGATTAAAAGATTTTATTATCTTATAATGTTTATTAATTTATGGAAGAAATTTTACGGTTTAGATACAGATAGGGGTGTCAATTGGGCTGGCCTATCCCAGTCCGGCTCGAAACCCGTAAAGCCCGCATATGTTTGAGTCCAGCCCGATCCGAAATATTTCCGAGCCTATATTTCAAAGCCCAAGTCTAATTCTAACAGGGCTACAAGGTTTTTCAGGCTTTTTGTACAGATTAATAATTCAAACTTAGTCTTAAAAAGCAGTGCTTAAAAATGCACTGTAAAACAAGTCAATCAAAATTTTAATAACTCATCTGTATTCAATGCAACCAACTTAATTAAAAAAAAAAAGTTTAAAACTAAATAAAATTTTAGACTTTAACCAAATAAAACAATATATAATTCATATAAAATATCATAGATAAATTTTAAAAAATATTAAGGAAGGTTATTAAGTAAATATGAAAACTAAAATTAAAGTTTTAAACTTTATTTACAATAAATCATTAATCAAATATTACAGTCAAATAAAAATGTTAACAAAAAATACAAATATATTTATTAAAGGGTTTTTTGGGCTGGTCCGAGCCCGGTCGGGCTAAGTCCGGAAAACCCTATAACTCAAACAGGCTGAGCCTCAAAAACCCATTTTTTTTCTCGACATATATATTTAATTCTGACCCTGTATTTAATTCAGCCTGCGGGCTTTACAGAAGTGGATTTAGACTCACAGCTTAGTTTACCATTTTACAGAAGTGGATACGAACTCAATATCAAATTAAGCGATCAGTGCACTACTGCCTATTCAGACCAAAATCTTCGGTAATTTTAGGGGAAACACTCATTTGGTTACTACTAAGAAGAAAACCACTCAACAATAGGCTCAAAAACATGTTCCAAGCAATACGGCAAGATGATCAATTAAGTAATGCCCAATATTATTACCTAAAATATTAAAGACACGCATCACTCAAGGCTACTCTAAACTCGTGAAAAGTAATTTTGCAAGATCGAAAGAATAAGCATCTCTTATGTATAAATTGTGTATTCATAACATTGTAATAACAAATGCAATTTGCAAGTCGACTTAAAAAATGTCTTACATTACCATACTCTTGTATTTTCAACAACTTTAAGCAACTTCAGCAAACCCAAAACGTCAGGGGATAGGAAACACATCCCCCAAGATGAAGCACGTCAAACGTAAGCGACATGCATTGCCTCAGATTTTATCAAATAATGAGACAATAAAATCTTCTGTTTTCTTTTTTTTCTGGACAAAAATAAAATCTTCTTTATGTCCTCCAAAATAAATAAACAAGAGTATTCATGAAGACACAATATTTTGTCTTGGAGACTTGTAGAGTCTTTTGGTAGCTAAAATGGCTTGTAAACCATTAGAGACGTTTTAAACTATTAACAATCTCATGCATTGCAAAACAATTCGTGGCTTTTCACAAGATGTTCCTAATTATTCTAATGCATTAGTTAAGATTTAGATTTTAATGAAGCAATTTTGGGTATCTCAATTTAGTGAAAACTAAAACCACCAAATCTTCTGATCTAAACTTGACGTCTCTCTGTATCATAATGTCCAATAAGTTGGAATTGTAAGTAAGAAACAAAATATGAGAATAAATACAGAATAACATTACACGTACCATACCAAAGGACAATGGGGGTGAGGAAATGTGAGTTTGAGATTGCTAATCATTTTTATAATTCCTGCAAATCAACACAAAATATTTAAATATGATATAAATACCGAACATGGCATATAAACACAAACCCAAAAGAAAAGAGAAAAACGATTCTAAATGCTAGAAGAAGAAAACCTCTTTGCTTTCACTGAGCCATAAAAATGACCATATCTGCCCTATCCTTTATTTCTGTTCATAACCAACAAAGACCTGATTTGTATAAGTTGTATTTTGTTTTCTAAATGGACAGAAAAAAGGGGTGCTTAAATAGTAATAACAAATTTGTTTCGTGCAAGGACACAATCACAGTTATCACACCTTTCTTTACTAAATTCACAAGGAAGTTATTTTGTTTATATTATCATAAATTAGATTTATTAACTTGGCTTTGAGTATTTCTCTTCTTGTTGACACAACAACAAAAAGGAAAATAAATTATATATCAAAAAAGAAAAGAAAAATGCAGCTTTATATATCTAATTGTTAGTATGTTGGAAAAAGATAGTTACAGTTTTGAATTGAAAGAGAGGAGACTCATCTGCTGCAGGAGATGTATTTGCAAATGGGAGATTCATCCTTCTCTTTCCGCTAACCTAAATACCCAATAACCACACACCTGATTGAGTTTCCTTGATAAACCATGTCCCTCTTAGTTCAGCGATCCACGGCACCTGGTCACAAATTCGATACATACTTAAACAAAGGTAATAACACTTCCAAACTTCAATATACATGTGGAGAAAAGAGAACAGCATTAAAGAGAGTCAAAACTACAGAAAATAAATATGAAACTGATGCAACTTACTTTTGCGCTCCACAGTTACAGGGGATTTTGTCGTCCTCCAATGGGAACTTGTAGTTGTAACTTATTTCTTCACCGGTGTCTATATGCCGCTTAGCATAAATGAATATCTTTTTCTTACCCTCTACACTAATAATCTTGGTGTAACAGTTCGGCTGCAGAAGCACAATGTGTTCCATAAGACCCCAAATCCATAAAACAAACTAGTAAATGATCCAATACTATGCATACAATTACCTCACATGAATGGTTTATAAACCTTGCTATGCCACCACGCTTTGTAGCATCAACCTAGACTCATGGTAAGCAACAAGTGTATCAGAACAGTCGTTCATTAAAAAATGAAACATAAACAAGTCAAGATTTAAATGTATTGCACAGGTGACTAACCACATAGCCATCGTCAAGCCTGAAAAGATAACTGCTTCCGATTCCCATCTTTTCGTATTGACGTTCACGTATCTCAGATATCTGTGACATTGGCACATTGAACCAAACTCACTACCAAATTTAAACAGTCTGTCCTTCATCGAAGACGCTAAGATACTGTCCAGAACTACTACCACTTATGAAACAAATAATCAAACAAGTAATACTTACAGAAGAACGTATCAACTCTCCAACATATTCGATCACAAAGTCCTCAGCTTCAATTGGTTCAAGTGCAACAAGACCCCAATCATGAATCTTGCTTTGTTGAAACCGTAAACGCTTTTTCCTAGCCTGTCACCAATATGACAAAAAAAAAAGGATTAACTCACTACAGGTACGTTTATTTTGTTTAAAGAGAAAATTATTTTTTATTTTAATCACCTTCAACTGAGAAATTTTCAAGACATCAGCCCCATCTGCAGCAGCTAAAAGATTACGCATTTTTGCCCTATTAGTTCTTGCAGAAAGAACGTTCTGAGTCAATTTACTTTTGGAACCAAAATGTTGTATATGTACGCAAGAACTTCCCCTAACACGGGCTCTCTCTTCAGCACTAGCCTTTAATGACCATGCATGCCAATTCCAACCATTAATAGATGTGCGCGCACATCCATCAGACTTCGGAACTGACAGTAACACCTTTGTTTTGCTTTGTTTCGAACTCAATTTTTCCAGTGGTTTTAATGCAATAGGCTTAGGCCTGCCATCATCCAATGACAAATTCTTCATGGGAGAACGCTCTGTTGTATGTTTTGTTAGCATCAATTTCTTCGAACCTCCTACACAAACCAACCGAACACATGTAGTTTGAGGTAAATAATTTATAATAAAAACAATACAACCCCATGGAAGGTAAGAACTGAAAGTTTGTAGGAAATAATTACCTTTTTGCAGCTTATCTGATGTATTGCAGGGAAGCTTCTCTTCAGCATTCTCAGAATCCTTGGAAGAGAGAGATGACCTCCGGCATGGAGGTACATGGGGGACTTTTTCACCCATCATGTGCTTTCTTTTTAGAATTGAGGATTGCGATGCTTCACGAAAAAATACTGAACTATTAATATCTGGGGCCCATGCATTCAGGTAAGTATGAAACACTAATAAAGTACAACGCTAGACACTTACACTTACGAGCTTTCTGTGATACGCTGTACACAGACTTTTCCACAAACTTTTTTCCTTCCGCGAGTCTTTCAGGATTACCAGTAGGGATTGATATATCCTCAACGTGCTTCGCAGCATCTCCTGGAGATAAAATTTAGTAAAGAAATTGCGGGAGGCATTCTCAAAACCTGGGAATTAAAACAACGGGTTCTTACTTTTCCGTCTTTTGCTGAGGTGGTGAGAGGAAACCTTATCACTGGCTGCAAAACCAAGGCTTCCTGTATCACCTTCCTTCCCAGAAATCTCGGTAAAATCTCTGACTGCTCCATTGCTAGATTTTGCACCTTCGACTCTGATATCTGACATATTCTTTCTCTTTAACTTCGATATATGAGCTGCTTTTCAGAATGATGACATCAGTAGGCTGGGGTTGCATGGTAAAGAAGCTCAAGAACTTGAATGTGTAGGAAACAAACAAATAAAGGAGTCTTTTACCTTTTTGCACTTTCTGAGGAGACTTCTTTGAAAGAGTTTCCTCGTGATTTTTGCCGTCAACAGTTTCCTTAGATTCCTCCTCAGCAGACATTGAAATCTCCCCACAGGATTTTGCAGAATTTTTACTTTCTCTTAACTCTTTTGTTTTATTCCTCGATATCCCTGATAGAATATATACCAGAAAGAACATGAAAAGAAAGAGAGATAAACCCTGATCTCAACAAAGAATCAAACCTATTAAGAACAAAGAAATCTTACTTCTAAGTCTCGTTATAAGGAGTTCGTCATCAAATTCATCTGCCATTTCAAGATCTTGGCTTTTATCACAGATCACGTTACTAAAAGCATCTTTACCAGCCTTTTCTTTACTAAACTTTGTAACATCCTTAATACCTGCATAATGACAAAAAGAACAATATATAAGGTAATTCCGTAAAAGTTCTATAATTCAGATGAAAAAGGCTGAAAATTACATACAATGATCCCGCCGGTCCGTATCTCTCATCTTAGATTGACTTGGTTTCCGAACTGACAAATCTATAGTGGGTGTATCAACCTTAAGGGCTTCTTTCATGGAATGAGAATCTGACAGTTTCCTAGATCGTTTAACCAAACTTTTGTCAGACGATCTGACACATGGTTTCCTTGGCTTTTCTGCTGCCTGCTTTGATATATTAGCATGTACTAGGTTTTTGTTCCGAGTAACAGTTTTGAGCTTCTTCAGTGCCAATGTTTCTGTACGAGAAAGTTGATGGCTTCCTTTCCGTGAAGCAAGGAATTCGTTAAGATAAAACTTCATGAACATTGATTTCCAATCTCTCGTAACATCATTGTGCAACTTCTGTCTACATAGAGCTGTTGCAACATATTCTTCAATCTCAGGAATGGTTTCCTTGGACCTTACAGGCCGAAACTTACAGAACAGAGATGGCATATTAATGTTGCTTTCACATCCAGGTGGTGGTGGCTCATAAATATCCAGAGTATCAAGTTCATCATTAACAGGACTGCCCGATGTCTCCAATGTTGTAAGAAAGATATTAGCAATACTATCTTCAGATGTGATCTTCTCAAAGGATTCTCCCTCTTGCAATAGTCTCTGAGAATCACTGAAATCATAGGAAGAGTGCAACCTAGCAGGAACCACATTCAAACCATTCTTTTTACCACCAGACCCTTCCAGATTATTCTGGGAACGGAAGGAACCTTGAAGAGATGACACGTTTTCCTGCAGCAATTTGCAACAATTTCAATTCAGCACCCACTTGCTATCATGTCAGAAACAAGATAGAACGAGAAAGAAAAGATTTTCCCTTGTAAAACTTCAAAAATCTACACACTGAGATTTTGTCTACTTACCTCATTCATTTTGCCATCATCGTGTACAGTACTAGCAGCATTATTTGCTTCATTTCCAATGAGAACGCCAGTATAATCAGTCAGGTGAGTTTTAAGAGAAAGAAAGAGTTCACTTTCAACATGTTCTGAGATGCTTGCTATGATGCTTTCCATTCCATCACTATCTAATAAGGTTACTTTTCTAGTTGACACTCCACGAACACTGGCAGCAGAGTTAGCTATGTCAAGTTCATTTAAGCAAGCAGTTTTGCCGGAAGAGGAATCCATCCTACGAGTACACTGCAAAACATTAAAAATGACACTCATTTCATTAGAGAGTAATTAAAGAAAATGACTCTTATTTAATAGAAGTCGTAGAAAAATTGAAGCAAGCTCACACTCTCAATTGCTTCAGGTTTGTCTGAATAATTTGTCTGGGTACCCTTGAAATAATTAACAGTTGTAAGGACAGGAGACCGAAACCAAAGTTTGTTCTTTCTCCAAGACGCTGAATGAGTTGCCACAGTATCATAAAAGACAGCATTCCACATGATTTGCATGCAATGTTTGTGAAGCATCGTACATACAGCGGAGCAAGATGTCTGGTAGTTCTCAATGCTACCAACAGATTTAGTAAATTTGCGTGAGTCTGCCGATATACTATTATGACCCCACTCATTCAATATGTTCTTACAGCCTGTTGTTTCAGTGGTCGAGACAACACTTTTCTCCGCTTTAATAACTTGAGACTGCACAAACAAAACTTTACCATATTAGTGTATGATCTAATGATAGCCCCTGAAGTTTTATATTAGTACATATGTGCATGTGTACATAAATGCGCATATATAAAAAGTGTTACCAATATGGATTCAACATGGGAAGCAGAACTGGGTGGGTAAGATTTGAGATGCTCATCATTCTTCTTGGCCATAAGAAAGTCTGAAATTACACTGCTGATGATTTCATCGAGCAGAGCTCTTCTAGCTGTTTTCAGAATTCTAGTCTGAAGCTGAACAGAGAGTTCTTCAGAAACTTCGGATATGATGCTCACACCAGACACTGACTCATCACAATTGGTACTACTACATGTCATCCTCCATACACCAATTAATGATGCTAATGTGATTGGTCTAAACTTATTTTCACCATCACGTATCTGCAAATCAAAATTGACGCATGCATGAGAAGAAGGGGAGGAGAAAACATATGTTAATCAAGTATTCAAAAATAGTAAGTAAAGAGCTTCACAACTCAATAGAAGGGGTAGAAAATTTCCGAAATAAGCAGAAAAATAACACAAGTTTCCCCCATAAGAGAATGGATGAGAAAAACAAAGCTAGACACAAGGCTACAAAGAGGCATCAGGATAAAAATCATTGTAGCTGCACCAAATTTAAGTAATCACAATCTTTTAAAGTCTATTGTAATACAGCTTACCAGGGCTGCATCTGAAACATATCCATGCTGCTGCCAATTATAGAGCTCCAATATAGAATGTGGTCCATGATTTCTACCCTGATCATCCACCAGAAACCAGCAAGCATGTTCGTTTCCCTGACAGAAAACCAAACAATCAAAGAAAATTCTTATGTGAACTCGAGCCATCATATCTGATTAAGTAGTGAACTGAGTTTTCACCGTTGAAAGGAAGTTACCAATGAGAGGAATGAAGCTAACATATTTGATTCCTCCTCGGTTAATGTTAGCTGATCTGAGACAGAACCAGGAGAACTGCTCTGTGGAGGCAAAGTCTGATGGGAGATCAAATGAGCAGCAGAAGTTGCATGCTCTGTTTGAGTCTTATCTTGATGATTTGTGGCATCACTATTAGAAAGGGGAACTGAATTAACAGGTGGGGATACATTTATCATTCCATTTTGTAGATATGCAAAGCCAGTGGCGACATGATCTGGAAACTGCTTGAAGTACTTAAGTGGTACAGAAATTGCAGTATAACCATTGACAATTGGATATACAAGAAGATCCTCAGGTAAGAAACCACTGGATAGCCCATCATATAGCTGATGTTGCGTATAAGGGCCACACATCTGGCCTTGCTGATTACCATACATCCAACCGCTCGCATACATGGTATATCCTGGAAGACTCTTGTCTAGACTTGAAGCTGTGCCACCACTACCAGAAGCCTCTTGACCCTCACGGCAGTCTCCATTGGACCTACAGCTCGTCTCCAAGGCTGAATCCAGACCACACAGTTTATCAAAATCGCAACAAGTGGAAGATACAGTAGCCAAATCACCACAGCTGAAAAGCAAAAGTACACTTTTTTTGAGATTGACCATCCAAGTAAGCAAATTCACAACTACGAAAAAAAAAACAATAAGTGGCACCTGTCACAAGAGTAATCTTGGGCTAATTCCCTTGCAGAGATTGAAACATCGTCACTGTAGACTCCCACACACATTGAACCAAAAGGATTTGGTTCAAAAGCAGAGACTTTCTTCCTTCTACGAGGATAAGAACTACCATGGCTAGGAAAAGAGGACTCAACCGCAACCATGGAACACCAAAGATATCTTCTCTACACGAAAACAAAATAAAATCAGAAGATCAATAAAAATACAAGCTTGATCCAGTGTCATCAAAATTGGAATCGTACCCAAAGAGACTATGAAAGACTACAAATTTATAAAGCAAATTTCTGAAATCTAAAAACCAGACTACAGGCAGAAACAAAACGATCGCAAAGGTTCTTAAAAAACACAACTTTGAATAATACCCAGAAGCTGCAACATTGAATCGAACGAAGAATCATCAAACCCGAGAAACAGTACGGTAGGAAAAAAGAGCCCACCAACCTTTAAATAGTTGTAGAAAAGTGAAGCAAGATCAAGGCAGCGATGATGAGACTGCCACCAAATTGAAGTGAATTTGATGAGAAGAGAAAAAAAAAAGCACGAAAGAAGACAGAGAATTTATCTCTATAATTTATCAACAAAAAAAAAAAAAAAAAAAGGAAATAAGAAAAGAATGACAATTAGGGTTCGTTGAAACAAGCTGGGATGATCTCTATAGTTTTTAATTTTTATATTTCATTACTAATTTATTTATATGACCACAAAAAAACTTATTTGACAATTGATGATTATTCTTTTTTTTTCTCTCAATTACCAATTTATTTTACAATAGATAATTATTATTTTTATTAATTACTAACTACTATTTTATTTTACTAATTACTAATTTATTTCTCAGTTTATTTTATTTACTATTGTTAATTCTTTTTTTTTTTGCAAATGCCCCTTATTCTTTTACCGGATGATTAAATTCTTGTGTGTAAAATTTTTACACAGAAAACTAATTTAAGAATGTGAGTATAAAAATTATGAGCATCAATATACTACAATTATTTAATTTTTGTTTTTTGTGGCGAACAAAATGTTAACTGGTCGGATTATTTTATGGATAAAAAAAATTAATTTAAGTGTCTAACGAATCATCTAATACAATAAAAACAAAATAATCCGTTTACAATTAATGGTGCCACATTTTCCGTTTATATTATAAAAAGCTGAGGCATTATTAAAAAGACAAATCATTCATATTTTCAATTTTTATATTTATATTTACTTTTAAAAATCAACATATTTATATTGTGTGTATTTAAAACGTTTTATCATGATTTTTTTTACTTACTAGGTTTTGAATGCACGCTACGCGTGGGTTTATTTGATATATTTTGATAAAAATTATATATGATTGATTACGGTAATAAAATATTATCTTATAAAAAAAATTAAAATTAGTACTAAGAAAAAAAATTAAATTTCAGATACATAATTTTTTAAAATATAAAAATCAGTTGTGTTATAAAATCAAATCTGATTAAAAAATTATATATTTAACTTGACGTCCAGGTGAGACAAATCAAACTAATGACCTCACATATCCTAAACTATTTCTTTGACCACCAGAAAAAACGAAACAATTTTATAATCATGAATTTAACTCGTTTTCATATTTAATTGATCGCTACCACCTATGTTTTCGTGTTTTTTATTCAATGTTTTCTTATTCTTCATATTATTTCTTGTCATTTTGATTGTCAAATTTTGTGTTAATTGTCATCGTAGCTTTTACCGTTTGGTTCTTCGTTATACACTTTTTCTTCTTCCTCCTCGTCAACTGCTTCACATTCTTCCACTGAAAAACCTTTTTTTAGACTACCATTACAACTTGTTAACCCATTAAACTCCAATAACAAAATCATTTTTTTTCTCATAAAATTTGTGAAATTCATGATTACCAGCATAGTCAACACATGCACCCAACTATTGATAATTTTATCCATATACTTATTTGGTTTTAGATCCACGCGTTTAGAAACTTCTCAAACCAAAATCCTTACTTGGTTTATAATATTTTAAAATATAATAAAATATACTAATATTTATTTATTTAATATGAATCATATCATATATAGAAATATGAGTACACTATAAGAACATATTAATTATAAATAAATAATATCAACTATATTATATCATCAAATAATATCAACCGTATCGTATTATCAAATAACCGTAACCGTATATAACAGTAACCGCTTGAACCGTAACCGTATTTACAATAAGAACATGTTAAACGGTTCTGGTTAAGGTTACAAAATTTTCTAACCATAACCGATGATTAATAAGCCTTAACCGTGACAACCATAACCCTGGTCATGCCTATGTATAGCTAATAAAACATGTGTGTTTGTCGTCCATCTTTCTTCTTTAAACCTCAAAATTTGACTCAAACATCAAATTAAGGTCTTGCAATGTCAATCCTTCTTCCTTAGACCCAAAAATAAAAAATTAATGAAAGAATATCAACTCATCTATAAAATCATACACAAAAAAATATGTTTTACAGCTCATAAGAAATAAAAAGCACAAATGTAGATAAATAAGATAATTTATGTTTTGCATCAATATTTATAATATCTTAAACTTTTAAAAGGTTTCGAAATATAAAATTTGAACCTTTTAAAAAATTTCAATATTTATAATATTTTAAACTTTTAAAATTTAAAACTTATAATATTTAAAAACTTTTAAAAGTTTCAATATTTATAATATTTAAACTTTTAAAAATTTTAAATATTATAATATTTTTTTGAAACTGTTTAAAGTTTTAATTTGATCAAATAATTAACCAGATCAAACCAAATAAAACTTTTAAACTTGGACGCCTGATAAATCAAGCTTTCCTGATTATTCGTTGTTGGAAGCATATTAATCTTATTTATACTGGTTCTGAACCATTGTCTAAAAAATTTCTAGCCGATGTGGGATATTGTGCTTAGTTTTTTTATTTCCATAAATTTAAAATTTTCCTTTTTGTAAAAACTTCTGTAAATATAAAAAATGTTAATGAATGACATGTCAAATCATGATAGGTTGTTTAAAATAATTCTTAATATAGAAAATTCTGGAAATTGTATAAAATATTAATAAATTATATGTCAAATTTCTATTGGTTGTTTAAAATCCTATGTGGACGGCCTTAGGAGCTTATAGCTTCTACTTTTTATTAGTATAGATGTATGGGGAAAAAGCTTAAAAATACCCTATCTATTTTTTTTTGGAAGTTTAATATCTGGTCTTTTTCGGTTGGAAGTTTAATACCTGGTATATTTTTTTATTGTTCAATAAAACATTGGTTTATATTTTTCTTTGTTGATTAGGATCCCGTGGTTAACAGCCGTTAAGGGTCGTGACAGAATCACTAACTATGGTTAAAAATTAATAGCATGTGGTTAATTAAACCCACTGAAAGACAATGTTGCCTTTAATTGTGTAAAAGCCTCGATCTCTAACCTAAACTGCAAAACCCCCAAATTGAAAACCCTAACTCAATTTTGTTCTTCCTCTTCTCTACCTCTTCTTCACTGGATCTCTTATGAATCTGGGGTTTTGATGAATCTGGGCGTTTGATTACATGCGAATTGTTGTCGTTTTGGAATTGGAGAGATGAGGTATGTAATCGAATCATTGTCGTTTTGTAATTGTCATGTTGTTGTCGTTTTGTTTCTGGGTTGGGGTTTTGTCTCTTATTACTATCGAAATCGATCATCTTGTTAGCATAGTTACATGGCTAATCACTTAATTTTTCATTGTGCAGTGCTTGCGAAAATCTGAAACTCAATATACACTTCAGAGGCGATGTCGAATAAGAGATTTTTACAGGAAGACTTAGCTTCAGCAAGACTTATCGAAGAAAACAAAGATGCTGGGATTATACAGCTGTGTAGTGAAGCTTGGATTGGTGGGGAAGTCGATGTATACATCCATCAAAGTATGTCTGAACCTCCACCATTTCCACTGTCTCAGACTGTTGAGCAGTGTGACGTTGAAGAGGATGCGTAGTCAGACGAAGATAAAGCTACTGAGGATGCTGAAGAACCAAGAGTACAAGATGAGGGAGATGATGTGATAGAGGAAGTAGGTAATGGTGATCCTCTTTTTAGTGCCTTTTATGAAGAGATTAATAGAGAATTAGAAGGTGAGGGTGAGGCTAATAACCAATCTGGAGAAGAAGCTTTGCGACAAGCAGAAGCAGAAGCATTTCGTGAAGCTGAAGAGAATGTTGCTCGTGAAGCCGAAGAGTATGAAGAACTTGAGAGACAATGCATGGATGCTAAGCGTCTTGAGCCTCTCATGGACACAGACGAAGAATGGGAAACGTTTGAACGCCATGAGAAAAAGATATCAAGAGCCAACTACGCCAAAGAAAAAGAACCTTACTTGTGGTTGAAGCAGACATTTCATAGTGGAGACGATTTCAAGGATCAGCTACTGAGGTATGTATTGAAGATGAATTATGATGTGAAGTTGTGTAAATGGGGTCAGACACAACTAGCGGCAGTATGCAGCCATAAGAATTGCCCTTGGAAGATTCATTGTTCTGTGGAGAAGTGCATAGGTAAATGGATGGTGAGAACATATGTTGATGGTCATAATCATGCTGTTAGTGGTAAAGCTAGAAAGTTGAAACAGGGCGTTATTGGAAGATTATTCAGAGATGAAGCAAGATGAAGGCCGGATTTGAGATGGACAGACATTAAAGATGAGATCTACATGAGGTACACGATTTATGTGTCTAAGTGGCTATGTCAGAAAGCAAGGAGGATTGCGTTTAATTTGGTGATGGAAACTCAGAGGCAACAGTTTGCAAAACTGTGGGATTATGAATGTGAGCTTCGGAGGTCTAATGAGGGCACCACCACTGAGATTGTCACCATTCCTCAAGCTAATGGCAAGCAACAGTTTGATAAATTCTATATTTGTTGTCGGCCTATTATTGGACTGGATGGAGCTTTTTTGAAATGGGAATTGAAGGGTGAGATTCTCGCGGCTGTTGGTAAGGATGCAGACAACATAATTTATCCTATTGCTTGGGGAATAGTTAGAGTGGAAGACAATGAATCATGGACTTGGTTCGTTGAGAAGTTGAAGAAGGATTTGCTTTTGGAGTTAGGGGATGGCCTTACTATTATGTCTGATAAGCAGAAGGGTTTGATCAATGTTGTTGGTGCGTTGCTTCCAAAAGCGGAACATAGGCATTGTGCTCGACACATATTTGCCAACTGGAGGAAGATACACGGTGATTATGCTCATGAAGGTTTCTTCTGGGCTATTGCATACAGTGGAACAGAAGGGGACTACATGTATAACATTGCAACTTTGAGAAAATATGATCCACTTGCTTGTGAGGATTTGCTGAAAACAGATCCCAAGACATGGTGCAGAGCCTTCTTCAGTTATCACTCTAGCTGTGAGGATGTTTGCAACAACCTTTCTGAGAGTTTCAACAGGACAATTAAAGATGCTAGGAAATTGCCGGTGATAAACATGCTCGAGGAAGTCAGAAGAATAGCAATGAAGCGTAATAGTAAGCTAGCTGCAAATACACAAAAATGTAAAGGTCGGTTTCCACCAAAGGTATTGCTAATACTAGAAGCAAATCGTAGATCTTCCAAGTTTTGTTCAGTCCTCAGAAGTGGTGAGCACAAAGACGAGGTCTTAGAGGGAAGTGGCCGTTTCTGTGTCAATCTCCTCCATAGAGAATGTGCTTGCAACTAGTGGAATCTCACAGGCATTTCCTGTCCGCATGCCTTTTATGTTATCAATGGACATAACCGCGATCCAGAAGAGTAAGTTTAACTCATTATTTCGGATCATTACTTCATTGTCTCATACATTATGAACTGATGGAATGTTTTATTTTGTAGCTATATTGATAGATGTTTACAAACAACTGTCTGGCAAGCTACTTACAAGGATAACATCGATCCTGTCAATGGGGAAAGATTATGGAGGAGAACAGGCAAAGGGCAAATTGAAGTGCCTGATAAGAGGAAAAAGCGAGGGCGTCCAAAAAAGTTTGATAGGATAAAAGAGCCATGTGAATCATCAAGTAATCCGACCAAGCTCACTCGTGAAGGCAAATCTGTGACCTGCAGCAATTGTAAACAAATAGGTCACAATAAGGGAACCTGCAAAAACCAAGCTGTGCAATTAGGACCTACACGCAAGAGACGAAGACCGAGGGAAAGTCTGGTAAGCAATTTGACCTTCTATTTTAAATATATGATATCAAATAGTAATTGCAAGTTTAACACATCAGATTTGTGATAGGATAATGATGATCCTTGGAGCATCGACAATGCACCAAAGAGGTGGCATAGAGCGCAAACCCAATCAACACCACCTATCGCTCAAAGCCAATCAACGCAACAACAACAAGTTCCACAACATTCAAGTGCTCCAGCTACCACTAGTGATCCAGGTAACATAACTACAAAAGGACGTGCTCGTGGACGGCCTCATGGTCGTAAAAATGGAGAAGGCAAGGATTGTGGCAAGGGACGTAGTAAAGGGTCCGATGAACCTCCTAGACCGCCTGCGCTTTTTATGTCTCCTTTGAATGATAAGGTGTTTGATGTTTGGCAACCTGACAAGAAGTAGAATATTATTTGTCTACCTTTTGTTGCTATCTAGGATCAATGTAGGATGTTAACTATGTTTTGGCCCCTTTCTTATGGTCAGATCCTTTTTTGTTTTTTGGGATGTTGGATCTTTGTAACAAAATGACTCTTTTGGATCAATGAAATTAGGATATTTTCATTTCAAACATACAATAGCAACTTATAACATAGGAGTTCATATTTCATAACACAATACACTTAAAAACAAAAGAAACTAAGCTAAATCTTTCCCATTACAAGGATCATGGCAATAACCACAATGAAACCTCCCCAAGACAAAAAGATAAACTGCCTAAGCATTTTTGCCCTCTCACTATCAGCCATCACTTCACTTTCAAGCTTCTTCTTCTCTTCTTCGTGTTTGTTCGCTAAATCCTGGGAGAGAGCAGTGGAACCAGTCACATTCATTGCCTTCAGAGATTCTCTCAGCCTCCAGTAAACTTACCTTCTGCCAACCGTATGGCTTTTCTTCATCTGCCCACTTTACAAAACCATGAACAACACACTTGACGAATTTTCTACCCGGATTCTCATTTGTCCAAGACTTTGCAAGCGTCGTAGCTTTACCACAATTGCAGCAAAGAGGACCCCAAATCCAACTCGAATTTGCATCAGACCCTGGACTTTGGCTCATCATTCTTACGATTAACCCAGGAAGAGAAGAGGAAGAAAAAATTGAGTTAGGTTTCTCTATTAAGGGGGTTCGAGATTTAGGGAAAAACAAGAGTGAAGGGCAACAATGTCTTGCAGTGGGTTCAATTAACCACGTGCTATTAATTTTTAACCATAGTTAGTGGTTTTGTCACAACCCTTAACGGATGTTAACCACGGGATCCTAATCAACCAAGAAAAATATAAACCAATGTTTTATTGAACAATAAAAAATATACCAGGTATTAAACTTCCAACCGAAAAAGTCCAGGTATTAAACTTCCAAAGAAAAAATAGATGGGGTATTTTTAAGCTTTTTTGCCCTTATGTATGTTACACAACAATCAATATACTCCAATTTAGTTTACACATTTTCCAATTATTAGAAAGATATTCTTATCTACAAAAAGAGATTTTATTTCAGATATGTCAATGTTATAACCAATCACTAAAAATAGTAATTTAGTCATTTTGCACATAATAGTAGCTATTTTTGCATAACGGTACAGTTAAAAGGGTATTTTGCAAATACTCCATAAAAATATGAGTTTTGGAAGCAAAAAAAAAAACTTTCATAACATAAAAAATCTATTGTCACTATATTTACATTTAATAAATTTGTTATCAAACATCAGATTTTTGAAACCAAAATAAAACTGTAACAAAACTCGCATAACATATGATATTCACATATATCAGTTTAGCAATTTCTTAAAAACGTTAACAAATATGTTATCAAACGAGGTATTTTAGGTTAAATTAAAAAAGTACAATACTTGGTCGGGTTCACCCTTTTATCCACCTCCTCTTTCATAAACCAATAAAAAGATGTCAAGTACTACTAACTATAAACAAAATATTTACTTCAAATGAAAAAAATCATAATAAAACAAAATAAATTAGAAAAAAAAACAGAATCAATATAACCTAAACCGACCACATAATCTCGTTTTATTATATAAAATTAACCCTAATTGTCATTTTTAAACTCACACTCACATATAAACTCATTTAATATTATAAAATCCAAACTCTAATTCTCTTTTGTAAATCCAAACCGACATATAAACTCGTTTCTTATTATA